>NC_042622.1:211379479-211680090 GCF_901001135.1 Rhinatrema bivittatum | reverse complement strand
CGCTTTCCGGTTGAGGACACTGGCTGTCTCCAGCTATAGTCAATCAACCAGTTAAAGTTAATCAAGTTAATCAAAATTAATCAAATTTTAACGTTACAACAAAGTTATCAGAGTTAACCACATTAAGTTAATCAATTGGTCAGTCACACATATATCCATAATGCTTTGCAAGGAAGAATACTGAGGTTCTGCACTTCCTGCAGGGGTATATGTACTAGGGGCTGACGTCAGATTGAAATCTGATCCATCTCCAACTGCTAGCATGAGTACACTATACCCATTGGTCCTGAGTCCATCTGTCTACACTAAGGAAAACGAAATTATCAGGTAAGTAATTTCTCCATTTCCTACTATCAAGTAGGTAGACTCACAGCTGTACACCAGAATAGATTAAAGTCCTTCCAGGCCACTTGGGAGCCTTTCCAGAAGTGGCTGGAAAAGCAAAGCATTGCATAAGGGACTTAGATTTTACATGGTTGCAACCAGCTTACCCAGTGTATGATTTTATTTCTGCAGTTTCTGCCAGAGGCCCTGATGATACACCATTCCATTTCACAGAATGCACGCTAGAATCCCTGCCGATTGGGTTTTAACCACATGACTTGATATTGTACCTGATTTATACTTGCTGATTGCACATGCTGTACTCTCTGTATATTGCACTTGTAATTTTGGAACATACCTCCAGTAGGGGTGGGAGGGGCAGTGGGGAGGGAGGGGGGTGATCAAATAGATCATTATATTAATATGTCAAGGTATTCTGATCTTATGTGTTGTGAGCATTGTTGTTGCGCACTGTGTGCGGCCTACTCTTTGCATTTGCTCATGCTTTAACAGCAATGTTATATTAACTTGACAATAAAAATAGATTACAAACAAAAAAAAAAAAAACCCTTGTAGTGAGAGATCAGTATCTCTCCCTCCCCACTCTCATTATGTATTATTTCCTTGGAATTCTGCATTCCAAATTGATTCTGCTCTTTTTCATTGAACGTTAACTGTCACATCTTATTCTGTCTACTTCTTCAGGGGTGTCCATTGTATTGCAGCTCTTCATGTCATCTGCAAAAAGGCAAACTTTTTTCCTTTTTCTTTATGAAAATAATTTTTTATTTACCCATCTACAGTTCTGGGCAGAGTTCAGTAGTACATACATAAAAACATACTTATTCAACAATGTCTTGACAAAAGACAGTTTAAACTATAGACAAACATGATTATATTAACCCTGAGATGTAATTAAGTGCTTATTCCTGTTCATACCCAGATCACTCCAGACTCCTGGGTTTTGCTTCCCTTCCAGGAGATGGAAACAGAAAGTTTTCTCCCAAGACAAGCAGCTTGGTAGCCCTTACATAAGGGTGACATCATCAGATGGAGCCCTGTCATGGAATACTTTTCTCAAAGTTTCTAGAACCTTGACTGGCACACTGAGCGTACCCTGTAGCCACCAGGGGTCTCCCTTCAGTCTCTCTTTTTTTTTCCACGCAGCAGTTGCCTCGCGGTTTAGGAGCTCTGTGAGAAATTTCTCACAACTTTCCTCACGGAAAAATTTGAAGTTAACTTCTTAAAAAATCCCTCACCGGGGTCCCCCATCACGCTCCGTTCCCTCCGACGCTCGGTAAGTATTTTTGCGTAATATGCGGTTGGTTCCCGGCGGCTTACCACTTTGGTGCCTGACAGTCACCGATCCTGCGCCCGCCATTTTTCGGCATGGCGACCGGGTTTAGGAAATGCCCCGAGTGTCCGAGGACCATGTCTATAATGAGCCCGCATAATGTTTGCATTTTGTGCCTAGGCCCCTCGCACGACGTCCTTCTGCCCTAGTTGCGCACAAATGATCCCCAAGGGCCGGCGCGCTCAACTGGACAAGATGGAGCATTTGTTTGCATTGAAGTGCTCTGCTCCATCGACTCCACTCAAGTGGCGCCGACCGGAGAGGGTCCATCGACCTTGGAGATCCCTCACCAGGAACATCACGGAGCAGGTGACTGTCCTGTCACCGACACCGTTTAAGGCATCAGCGTTATCATCCTCTGTGCTGGAGAAGGACCGGACCAAGCACCGAGGGAAACATTGTGACACTGGCACCGACGAGCGTCCCCACCCAGTGCCGGTACCGATACCACAGTTGCATCGACATCCACCAAGCCGCCTGCGGAGAGAGCCCGGGGAGAGGAGCCCAATCCTCCTCTGGACCCAGGACCCCTAGGCGTTCCCCACTGAATACCGGGCTCCCGTGGAAGCTCTGGTGACGCCTAGCCTGCCTCCTACCCCAGTTGCTGTGCCATCCATGCCAGCTTTTCTGGAGGAATTGGACCGTATGGTCCAAGAGACAGTGCTGAATGCCCTACAAGGCTTCCAATCGCCGCCGGCGCCAGCCCCCATTCCAGCACTGGAACCGGCTTCCTCGATGTTCGCACCGCTTCTTGAGCGCCTCGATACGCTCATCGGTGCCTTGCCGATTCAACCTGTGCCACTGGGCACGCTGGCACCAAGTCGTCCATTGAGGCCTCCGCAGTTCCCGATACCAATACCGGGTTCCTCGGAGGAGGAAGAATCAGTTCCCAGCCAGATCCCTCCATGGGAACCACCGATGCTGGAACCCATTCCAGGTCCATCGGGGCTATCTGTGCCCAAGCGCACCTTATTTGCCCCAGTGTCGCCGGTGCCGCATCCATCGATGCCTTCCCACCCTCTTGGCTTTGGCATACTTCCTCCATCAGGAAGTCCTCCAGGGGAAGGGGACACTCCCTATAATCCATGGGGAGATGCATCTTCAGATGATTCTTCCCAAGCTTCCGAGGAATTGCTCTCAGAGCCTTCACCCCTGAAGAGAGGCAACGATCTAATCCGGAAGACGTCTCCTTTGCCAGTTTTGTCAAAGAGATGTCTGAGACTATACCATTTCCACTAGTTACGGAGAAAGATTCTCGCCACAAAATGTTGGAGGTCTTACAATTCGTAGATGCTCCAAAGGAGATAATGGCAATACCAGTGCATAAAGTCCTTGATCTCTTACCTGTGGGACCATCCAGGTACTGTACCTCCAGTCAACAGAAAGATATATGCTATTTATTTAGTCCAACAAGCCCCAGGTTTCCAGAAAAGTCAGCTGCCCCACCATTTTGTAGAGGTGGAATCAGCTCAGAAAAAAGCTAAACGATCGAGTCAACATTCCTTTGCTCCTCCTGGTAAGGAACAGAAGGCATTGGATGTGTTGGGTCGAAGAGTTTTTCAAGGGTCCATGATAGCGCGAATAGCAGCATATCAACTATACATGACACAATATAATAGAAATCTCTGAATACTAGTCCAGGAGATTACGGAGACATTATCACAGCAACAACAAGAAACCTTGTCCTCCATCCTACAACCTACAAAAAGGATTGGAAGCAGTCAAACATGAAGTCAGAGCTGCCTACGATTCTTTTGAAACAGCATCCAGAGTCTCGGCAGCGGGTATCAGTGCTAAGCGCTGGGCCTGGCTCAAGGCATCAGTCCTACACCCGGAAGTGCAGGACAGACTTGCAGATCTACCCTGTACAGGAGATAACCTGTTCGGGGACAAGATACAGGACGCAGTGGCCCAGTTAAAAGACCATCATGAGACCCTGCGTCAGTTTCAACTGTCTCCCCAGATATTCCCTCCATAGACCGCAGGGGCACGCGTAAGGACACCAGGAAACAATTCTACCAGCCACGCAAATATTTCCCTCCTGCGTCCCATGCACGACCAACTCGGGCACCTCAGAAGGGACAGGCACACCAAGCGAGAACACCTAGGCCACAGCCAGCTCCACAAGCTGGCCCTGCGGCTGGATTTTGACTCCTTTCCAGAGAGCAGCAGCCATTCTTCAGTGGGGGGCTGCCTTTGCCACTTTGCAACCAATTGGCACCCAGTTACCACGGACCAGTGGGTATTGTCCAGCATAACCCACGGTTACTGTCTAAAGTTTAAAAAAAACAAAAAAAAAACCCCAACTTCCCATCCATTCCATTCTGGAGCTCGGACGATCACACAGGACTACTCGAGTCAGAGTTCTCGATGCTTCTGTTGGCCAGAGCCATGAAACCTGTTCCACTGAATCAGCAGGGAAGAGGGTTCTACTCCAGGTATTTCCTAATTCCAAAAATGACCGGCGACCTCCGGCCTATTCTGGATCTCCTTTCCTTGAACATGTTTCTTCACAGGGAACGGTTCAGAATGGTGTCTCTGGGCACCATACTTCCTCTGCTACAACAGAGGCATTGGCTCTGCTCTCTGGACCTTCAAGATGCATACACTCATATTGCAATCTTCCCTCCTCATCACAAGTATCTGCGATTCGTGGTGAGTCACGGGTACTACCAATACAAAGTACTGCCATTTGGCCTAGCCTCGGCGCCCCGAGATCTTTACGAATTGCCTGGCAGTCGTGGCTGCACAGTTACACCACAGGGGCATGTACGTTTTTCCATACCTGGACGACTGGTTAATAAGCCAGTCCAAACAAGGGGGGCTCTCAACTCCCTCGGTCTCACTATAAGACTTCTAAGTTCATTGGGATTTCTAATAAATTACTCCAAATCCCATTTGACACCATCTCACCATCTCTCCTTTATAGGAGCAGACCTGGACACGACACTAGCCAAGGCATTCTTAGCCAACGACTGCGCAATTATGCTGTCCAACCTTGCAGCTCTATCCGCCGTCAAAAAAGAACCTTGGCTGCCCACCTACTCAAGTTGCTCAGCCACATGGCATCAACAGTCCACGTCACCCCAATGGCACGCCTCGCCATGAGAGTGACACAATGGACTCTAAAAGCTCAGTGGCGACAGGCTACACAACCGCTTTCATCCCTGATTCACATCACCAGCCAGCTTTGTCTCTCCCTTGCCTGGTGGACACACAAGGCCAGCTTACAAGTGGGTCTTCCTTTCCAGCAACTGGCTCCTCAGGTGACCTTAACTACAGATGCCTCCACCCTAGGTTGGAGAGCCCATGTTCAAGGCCTTCAAACTCAAGGGACTCGGACAAATGCCGAAGCAACATCTCAGGTCAACTTTCTGGAGCTTTGGGCGATGCGGTACTCCCTTTATGCCTTCCAGGACTGCCTCTCCAACAAAGTTGTCTTGATTCAAACAGACAACCAAGTTGCAATGTGGTACCTGAACAAACAAGGGGGCACGGGCTCTTACTTGCTCTGCCGGGAGGCAGCACAGATTTGGGCCTGGGCCCTGTTGCATTCCATGTTACTGCGAGCCACTTGTCTACCAGACACACAGAATGCACAGGTGGACCGCCTCAACCAACGATTCCAGCCCCACAAGTGGTCTCTGGATTCCTCGGTTGCGAGCAGAATCTTCCACAGGTGGGGTCAGCCGACCATCGAATTCTTTGTGTCCAGTCACAACCACAAAGTGGAACACTTCTGCTCCCTACACAGGGACCAAAGAGCACCAACCATGGATGCCTTCGGCCGTCCCTGGAACACAGGCCTGCTAATCATTCATTTATTTATTTATTTATTTATTTATTTAAAGATCATTTGTATACCGCTTTTACAAAAATAATATTTGATCAAAACGGTTTACAACTAAAACAAACATAATTTATAAAATAATAAAAGCAATAAATAAAATCTAAAAGTAACCAATCAACAAAGTAACAACAATTATCAACTCAAAAAACTTTAACTTAAGTGCCATAATAAACTGCAATCAAAAGTTAGGTAAAGCAGGAAGGAAAGGAGGAGGGACAAGGGGAAAAAAAAAACCTAACATTATAAGGTAAAAGTATGGATCAGTGAGGATAGAGAACTTATTGTCTTGTTAAATGTTGAAAAGCTTTTTGAAATAGATGGGTTTTTAATGCTTTCTTAAACTCTTTGGTATGTGTTGTGAGTCAGGTAAGGAATTCCAAAGGAAAGGAGCTGCCACCGAAATAGCTCTTTTGCGAGTAAATTCAAGTCTAGCAATTTTTACAGAAGGTAGGTCTAACAAATTTTTTGATGAAGATCTCAAATGTCTTACTGGTTTGTATATTCTTAGTGTTGTACAAAGCCGTGTAGAAGCAGGATTGTGAATAAGAGAATGAATAATGGATACAATTTTATAGAGTATTCTAAATTTTACTGGAAACCAATGAAGGGAATGGAGAATAGGTGTGATGATTTCTGCAGGAAGAATCAGAACCCAAGCTGCTGAGTTTTGAACTATATGCTATATGCGTATCCTCCAATTCCACTGATAGGCAAGACTCTCGTGAAGCTACAACAGGACTGAGGCTTAATGATACTCATAACCCTGTATTGGCCACACCAAGTCTGGTTTCCCATACTTCTCGACGTCTCTGTCCAGGAACCCATTCGCCTTGGCATGTCACCCAACCTCATAACACAGAATCACGGCAAGTTACTTCACCCAAACCTCCAGACCCTGTCTTTGGCAGCCTGGATGTTGAAAGGTTAATACTACAACCACTCGATCTTTCTAAGGATGTCTCTCAAGTCCTCGTAGCTTCACTGAAGCCTTCCACGCGGAAGTCTTACCGCTCTAAATGGAAGAGGTTTACCTTGTGGTACACACAAAAGGGCTTGGTCCCCTTTTCTTGCCCACATCGAATCTGTTAGACTATCTCTGGCACCTCTCAGAATCTGGCCTCTAGGCGACATCTATCCGAGTACACCTTAGTGCCATCTCTGCTTACCACCAAGGAGTAGGGGATGCCCCAATAATGGCTCAACCCCTGGTGAGTCGCTTCATGAGAGGCTTATTACAGCTTAAGCCTCCTCTATGGCCACTGGTTGTGGCATGGGACCTCAATGTGGGAGTTGCACAGCTCATGCACACTCCTTTTGAGCCCTTGCACTCCTGCGAACTCAGATACCTTACATGAAAAGTACTTTTCCTAGTAGCCATCACGTCTGCTCGCAGAGAAAGTGAGTTACAGGCCCTTTGTGATCTACTCACCCTACACAAGGTTCCTTCATGACCGGGTGGTTCTTCGCACTCATCCTAAATTCCTTCCTAAAGTGTTAACTGATTTCCATTTAAATCAGTCCATAGTCTTCCCGCTTTCTTTCCAAGGCCTCATACTTACCCGGGTGAGCGAGCTCTCCACACCTTGGACTGTAAGCGTGCTCTTGCATTTTATTTAGACCGCACCGCAATCCATAGGAAATCCACCCAACTCTTTGTATCTTTTGATAAAAACAAACTGGGAGTTGCAATGGGCAAGCAGACACTCTCCAACTGGTTGGCAGACTGCAGTGCAATCTGCTACCAGCAAGCAGGCCTTCCACTGCACGGACGAGTGAAGGCACACTCCGTCAGAGCCATGGCAACATCAGTAGCACACTACCGTTCAGTACCAATTGCCAACATCTGCAAGGCTACGACATGGCGCTCTCTCCACACCTTCGCAGCTCACTACTTTCTTAATAAGGCTGGATGACAAGACTGTCTTTGGCCAGTCTGTCCTACAGAACTTATTCCCATTGTAGGAACCCAACTCGTCCTACCTCGACCCGCTGTGAATTTCAGGCTGCCTCATTCTTGCCAACAGCACCCCAGTTGTTGTGCCTGTTGCACATGTTGTGTGCTGGTTGCTCTCATACGTATGACTCAGCCTGGAGCTTGCTATTCACCCATATGTGAGGACTACCATCCTGCTTGTCATGGGAGAAAGCAGAGTTGCTAACTTGTAAACAGGTGTTCTCCCAGGACAGCAGGATGTTAGTCCTCATAAACCCGCCCGCCACCCCGCGGAGTTGGGTTTGCTTACGTTTTATTATTTTATTTTTCACTCATACTTTTGCTACAAACAAGACTGAAGGGGGACCCCTGGTGGCTACAGGGTTGGTGGCATGCTGGGCATGCTCAGTGTGCCAGTCAAGTTCTAGAAACTTTGACAAAAGTATTCCGTGACAGGGCTCCATCTGATGATGTCTCCCTTATGTGAGGACTAACATCCTGCTGTCCTGGGAGAACACCTGTTACAGGAAGCAACTCTGCTTTACTGACATTGCCATATAATCTGGTGTGCCACCTGCAGTCCCTCAGTATTTCTCTGTCTCCAGCAGATGGTAGAGATGCAAATCCTGCAGTCTAAAGAAAAAAAAATAAAAGATTGGATTTTAGAATTGGAGAATTCCTCCCAGGAGGTTGCTAGGCCCTAGTGGTGCTAACCTCCTGGTGCTGAGGTGGACGAGCAGGGGGTTGGGGACCCTTGTGTGGCTCAGCCCTTTCGCCACCAGGGGGTGGATGACCGATAGTGCCAGTTCCCTCCCTCCCAGGAGAACTTTTGGCATCCTGCAGCAGTTCTGCCACACAGGGAAGTAACCTTTGCTTCTGCTCTCTGTTTGTTGTTAGTATAGTAAAGTTTAAAAAAAAAAAAAAAAGCAGTAAGCAGAGCAACAGTATTGCAGCAGCCGCGGGTACTGTGGGAGGTATTCTGGCCAATTTTGTTGGTGGAGGAGTTCTTGAGCAGCAGTGGTTGTTAGCTACATGGTCAGGCCTGCTTGGCCGGTGCAGCACAGTTTTCGCACTGGCCTCTGCTCCTGATGCCTCTTTGGAGGGGAGAGTGGGTCGGGACAGGCTGCGGCGGTGTCAGAGTGGCAAGGGAAGCATAAAGCAGTTGCGGGGGTGCCTCAGAAGACTGCGAATATCCTTCTTCCGGGCGTGGGAATGACGGTCATCTTTGTTTCGGCAGAAGATGCTTCAGAGCCTTTGAGGGGGAGGATTTCCCCCTCCTTTGACCCCTGTAATTGAGAGCACCATGAACAGATGGGAGCCTAATTCTGATGAGGAGGGGGACCTCCTCAGGGACAATTCTGAGGCTTCCTCAGTGTTTTCCTCGGAGTTTGTGCTGCCTATGCATAAGGCATACTTGGCCAGGAAAGCAGCAGGGTGGCAGTCAGCTCAGCCTCAGGGAACTCTTGGACCATGACCTGTTAAAAGACCTAGGGGTTTGAGGGAGCAGATTCCTAGGCGAACTCAGAGGGTCCTGGGTATGGCGGTGTGTCTGGTTAGTCCGGACGAAGGCTCCGAGGATTCAGAGGAAGTAGTACAGCTGGTAACTGTCTCTCCCAATGTTGCTGTAAATACTAGCCTGGACGTGGTGAAGCTGGATGAAAGGCGGGGCCAGGTCTCTGTCACTGAAGGATACAACCCAAAAGTGATACGAATTATGAGGAACTGTGACCCCCTGATTTCCCATGTTCTAGAGGAGTTGGAGATCATGGTTCCCCAAGAGGAATCTGATCAGGAAGGGGTGGACCTAGTCATGGATGGCTTAAGGGGTCCAGTGAAAGCCTTTCCCGTTCACAAATCAGTGAAGATGTTAGTGGTCAGGGAGTGAGGCCTGAAGGTTAGCCAGGTGATGGCAAAATTGTACCCGTTGCCTGAAGACAGGCTTGAACTTTTGACGCATCCAAAGGTGGATGCGTCAGTGTCGGCGGTTACTAAGAAGACCACCATTCCAGTGACTGGTTCAGCTGCGCTAAAGGATATGCAGGATATAAAATTGGAAATTCATCTTAAAAAGATTTTTGAGGTGTCTGCATTAGGCATTCGTGCTGCTGTTTGCAGTAGCTTTATGCAAAGGGCTAGCCTGCGTTGGGTGCAGCAATTGCAGGCTATGAGACTGTTGTCTACGTCTGAGGGTAAGCAAGCGGACTGTCTAGAGGCAGTGGTGGCTTATGTGGTTGATGCGTGTATGACCTCATCAAAACTTCTTCGAGAATTATGATGTCAGTGGTCTCGGCCAGGTGTCTCCTTTGGTTAAGGAACTGGTTGGTGGATTTTTGGTCCAAATCGTGTTTGGGAGTATTGCCTTTTAAGGGGAAGCTCCTATTTGAAGAGAATTTGGAAGAGCTAGTGAAGCATGGGGGTGAGACCAAGGGGCATAGGTTGCCAGAGGATAAGCCAAAAAGAGTCAAAGGTTCCTTTTTGGAGTGTTCCCGATTCCGACCAAATAGGAGGTTTCAACAGAATAGGCCTTCGGAGGGAGCCCAGAGACAAGGGGTCGGAAGGCAACAATCATGGGGCCAGTCCTTTTGAGGGGGCAGGAAAACAAACCAGGATGGCCTTAGCCAGGGATCTGGTGGAGCTAAGTCCTCAAAATGAAGTGAGGCTGGTCCACTCCTCTTAGGAGCACATTTCAATACCAGGATAGAGAAGGTTTTTCTCACCTAGGATCGCATACTCAAACTGCAGAGTCAGGTTTGCAGTTTACGGTGCCCAGGGTCTGGGACTACCTTCAGGTTCTAGGCTCTATGGCATTGACTGTGGAGTTAGTTCCTTGGACCTTTGCATACATGTGGCTTCTGAAGAAGTCTCTTCTTTTCTAGTGGGATCCATTGTTGGAGCAATTTCATCTTCTGCTGCCTCTCGAGGGGGCTGCCAGTTCCATTCTTTCATTTTGGCTTGGTTGGGCTCATCTGACTCATGGGGTGGACTTGGATGTTCCGAACTGGTTGGTAGTTACCACCAATGCCAGTCTGACCGGATGGGGTGCAGTATGCCAGGGTCAGTCGGCCCAGGCATACTGCAGTGGTCCAAGGACGAGGCATCTGCTTGCCTTTCTGCCTCTGTTTCGCGATCACCTGGTGCGCATTCTGTTGGACAATGTGACCCACCGTGGCTTACATCAATCAAGGGGCAACCAAGAGTCGGGTGATGGCCCAGGAATTATTTCATTGGGTGGATCAGCATCTGATGTTGCTAGTGGCATCCCACGTAGCCAGATTGGACAACGTTCAGGCAGACTTTCTCAGTCAGAAGTGGATGGACCCTGGGGAGTGGGAGCTGTCAGAGGAGGCAATGGGTCTTCTTCATTGCAGATGTGGCATAAGTTTTCCGTGCCCGGCTCCATCGGATGATGTCACCCATGTGTGAAACTGCCATCTTGCTTGTCCTCTGAGAATTAGTTTAACCCACTGTTCTAATACACAAAGATTTTCCCACCCTGCCAGCACGTCTTTTATGTATTCCTCCATTTGAACAAAGTCCGTATTCTTTAAGTATGACTTATATCTATATTAAAATCATTAGGTCTGTATTTAGCCATGAGCACAACAGGAAAGTTTTTATCCAGGTGCGTTTTTCTGCATAATGTAATCTGGATATTAGCACCGCAAATGCACTGCTAAATATATCCAGATTTATCCAAGTAACTTTTAGGACTGCATCGCGGCACAACCAGACTTATCCAGATAATTTAGCCCGATAACATTGAATATTAATTTAATCTGTCTGTTGTTTTATCTGGATAAAAACGTAGCTAGATAATTTGGAGGCAGTGAATGTGGCAGGAAATTTAAAAATCTGCAATTTGATTGGCTGAATCCCAAACTAAGCTGGACAAATCATCTGAATGTGGACCTCCATATTTTTTGGTGAGCATTGTAGACCAGATGAACTGCTGTGCGGTCTTGTATTACTTGAATAAGTAGGAAGGAATCCGGCTATCACGAGAGATTCTACCTATCCTACTTTCTTTTGACACTAATAAACTTGGCTTTGATATGGCTAAAAGATCTGTTTCTAATTGGCTGGCAAACTGCATCTCTAGTTGTTGTGTACTTGGCAGGCTCAAATTTGAAGGAGCATGTTGGAGCCCCAGCTGTTCAGCTGTGTCAGTGTCAGTAAGCAGTCTCAGGCCAGCCTCTGTTGATGAGATTTGGAAGGCGATAATGTGGGGTTTAATCCATGCATTCTCTGCAGGGTAAAGTATAGACCTTGCCTTTCATTGGTACTGTTGGTATGGCGTGATGGTACTACGTAGCTTGCTCCTGCGATAAGATTCTACGTATAAACAGAGAACTTCACTTTCCATTGCTGTCAGTCTGACATTTTACAACAGCACCCACATGTATATTTTAAAAGAGAAAATGTTTTATACAGATTGTATATTTGTTTTCCTCACATTTCTGAATGCCAGCTGAGATGTGTACTGATTCCCTAGCAAGCCCTGAGCCTGAAGCTGATTCCTGATTAGCCTCTATGTGTATCTGTAGATGCTGGTTGCTGTAAGACGTGTGTTATTGGCAGAGTATTCAGCTTTTCCCTCCAATGGAGCTGAACTGTACGAGGAATTGAAGAGCTCCACAGCCATTCTGTCTACAGGGAACAGAAGGTAGGTAGCCCATGGACATCTCTTCCTGTTGGCAGTTCATTTTGGTGAGGTTTTCTGACTTAGGGGTCTTAATCTTGGAAGTAGAGAATATTTTATGGCTAAAGTTTTGTGCAGCAAGGAGTCAAAATTATGTATCAAATTTAAAATTATGGACAATGATCAAATAAACTTTTTTCCTAACCTTTCAGAGTCTGCCTTTTTTCCCCCCTTATTCTTCTCTGTTCTAGCTCCTCGAATTTGTTGTATTATATTGTTATATTGCTGCTACTCAAAATTGTATATGCCTTTGTAATGTGAAGCTGCAAATGTAAGCTGAATGTCTAATATGCTATAACCCATTTTGAGTGAATCTTGTATTCAGAAAGGCAGGAATAAACACACAAAGAAAGAAACTTTGTTTTGTTTCTTTTCATTCATTTTTTTCCTGATAACTTTTGTCCTTGTTTCTATCACTTCCCTTTCCTCTATTGTCTCCTTTCCTCACTGCTTCCCCAAACTTATCTACCTTCTTTTTCTCTCGCCATAGCCCTATCTCTTTTCCACAAATCTTTATTCCCCTCTCCCTTTTTCCTCCTGTATTTCTGCAATCTATCTCTCTCCATCACATCCCCACCATATTCTCTCCCTCCATCTGCCCTTCAAAACCTTTTTGCCCCTCCAATCACATTTTATATTTATGCTATGTATTAATGGTTCTTTTTTATTCTGTCTGTGGTTTTTTTGGGAGAGAGTTTTATGTTTTAGTTATGTTTTATTTCCCTACTGAGAGTAGAGGAGGTAATTGGCTGTATTTGGGATCTCTAATTATTATTATATGTGTTTAATTTAATACGCTATATTGATGTATGTTATTGTTTTATTATGTTGATGTATTTTATTGTTCTCATGATGTAAATCGCTCATGTGAACAACCTTGTCTTCCTAACTAAGCTTTTCATATTCCCTGCATCTCTTCAGACTCTGCAAACTCTTGTTTCCTTTCATCTCTCTCTGCCTCTGGTTACTCATCTCCTCCCCTTCTCCATCACATATGGGGGTCTCTTGCGCCACCAACCTCTCCCCTAGTCCGGCATTGGACTCCATCTCCCCTGCCACCAGGCTGGATCAGCGGGAGCCGTTCTGAGCATCTCTCTCAGCTTCTCTAGTAGATGTGCTGGAATACTGCAGTTCCATGATGCTTAACTGCTGCATCAGAGCACTTCTACCAAAGAAGATGGGAGAGCTGTAAGGAGCAGCTGCTGCTTGTCCAGTCTGGCAAAGGGCGAGGAAGTGAGAAGCCTCACTAGACTTGGCGAGAGGAGGCGCATAAGAGGCCACATGTAGGTAGGGGAAAGAATAAACGGTAGGGAGAAGGGATGAAATTGTACCATGGTGGTAGGGTTAGTGGAGAGATTGCAAAAGGAGTAAGCTCCAACTACTACAGCAAAGGAGGAAACTGGAAATCTTTGGATGGCTGTCTTATATGCAGGTTTTTTTTTTCCTACATGTCCTGCCAGGAAGACTGAGCACTCTTTCTGCCAGAAGATGGCTCCAGACAGAAAAAAAATGTATCACCATGGTTTGCTATGCATACCTGAGATTGCATTGTTTGCATCCTGCTCGCATAGAGTTTCTTCTTAGCTATTTGAGTGAAGGTTCAGTGGTTGTACCTTCGAAGAATATAAATGTGAGGCTACTCTCGGGCACCAGTTGCATGAGCTCTTTTAGTTGCATTGGGGCATATGTGGCAACAAATGAACTTCTAGGTTTTGTGACTGAACAAATAACTGTAGTTACCATGGCTATACTATTCCATTTAATACATAGAATGTTTCAACAAACAAGTTGTGATATTACTGATTAATATTTAAAACTCAAAACGTGCAAAAGGTTTCTTCCTTTACATTTACGGGAGAAATGCTTTGTGCATCTGCTCAAAAATGTTATTGATTTCTATGCACAGAGGATAGGTTTTTCTCTGAATTGAAAATAGATTTATCAAATGCTTTTGCTCCACTGTTACCACATTTATAATGCTGGCTATTTTCAGTGAATCAGTTTGGGTACTGGCTCAAACATTTGACTGCTCAGAAAACTGAAGCAGCAATCTCTGCTCTTGAGGAGGACTGAACCAAGTTCTGCTGTTAGCACATTTCGTAGCCATCAGCTCTGGAAGAGATTTAGGAGAGAATTGCTTTTTACTTGTGGACAACACAACTACTGGCTTATATATGAGAAAATATAGAAGGCTGGGCTTAATGGCTCCTTAAGAGCTGGTAAATAGAGGCAATCAAATAAATTGAGAATAAGATTAATTAATGTTATCAGTGTACACAGGACTGTACAATATTTTTTACATGCTTTAATCTTGTTGCAAGGAATTAAGCATGTTTTGAATACAGGGAAGATAAGTGACTTGCTCATCAAGTTGTGGATGTGGAAATAGAGCCAAGGTTTCCAAATAAACACTACTCTGCTCTATAAGAACACCCCTAGACACGGCACTTAATGATGGATAGTAACAGATGCACTACATCTGAGGACTGTGGTCAGTAGTAGGAACACAAAATCTTGTTGAATTTAGTTTCTTTTTTAAAAAGATTTGGTGTGTGGAAGCTCTTTGCGATCGGCGCCGACCCGCCAGGGTCAAGGAGTTCCACGCGGGCTTGCCCTTCCTCCATCCACCGGACCCAGCCACCTACTGCATCGACCTGCCTTTGTTCCACCCAGCCGGTGACATCATCGCCCGCGCCAGAGGGATCTTTAAATATAGGTCTGCGACGCAGCTTCACCCTCTTCCACACCGGCACCAACAGCTCCGCACAATGGGCACCGACCTGCCGGGGTCAAGGAGCTCCACCCGGCCTTGCCCTTCCTCCATCCGACCGGACCCAGCCACCTACCAAATCGGCCCGCCTTCATTCTGCCCAGCCAGTGACATCGCCTGTGCCAGAGGGACCTTTAAATACAGGTCTGCAACGCTGGCGTCATTCGCCAGCATCACTCACCGAAGGAACACAACTAAGGGGCCTGCCCCTTAGTGTGCCCCTTTGTGCTGCCCCTTAACCAACAAAGAAACCTCGAGAGACTGACTCTTCAAAAGCTCAACCTGCCAATACTTGCTGTCCTGCTCCCCCCATCTGAGAATCCCCCACACCCTCCTCCCCACTCAAGCCCATCTTTTTCAGGAGCAGCTTCACTCCCATTGATGACCACATCCAAGATCTATACATTCCCTCCTGCCACGCCTACAGAAACAGCTCTACACATCCGGCACTGACCCTCCAGAGCCTAAGAACCTTCTCTCCATCGACCAGCTTTCGGATTGTCCAATCTACCTCTCCAACCACATCATTTCTTGTGCCTTCTCCATCATACTATTTAACTCTTAATTCCTTGTCAAAAAAAACCCGATCTTAAATGACATACTTCTCGACCTTAAACCAGACATCTGCGCTATCACGGAAACTTGGTTTAAACCAATTGACATTGTTCTCATCAACAAACTCCCCACCCACCTCTATGATATCTTCTCCATTTCCAGACAAAAAAAACGTGGGGGTGGCCTCCTACTTGCTGCAAAAAAAACCCCCTCAATCTCCGTTTACAACCAATAAACACCGAATCCAAAATTGAAATTGGACTTTTCAAATCTCATCTCCAAGTATGCCTTGTCTACACCCCTGCCCCCCCCCCCCGGGCCTCCTCGAAAACAAACCCTCCCCCCTCATTGAATTAAATGCAAAAAAAACATAGACATTGACTCACCAGCCATTATTCTCGGCGATTTTAATATACACGTTGACTCTCTCCCACCCACTCCCAACTGCAAAGCCCTCCTAAATTCCCTAGACGCCATGGGCTTCAAACAAATTATCGACACCCCAACCCCCAAAGCAGGCCACACCATTGACTTAATCTTCGTAAACTCCCTCATCCACCTGCCCGAACCTCCTTCCTCACCAGGGTCCCCTGGTCCGACCACTCTATTATAAAAATCAACCCTCTCCATAAACAAAAACTCCCCCTCTCCTCGCAACCACAACACCTACATTCAATACAGAAAACCATGCAACCAGGAAGACCTCAATACCTCTTTTACTTCAGCCCTTAATGAACTAGACAGCTCAAACCCTAACATCGCTCTTGCTACCTGGACTAAGATCAACACTAACATTGCCGACAAACTCTGCCCCCTCATAACCAAACAATTAAATCCTGACATCCAAAACAAAAAACCCTGGTACACCCCAGAACTCAAAAAACTCAAACGCAACCTAAGGAACAATGAAAAGAAATGGAGGAAAAATACCTCACCATACCTACTTGCCACCTACAAATCCACCCTCTACAAATATAGAAATGCTATCATGAATACCAAACGTGACTTCTACACCCGTAAAATACACAACTTCCAATTTAATGCTAATGTTCTCTTCTCATATGTGTCTGAGCTCACCAAACCCTCTCCACCCCCATACCTGACACTGATGCCAAAATTAAATGCAACACTCTTGCCAAATACTTCAATGACAAAATCTCTATCATCATGATGAATCTTCCACCACCCAACCCTAACCCTCACATCCCCCCCCATAAATCCACATACTACCATCAACTTCTTCGACACCATCTCTGCCTCCGAAACTGAAACCATCATCAAGAAAATAAAACCCGCAGCTCACCCAGCTGATCCCATTCCTCCTAATTCCCTTAAATCGATCTCCACCTTAGCCAAACCCTTAGCTGACATCATAAATTCCTCCCTCACACATGGGATTGTCCCAGACACCCTGAAACACACCATAGTAAAAAAAAAAAACCCAACCTAAATCCATCAGAACCTGCCAGCTTCAGACTAATATCCAATCTCCCCTTCCTTGCAAAACTCTTAGAGAAGGTCGTCAACACCCAACTCTCCAAACACATCGAGAAACATAACATTCTCTCCTCCTTGCAATTTGGGTTCTGCAAATACTTTAATACCGAAACCCTACTCCTTTCCCTCTCCGACACCATTATCAAAGGTCTTGTCAACGGCCAATCTTACATCCTTGCCTTACTCGACATTTCCTCAGCGTTTGATACCATTAGCCACAAAATCCTCCTAAACAGACTTACCGAAATTGGCTTTACTGGCTCCGCTCTCAATTGGTTCAAATCCTACCTTGACAATAGATCTTACAAAGTTAAAATCGGAAACAATGAATCCCTCCCCATCAAACTAACTCGAGGTGTCCCCCCAAGGTTCCTCCCTATCATCTACCCTTTTCAATATCTATATGTTACCTCTATGCCGACTCCTATCCGACCTTGGACTCACCTACTTCATTTACGCGGATGACGTCCAGATTCTCATCCCCATCACCGATTCCATCCCCAAATCCCTCCAAACCTGGCAAAACTACCTTTCCTCTATTAACCACCTCCTCTTTTCACATTTAAACCTTGCTCTCAACACCTCTAAAATTGAACTCCTTCTCATCTCTCATAACCAACCTTCCATTCCTCCCACTGTGCCTATCCCCAACCCCCCCATCTTCCCATTTACTACATCAAGTAAAGAGACTTTGGCGTCACACTAGACTGCAATTTTAACCTCAAAAAACATATTAATGCCACCATGAAAGATTGTTATTACAAACTACATATCTTCAAGAAATTCCAACCTCTCCTTCACATTAACGATTTCGTACCATCCTCCAAGCAGTAATCTTATCCAAACTAGATTACTGCAACTCCCTCCTACTCTGTCTCCCTGCTGCTTTCTCAAACCCCTTCAAAATGCCACAGCCCAAATTCTCACTAATTCCCGCAAATGCGATCACATCACTCCCATCCTAAAAGACCTCCATTGACTCCCCCATCTCCTTCAGAATACTATAGAAGACCCTTACTATTATTCACAAAACCCTTCACAATCCAAACATGCACTGGCTAAACAACTCCCTATACTTCCATACCCCCACCAGACACACCAGATCAGCTTACACTGGCACCCTATTTATTCCCCCCGCTAAACTCACACACCTCATTTCCAACAAAGACAGAGCTTTATCCATTGCTGGCCCCTCCCACTGGAACTCAATGCCCCCTGACTTACGACTCGAGCCCTGCACTCAGACATTCAAAAAAAATTTAAGACGTGGCTCTTTAAACAGGCCTTCACTTAACTCCTCGCCACTTCCTTTGCTAACATGTGACCCAAACCACCTGTACATATTCCTCTCTGAGATATCCTCAGTATGTTGATTTAGTTACTTTGTTACTCCTGAGTTATCCTCAATACGTTGTCTAGTTACTTCGTTAAGACTTTCTCCCTTCATTGCTTATCCTTCCTCCTCTATCCTTTTAACCTCTTTGATTACAACCTTTTACATATTTTGCCATTTTGTTCACCCAGTATTTTTTGTTCATTGTAATTTCTTCAACTTTTTCCTTTTCCTCCTCTCTATCCGTTATATGTAAACCGATGTGATGTACATACGAACTTCGGTATATAAAAGTATTAAATAAATAATGCTGTAATGACGTGCATTAAAGAGGACAATAACGAGGAAAACGGCATTTTGCTGGCTGCAGAATGGTGTTGAATGTACATAGTTATGCTTAAATTAAGTCACTGATCTTAACCACTTGTCCACCTCATTGCTTTTCGTGTAGCCTGGATACGCTTTTAGATTCTGGACTGTATACAGGAGAGGTGACTGAGTTTGCCGGAGCAGCAGGCAGTGGGAAGACACAGGTACGTTTTTGATTATATAAAAGGCAGACATTTTGATAGCCCCTGACTTCAGCTTTCTTACTGCACTTCAGCCAGATGTATTCTGAGAGAGAACCTGTTTTCTGATATATTCTAAAACTATCCATCCTTTATTTATAGTAATCCTTTCACCATCATACCCCGAAATATAGCCAGGCTTATCTTAAGGACTTTTACATTTGTAGCCTGCCACAGGTTTCCTGTACTATCTGTGCTGTATATAGTCTTGTCTGGCATCCTTCCTTCTACCCATTGCATTTTGAGGTTTTCATGTCAAAAATAGGCTGCCAGACCTATTGGTGACTGTATGCATGAATGCAGTTTCACTGGAAAGGAAATTATAGAACAATGGTAGACCTGGAAGGAGATGCAATGTAAAGAAGCATTTGTTCACATAAAGGAACCTGGAACAGCCTCCATATACAGTTACTGGAAGTCAAAACAGTACCGGAATTCAAGAAAACAAGTCAGGCACAGAGGATTGCTGACAGTGAAGAAAACTGAGAAAAGTCAGAGACCATGTGTGGTCCCTGATTATTGCATTAGAAAGGGGACATGGGCAGACTAGATGAGCCTTACATCTTTTTACATCCTTTATCTTCCATCTGTCTCTCAGAAGAACATTGGGACAGGATCCTTTTTAGAAGAAAAATATTCTTGTTGGCCTGGGAGAAGGATTTTGGAAAGTCTGTACAGCAGGAAATCTGGACTGAAACAGTGATGGACTGGATGTACAATGAACACCAATACTCAAATTATCGCATACAAACTTTCTTAAGCTTTATTGTTGTTCTCAGCTGCATAATAAGATTAACAGAGTGGTTTAGATTTGTTGGGGAAGTTGTGAATAAGAAGGAGCTTTTTATTGTATGGTCTGGTCTTGTCTCAGGTTTTGGAATTTTGGAATCAGGTAAAGCATCTTATAGAGAGGATCTTGGGAAGGGAAATGGGTGAAGACTTGGAGTGTGCCTTGTTGGGGGTTGAACCAACTGGCTTTGCAATAGGAACCTGAGACAGAGGGTGATGTACAATTGCTACAGTTTTGGCACAAAATGATTCTCTGCAGTTTCAAGGTATTGGAGTCAGATCTATTGAAAGAATGATGGTTCTTGATATCCCATACTGCATCGTTTGAAGAGTTAATAGCTGCATGAGAGGAACATCTTCCTTTTATAAGAGGCTTTTTGACACCATGACTTTAGCACTTGAGAGTTCACGTGATCCCTGCAGCTTTTTACATTGCAAACAAAGGAGCAGAGCATTTTGTACTAGAAGAGGTGTTGACAGGGGCAGGAGTAACCTTCAATCATTCAGAACTACAGAGGAGAAGAAGAGAGTCTGGGAGTAAGAAAGGAATTGAGGGGGGGGGAGGAGGAGAAGGGTTGGGGTGAAAAACCCTAGAGAGATGGTGAAAGGGAGGGGTTGAGATGTTCTTGGAGACATAGGCAGAGGTATCAGGAGGCAATGAAAGGGTTGAGGGCATGAGAGGCCATAGGTACAAAGTCAAAGGTAGGGAGAAGTGAGGGTAATCAAGCCTTAGAAGATAAGGAGGGAGCAGTAGAGATAAGGTGAGGGAGATGGGGAGAAGGAAGAAATAGATATCTAGAGATGGGAGGGCATTATAGGAAGCAAATAAAAAAAAAAACATGGAGGTGGAAGGATGGCAGAGGGACCAGGAAAAGAGAGGGCAATGCCAGGCAGAAGTTGGAAGTTGAGATGAGGAAAACAGAAATAGATTGAAGGGTGGAGAAGGAGAGGAAAGTGAGTAGGGGGAAAGACATTGGGAGCAGGAACAAATGGAGATAGGGCAATAAAGAGGTGAGAATGGCAAACGAGTTAGAAGGGAAGGGTATTAAAATATCAGTAATGAGTGAAGCTTAAGGAGAGAAAAGAGAGTATAAGAGAGAAACAAGTGAGGGAGGGAATAAACAAGACAATAGTTTCAATAGATAAAAGAACAAATGAAGACAAAATCGATAGACGAAGAGGAGAAAAACAAGTCGGATGCAAAAAGGTAGAACAAATGGTGAATCCTTTTTTCTACATTTAAAATTTGCTACATGAGTTTGGTCCTCTTCGATAGTTTTTTGTGAAGCAGTGAAAATAGTCTGTGATATTTCCATTCTTATGATGGATTTAAAAAAAATATTTATATTCTCCTTTTTGAGGTACTTCAAAGCAGATTACACTCTGGTACTCTAGGCATTCCCTATCCCCAGAGGGCTCACAATCTAAGTTAGTACCTAAGGGTGACTTGCCCTCGGTCACGAGGGAGTCGTCAGGATTTGAACCCTGGCTTCCCTGGTTTGCAGTTATTTCTCCACTCTACTTTTTTTCTAGTTTTATTTGAAGTGGTGAGGGGTTAAAAAAATGAATAAAGTTATCTGACAAAGTTCAAATTTAAAATGGTCTTGTTGCTAACCCCCATTTTAACATAGTAATGACAGCAGAAAAGGACCAAATGGTCCATTCCAATCTTCCCAGCAAACTTCTTATGGTAGTATCTGCTACGCCATGCAGGTTATCCCCATGTTTCTCTTAAGGGTAGCAGCTGCCGCTCTGTGCAGTTATCCCCTTATGATAACCCATAAAAAATGTACACCTAGCAACATTTTTCTGGGTGTTGAGCCTTCTTGAAAATTCAGACAGTCCTGCTTAACATGCTTTGCTTGTGGTCATGGCCATAGAAACAGTCCTGTGCTTTTTCCCTTACGTCTTCAAATCAGTACTCTAGATCGTAAAAGTCAGGGCCCATGTTGGTTGTTGTCTGAATCCAATTCCTCTTCCCCCACCCCCGCCGTCAAAGCGGAGAACAATGTTGCAGTTGCATCAAAAACATTAAGGCTCATTGATTACGGATATTAATCCCATGCCTTATGTTAAGGGTAGAAACTATTGCTCCGTGCAGGCTACCCCCATGGCTATCAGTTCCCCAGACTGTAAAAGTCATGGCCCTCTTTGTTTGTTGTCTAAATCCATTTCCCCTTTTCCCCCTGCCGTTGAAGTGGAGAGCAATGTTGCAATTGCCTCAAGGCTTTTTGATTAAGGGTAGTAACTGCTGCACCAGCAAGTTACCCCTATGCACCCTTTTTCTCTTCATTTCCATCCTCTAGCCTTTAAGGATCCGCAGTGTTTATTCCATGCCACTTTAAATTCTTTGACTATTTTCATCTTCACCACCTCCTCTGGAAGGGCATTCCAGACATCCACCACCCTCTCCGTGAAGAAATATTTCCTGATGTTGGATCTGAGTTGTTCCCCCTGGAGTTTCATTTCGTGACCCCTAATTCTACTATTTCCTTTCCATTGGAAAAGGTTTGAGTATCAGAAATCTGCATCCTTCATAAACTCAAGATATACAATTTCATTCAATGTGATTGAAATATACAAATTTTAAGGGCCTAATCTTCCCCCCTTCCTGACTCCGCTATCTTGAAATTAAAAATGTTTGGGGCCCAATATTGAGAACTGGCCGGATAAGTAACTTAGCCGAATATGATTTATCTAGCTAAGTTAAGGGATATTCTGTGGCATGGCTGTGCCGCTGAATATCCGCCGTCAAGGTGCTACTTAGCCAAATAAGTAATACCCGGCTAACTTAAACCTGCTCGTTGGCAGGTATAACTTACTTGCATAACTTATCCGGCTATGGCTAAGCGTTAAGTTATCCGGCTAAGTAGTGCCGCCCAGATCTGTCCACTATTACTATGGCTAAGAGATAGCCGGGTAAGTGACTTATCTGGCTATCTAGTGGTCACTGACTTTTAGCAGCCCGCTAGATAGCCAGATAAGGCCTACTTATCCAGCTGTCAAGCACTGAACATGCTTTCAATATTGGGCCCTTGGTTTTTAGACCTTTTCTGTTAGAATCCAAACAACTTTGTCTTAAGAAATGCTGCCTTATGTTACTGTAAGTGCTTTAGAAAAGCTGAACAGAAGTGACACTAACTGTATTGTCATGGGACCTGAAAACTCTGTAGATCATCTATCCTTGAAGTAGTGCTACAGAATCCTCTTCCTTCATCACATGTCTCCAGCAGGCTGTGTTCAGTGGAGTGCAGTCCCCGTCCTGTCATCAGCTTCCTGCTTTCTGCTACTCTTTTTTTTTTTTTTTTTTAGTGGACTCTCCTCAACCTATAGATGTCCTTCATGCCCACCTTGTGTCTCCATTGAATTGTATTGCAAGTTGGGTTTAGAATGAGAGAGAAATAATTTAAGGTTTTGTTTTGGGTTTTTTTCTCTGCTAGGTATGCCTGAGTATTGCAGTGAATGTGTCTCACAGCCTCAAACAGAATGTTCTGTACATTGACTCCACGGGTGGGTTCATGGCTTCGCGGCTCTTCCAGTTAGTACAGTCCAAAACCCAGGAAGAAGAGGAACAGGTCAGTGAATCTGGAACTCTGACTAATTTAAAATGTGTGGTGAATTTTCCTTGATGAGCAAACTAGATAATTTGTAATGAGATTACAGTATGTCTGGAGATGGGTGATATTACAAGCAGATGAAGTGTGCAGCTTGATGCAGTTAGATTCAGGGATGTTATGGCCATGCCCTGGCTTGGTGTGGTTATAATTGGGATGAGTAAATTTGGTTGTGAACAAAGTCCTCAGTTTCCTGCAGCAAAGATTTTGAAATTGTGAGACAATTCTGTCATACATTAGCAATAATTTGCATAAAATTTACATGATTTGATGTATAAAACTATTTTACATTACACAGATAAAGAACTTCTCCAACCTTTAAAGTGTTTCTGGGCATTTTGTTTTCTTTCTTTTTTGCTTTCATTCTTTCTGCATTTCAGTTTTCACCCTTATTTTTTAACTTTTCATTATTTGCTTTCCTCTTCATTCCGTTTTCTCTGCTTCTCTTACATCTTCTGTCACTGTAGCCTGTTTTTTTTCCCTCCTAAATAGGCATTTTCTCTTCCTTGCTTCCTCCTTCACTCATAACCCTCTATTATTCTTTTCTCTCTTCCCAGGCTCTCTGTTCTGTCTGATCCTCCCTTCAGTCTCTCAGCCCTCTGTTCCCCAATTCTCATGCCGCTTTACCACCCAGCATCTTGTCCTTCCCACATTTCTCCCTTATATGTTTATATTTTTTGGGCAGGAACCCTGCCCAAAAAAATTTAAAATTAACCTAAAAACTTGCCGCTTCAAGCAAGCTTTCGCTTAACATCCTACCCTGGCACTTTACTACTTGTAATTGAATTCCTTAATATTATTATTATTATATTTTTATTACTATACCCCCCAGTTTCCTGTAAATAGATCCTCCCTTCCTTTCCCTATTATATATGTGTTTGATCCATTTTTACTTATTCCCCTTCATAAGTTAAGTTCTAATGCTGTCTTGTTATTATCTGTTCTGTTCCTTGTTACATTTGGTTCCAATTTATATGTAAAGCTCGGTTAGCTATAATTTTGTTTTAATGTAAACCGATGAGATGTTCCCAACGTTCATCGGTATATAAATCTTCTAAATAAATAAATATGTGACATGGCATGTGAGCCCTAGCACTGTAGTGAAATTGGTGGGCTCCCACTGACAGTAAACAGACCTACTGAACTGTGACCAAGTCAGGGCTTCACCTATCCCATCTTCTTACCCCACAGCTTGAGCCCTTGGGTTCTGAAGCCAGCAGGAAGTAGGCAAGGATCCCATGGTGAGCAGACAAATACATCAGAAAAGTGGTCAGGGTAGACAGTAGACAGCAGCGTCGGAATCTAGCATGGGCCAGGGCAGGTAGAGATCAAGCAGCATCAAAATCCAGACATGAGTTGGAGCAGACAGAGATCAGGCATTGTCAGAATCCAGGCACAGGTCAAGGCACAAGAGAACAGTCCAAGGAAGGGAAGAGCAGGACAGAGACCGGAACAAGGAGCAACTTAGTGGTGGGGTGGCGCTTTCTGTCCGGGATGGCATAGAGTCCAACAAGATAAAGATATTTCAAGAGACTAAATGCACAATCATATCTTTATGGGTAGAAATACCTTGTGTGGTGGGGAAGAGTATAGTGATAGGAGTATACTACCATCCACCTGGCCAAGATGGTGAAACAGACAGTGAAATGCTAAGAGAAATTAGGGAAGCTAACCAAATTGGTAGTTCAGTAATAATGGGAGATTTCAATTACCCCAGTATTGACTGGGTACATGTAAAATCAGGACATGCTAGAGAGATAAAGTTCCTGGAGGGAATAAATGACAGTTTTATGGAACAGTTGGTTCAGGAACCGACGAGAGAGGGAGCAATTTTAGATCTAATTCTTAGTGAAGCACAGGATTTGGTGAGAGAGGTAACAGTGGTGGGGCTGCTTGGCAATAGTGATCATAATATGATCAAATTTGAATGAATGACAGGAAAGGGGACAGTAAGTAAATCCATGGCTTTAACACTAAACTTTCAAAAGGGAAATTTTGATAAAATGAGGATAATAGTTATAAAAAAAAAAAAGGTGCAGCTACAGACATGGACATACTTTAAAAATACCATCTTAGAAGCGCAGTCCAGATGTATTCCACACATTAAGAAAGGTGGAAGGAAGGCCAAACGATTGCCGGCAAGATAAGGCCATTACAGAAAGACTAAAATTCTTTGCTTCGGTGTTACTGAAGAGGATGTTGGGGAGATACCTGTTCCAGAGACTGTTTTCAAGGGTAATGATTCAGATGAACTGAACCAAATTATGGTGAACCTGGAAGATGTAGTAGGCCAGATTAACAGTCTCAGAGTAGTAAATTGCCTGGACCGGATGGTATACACCCCAGGGTTCTGAAAGAACTAAAACATGAAATTTCAGACCTATTAGTAAAAATTTGTAACCAATCATTAAAATCGTCCATTGTACCTGAAGATGGGAGGGTGGCCAATGTTACCCCGATATTTAAAAATGGCTCCAGGAGAGATCTGGGAAAATGTAGACCAGTGAGCTGACTTCAGTGCCGGGAAATATTGTGGGAACTATTATAAAGAATAAAATCACAGAAAATTTAGATATGATGTTGAAGCCATTTTTTGTTGTTTTTGCTGAGGATGTATATAGAGGTTAGGCCATATGGATTCAAAGTTTTCACCCAGACAGACTAGAAGTTTAAGGAGAGACAGAGAGAGCGCCCTGGATGTGATGGTACGGCTGATCCTTTGGAAATGTAAGCTTTTTATATCTGTGTAGCAATTCTTATTATCTACCATTACTACTTTATTTAAGGCTTTTTATATACCGACTTTCTTGATACAAATCAAATCAACTCAGTTTACATCGAACTAAGCAGTTAAACATAACCAATTAACAAGAGACACAAATTGAAGAAGCATAAAGTTACATTGCAACAAGGACGCATGAACTGGGGATAGGAAATAAAGAAGGGAGAACAATAATAGTGTACTATATACAGATGAGGGTGTGGGAGGGAGGCAGAGGACCCAACCTCATTGTGACAAATTTGTGTGACTTAGTGCTTGTTTATATACAGAAGTGATGGGAACAAAATTCTGAATCAAGCTGTTGGACTAGGAACAGGGAAAGGCTCGACCGAAAAGCCATGTCTTGAGTTTCTTTTTAAAAGTTAGGAGACAGGTTTTCCTGCCTGAGGTCCGGGGGCATGGCGTTCCAGATGGAGGGACCTATTATTGAGAATGCCCTGTCTCTGATATTTGAGTGGTGCACCACTTTGATTGGAGGTACATGTAAGGATCCCTTGTAGGTTTCCCTTATGGGTCTGGCCGTAGAGTGAAATTTGAGCGGGTGTAGCAGGTCAAGAGGGGTCTGATAGTGAATGCTTTTGTGAATAATTGTGAGTGATTTATGGAGAATCCTAAAGTTTACTGGAAGCCAGTGAAGATCTTTTAAAATAGGAGAGATGTGCTCTCTCCGATTAGTATTCGTCAAAATTCTCGCCGCTGCATTTTGGAGCAACTGGAGGGGTTTTATTGTAGTAGCAGGAAGACCTTGCAAGACGGAATTGCAGTAATCGACCTTGGAGAACAGAATGGCTTGGAGAACAGATCTGAAATCATGATGGAAAAGAAGAGGCTTGAGTTTTTTGAGTACGTGAAGCTTACTCTATGTAATCTGATTTTATTTGTTCTATCCTCTTATTGCTCAAATAAACTCGCTTTCCTAAATACTTGGAACCGTGATGTACTGAATTAAAGTTTGTGTATGGCTCTTTGTGTTGGGAATTAGCTTCTGGGTTCAAGCCCCCAGGTATAATCCCAGTAATTACGTCTGGCTATTTGTGAAGGGGTTCAAGCCCCCAGGTATAATTCCAGAAATTGTGTATGTTTGTATGGGATAAGCCCCTCAGGTAACCCCAGTGAAAACCTCAGTGAGATTAGCGCCCCCCCCCAACCCCTCCCCCTCAGATCAGAGCCCATGGGCAGGATACCAGTGTGCACAGTCTGATCCCGTAACACATGATTTAATGGTACACAGCCAGCATGGATTTACCCAAGGGTGAATAAACATGTGGACAAAGGTGAACCGGTAGATGTGGTGTATTTGGATTTTTAGAAGCTGTTCGACAAAGTCCCTCATGAGAGGCTTCTAAGAAAATTAAAAAGCCATGGGATAGGAAGCAATATCCTTTTGAGGATTGCAAATTGGTTAAAAGAGAGGAAACAGAGTAAGATTAAATGGTCAGTTTTCACAGTGGAAAAAGGTAAACAGTGGAGTGCCTCAGGGATCTGTACTTGGACCAGTGCTTTTTAATTTATGTATAAATGAGCTGGAAAGGGGCATGATGAGTGAGGTGCTTAAATTTGTGGATGACACAAAATTATGCAGAGTAGTTAAATCGCAAGCAGATTATGATAAATTGCAGGAGGACCTTGTGAGACTGGAAGATTGGGCTTTCAAATGGCAGATGAAATTTAATGTGGACAAGTGCAAGGTGATGCACATAGGGAAAAAAATCCTTGTTCCCTGTACATACCAGGATCAGTCCAGACAGTGGGTTATGTCCCCCTTCCAGCAGATGGAATCAGAGAAAACTTTGAAGGATGCTCCCATATAAGCTAGTGCACCCTCTGTCATCCTTCAGTATTATTCTGACTCCAGCAGATGAGTGGCTGAACTCTAGTTCCCCACTAAGACTTCTGAACAGCTAAATTTAGTGCTCTTTTTCTCTATTTCTTAGCTTCCTTCCTATCTTAAGATGGATCAAGGTTAACAGAGGATAGTAAAAAAAAAAAAAAGAGACAGGGAAAGCTCAGACCCTTGTCTAGGGCCCAGCAATCTAACTTGCAGGAAGAGCTGTTTTTCAGTCTCCATTGCTATATTTGTTTGTGGGGGTAAGTTTTTGTACCTTTCTTACTTGCAGGTTAGATTTGTAAGCCCCGGGATGCAAGTTGGTGGTCCAATCTCTCCCCCTTTTCCTCTGAGCTGACCCGCTGCCCTGAGAAGTCGTTTTGCCTCGGGGCAGCCTCCACAGAGACACGACATTCCTTTGTGTGGTGTAAATAGCAATTCAGGCAGGTCGGGGAGAAGAAGTAGTGCTGCAGATGGGGTTTTTCCCTGCTCCTCGCAGCCACTCACCAACGATTCGTTGGTTGCTCAGCTCACAGTCCCATGCCGCGGTCCTTGAGGTGCTGCACGTGCGGAGAGCCCGGTTCCCGGCTCTCCCACGAGGGGATCTGTGGGAGATGCCTCCCTGGTGGGGAGGGTTCCTCGCAGCCGGCAGGATGAGCAGGTTCACGCGTGATGGCGTGCCTCGATGCACAGAGGCCGGCCACGATCCTGCCCAGCGCGGTAACGGTGGCCATCTTTGATTCTGAGCCGACTGCTCCAGAGCAGCCAGGGGACGATTCGGACACCAGTTCTTCAGTGCTGCCGCCGATTCTGACCCTGTCAACCCCCTGGACCCTTGTCCCCCCGCTTGGTGCCTTCTTCTGGACCACCTCCATTTTCGGCGGATTTTGTGCTTTTAATGCACAATGCCTACCTGGCCAGAATGGGACAGCAGCAAGATCTAACAGGGCCGCCTCCTCCTCCTAAGGTGAGCAGGATGGCTGATCCCCCGGGATGCCCTCAAGGAGTGGGGGCCTCAGGACCTGGGGTTCACCAAGGTGCCTCCAGGGACCGCGTGGTCCATCATCCTCTGGAGGGCTTGGCTCCTCTTCCTCAATGCCCTCTTCCGGACCCAGACCTGGATGAACCCTCTCTGATGGCTCAGATGCAAGGGGATGATCCCCAGGTACTGCGTCTCTTCCAGAGGGATGAGTTGGATCCGCTCATCCCATCTGTCGTGCAGGAATTGGATATTGAGGATCCACAAGACCCTCCAGGGCCTTCTCCACCAGCTAAGAAAGGGGACCCCGTGCTCTCAGGTCTACGTCCATCGGTCAAGGTCTTTTCCTTCCTATCCTACGCTATTGCAATTGCTGTCCCGGGAATGGGATTCCCCTGAAGTCTCCCTCAAGGTGGGTAGAGCTATGGATAAGCTATACCCCCCTCCCAGATGATTTTCTGGAGCTCCTCAAGGTTCCCAAAGTGGACGCAGCGGTATCTTCAGTGACGAAACGAACTACCATTCCTGTGACAGGAGGTGCTGCCCTACGGGATATGCAGGATAGGAAGCTCGAGGTGTATCTCAAGAGAGTATTTGAGGTGTTGGCTCTGGGCGTCAGAGTGGCGATCTGTAGTTCCCTCACGCAACGGGCAGGACTCTGATGGGTCCAACAGCTCCTCAGTACACAAGAGCTGTCTCCTGCCGAAGCACAACAAGCTGACCGCCTGGAGGCCATGATAGCATATGGGGCAGATGCGCAATATGACCTGCTCCGAGTTCTGGCCAGGTCTATGGTTTCAGCAGTCTCGGCCAGGCGCCTCCTGTGGCTCTGCAACTGGTCGGCGGATTCCTCCTCCAAGACCCAGTTGGGCTTCCTACCCTTCAAAGGGAAATTACTCTTTGGAGATGATCTGGACCAGATTATCAAGTCACTCGGCGAGAATAAGGTCCACAAGCTGCCAGAGGATCGGCCGCAGGCTGCTAGGACCTTCAGTTCCACTAGAAGCCGTTTCTGGAGTGATATATGGGCAGTCTAACATGAAGACTTTGGCTCAGGACTTTGGTCCACTCAATTTATCCAGAATCCTTTGCTTTCTTGGCCTAACTGAAACTGCTGGCATACAAGGAACTCAGACTGACCTGAGCGTGAATGGCTACTGGGAGACATCTGGAATGAATTCAGACCTAGCCAGATATGATGAAGGGTCATGAGGTCACAACAACCATATGGGCCAACTATGTTCTCACAGAATCCTGTCTCTGCTGTCTCGAGCCAGTGTAACTGGATATTCCCATAAGATTAGGAGTCTGATCAAACGACTTGCACAGGAGTGCACAGATGTGACAGGACAGAGAACTACTAAGAACTACTAGAATGATTGAGAGTCGTCAGCAGACACACGTGGGTCTATGCCTAATTGGATCTGGAGGTGGGACCAGGGAAGCTTAGCCATAGGTTGTCTGAGCTGGACACATGACATGCGGTACCTGATACTCTATGCAGTTCTATTAGGGATCATTGTATGTGTTGTCTATAAAAGTCAGCACTGACTTACAAACGGGGAGACAGACGCGCAGGAGAGCATTCTCGCTCTGTCTACCAGAGGTCTCATAAGATTGGCTTCTAATATTAAATAAACTTAAATTGGTTTGTATTAAAGTTGGACCTCTGTGTATTATTGAAACAGCACAGTTACGCTACTTTTAATGGCACAAACAAATTAGACAAGAGCCAAAGACGTTTCCGTCAACCAAGAACAACTGCCTCTCGTCCACCCTCTTCGCGTTCCCAGTCCTGGTCTCATTCCTTTCGTGGCCGAAGACCAGCCCAGGATAATCTTCCCCAGGGGGCAGCTCCCAAATCTTCACAATGAGGCCGTGCCAGCCCACGCCTCTGTCCCCAGGATAGGGGGCCGTCTCTCCCTCTTCCAAGAGGAGTAGGTCAAGCTTACCTCGGATCAATGGGTCCTGGATATTCTAAAGCACGGTTACGCTTTAGATTTTGCTCATACTCTAAGAGACACGTTCCTCTTCTCTCCCTGTGGACCACCACAGAAACAACTCATAGTACACAAGACACTCGACAGGCTCCTGGCCCTCTGAGCAATTCGCCCGGTTCCTCCGGAAGAGGGAGCCGGCCATTACTCCATCTACTTTGTAGTCCCCAAGAAGGAGGGCTTCTTCCATCCGATCCTGGATCTCAAGATGGTCAACAAAGCCCTCAGGGTCCCACACTTCAGGATGGAGACCTTACGCTCAGTGATAGCGTCGGTACACAGCGGAGAATTTCTGGCCTCCTTGGATCTGATGGAGGCTTATCTCCACATTCTCATCCTCAAGGTGCATCAGCACTTCCTTCGCTTCAAGATTCTGGGACAGCATTTTCAATTCCAAGCCCTGCCCTTTGGACTGGCGACATCTCTGTCAATGAGCGATAGACAGAGTGGTGCAACTCTTTCAGTCCCTCGGATGGGTGGTCAATTTCTCCAAGAGCAGCCTTGCTCCATCTCAGTCCCTGGACTTTCTAGGAGCACACTTCGATACAGCTGTCAGCAAGGTACTGCTGCGTCCGGATCAAGCCCGGGCGCTCATCTCCTAGGTACGGCAATTCATTTCGCGCTCTCTTCCCACAACCTGGGATTATCTTCAGGTTCTGGGCACTATGGCGTCCACTATTGATCTGGTACCTTGGGCTTTTGCGCATATGCGTCCTCTGCAGAGAGCCTTGCTCTCCCGCTGGAAACCGGTTTCTCGGGAGTTTCAGGTCATCCTCCCACTGCCAGAGAGGACCAAGGACAGTCTAGCCTGGTGGCTCAACCTGGATCATTTGTTAAAGGGAGTAACCTTGGCAGTCTCTCAGTGGGTGATTGTCACCACAGACGCCAATCTCTCCGGTTGGGGAGTGGTCTGTCAGACAAAATCGGCACAGGGGACGTGGCCGGAGTTGCAAGCATCCTGGCCAATCAATCGCTTGGAGACCAGAGCGTTACGCCTGGCGTTGAAGCATTTTCTCCCCCTAGTCCAGTGTCGGGCGGTTCAGATTCTGTCAGACAACGCAACAGTAGCGTACATAAATCATCAAGAGGAAACAGTCATCACGTTTCTCGGGAGACGGACAACGTTCAAGCCGACTTCTTGAGTCATCAACGCATAGATCCCGGAGAGTGGGAACTCTTCGAGGAAGCAGTGGCACTTCTATTCAGTCGGTGGGGGTCTCCCCACCTATACCTGATGGCCACTCTATGGAACGCCAAAGTTCCGCGATTCTTCAGCCACAGAAGAGAGCACGGCGCGGAGGGAATGGATGCCTTAGTCCTTCCCTGGCCGCAGCACATTCTCCTCTACGTGTTTCTACCATGGCCCCTGGTGGGAAAGGTAATCCAAAGAGTAGAGAGTCACCACGGTCCAGTAATTCTGGTGACGCCAGAATGGCCACGTCGACCGTGGTTCGCGGACTTGGTCAACCTCGCAGTGGACAGCCCTCTTCGCCTGGGACATCTACCACGCTTACTTCGACCAGGCAGATCGCTTCTGTCTTGCGGCCTGGCTTTTGAGAGGCGCCGGCTGAGAAGACGAGGCCGTGATCTCGACCCTCCTCAAGGCTATGAAGACCTCTACGTCCATTGCCTATGTCAGAGTTTGGAAAGTCTTCGAGACCTGGTGTGGCTCCGTACCTGTCTCGCATCTCAGTGGCTCAGATACTGTCGTTCCTGCAACAGGACCTGGAAAAGGGATTGGCCTACAATTCCCTGAGGGTGCAGGTGGCTACCCTCTGTTCCCTGATCCAGCACTGGGAGGGAACACCCCTTTCCTCTCACCCGGACATTGTCCGATTTCTCAAGGGAGTGAAACACGTTAAGCCTCCAGTACACGCTCTGTGTCCCTCATGGAGCCTTAAATTAGTTCTTCGAATTCTAGGCGACCCACCTTTCGAACCGCTACCCTCAAGGATCTTACGCTCAAGAAAGTCTTCCTGGTGGCTATTTGCTCTGCCCGCAGGATTTCGGAGCTTCAGGCGCTATCGTGCAGGGAGTCCTATCTCCGTTTCATGGATTCAGGAGTTTCCTTGCTCATAGTGCCCTCTTTCCTGCCCAAGGTTGTTTCCGCGTTCCATATGAATCAGACGGTGGAACCTCCTGTCTTTCTCAACTGAAGATTCCCGTGAGCTACGCAAGCTTGATGTTAAGTGATCTCCGTATCTTCCCTTTTAACCAATAAGAATTGTAAAGAGTGTGATATGAGTCCATTTGTACATGCATGGTAGAACTGAATCATTTTCTGAGGGCCTCTGTTAACGTTCTTCTCTCAGGTTAGTGTCTCCAGAACTATTTTTTTTTTTTTTGTGCCTACCATGGCAGGAATGAACTATGCTCTTAAGCCAGGGTATGCTGGATACAATTTCAATCTCTGAAATTTTTTTACTAGTGCCCTTTTTACTTTGTGCCAATGAGAGCCTCCTTCTGGAGTTAGTAAGGTAGTATGTACAGGCAAGATAACAAGGTGTGCTTGGAAGTTATTTTTACTTAGGCTGGTGGCACCCAACGCAATTGGGACTATTTCTGACCCTTTCTGCCACATTTCCCTGGCCTTTGATTGCATCTGTTTGTATTTGAAGATTTTATGTCTCTTCATACATAGTACAGAATACTTGCTTGGTACCCACACTTCAATTAGCAGTGTCATTTGTGTGTTTTTCTCTTCTATGTGCAGGTAGAGGTGATGCAGAGGATTGAGGTGGTTCGAGTATTCGATGTTTATAAAATGTTGGATGTGTTCCAGGACTTGCGTTGTAGTTTCTCTCAGCAGGTAGGTTCTTAGTTCACTAAAGTGCACCAAATTAAATGTGATCACCTTACTGGGATCTGGTTTCATTTAGTGGAACTGTATGTTTTTAAACTGATCAGTAATACGAAAATAATCAAGGGAATAATACAATATATATATTATATATGTAATGATGTATATTTCCACAATATCACTTATATGTATTTTTTTATTTATTCACAACATTCATTAATAATACTTGTTAAAAAAAACCGTACAAAATGTACACATAGGGGTAGATTTTCAAAGGGGTACGAGCATACCCCCAGAAAACCTACCCCAAACCCCCCCTGCGCGCGCCGAGCAAGCCCCGGGACACTCGTAAGTCCCAGGGCTTGCCTGGGTGGGGGGGCATGTCGGGAGTGACGCGGCGCTTCGGGGCGTGTCTGGGGGCGTGGTTCCAGGCCGGGGGCATTTCAGGGGCGTGGCCGAGGCCTCCGAAATGGCTCCCGGGCCGGGAAATCGCGCGCCACGCCTGCCTCTGGCAGGCGTAACTTTTAAGATAAAGGTAAGGAGGGGGTTTAGAAAGGGCCGGGGGGGGGGGGGTGGGTTAGGGAGGGGAAGGTGCGGGAGGGTGAAAGGGAACGGGCAGCACGCGCAGGGCTCGGCACGTGCAAGGTGCACAAATGTGCACCCCCTTGCGTGCGCCGACCCCAGATTTTATAAGATACGCACGACTACGTGCGTATCTTATAAAATCCCGCGTACTTTTGTTTGCGCCTGGTGCACGAACAAAAGTGCGCACATAGATTTATAAAATCTACCCCACAATATTTTAAATCGAATAAGTGCACTATATAACCTATACTTGTAAAACCCATACCATTCCCCACATCATATTAATGACGCACAAGCATTCCTAACCACTCATACCTTTATACATGCATACCCATTCATTCATACATACCACACCATCCCCTATAAAACAACCATACAAAGTAAAGAAAAAATACTCCATTAAAACAAATTGAAGAGGTACTCTTTCTCACTCAAGTATACTCTCCAACAATACAAAATGAGTGGTTTTTAATTCCAAATACCAGATGATGAATGTTTTAACTAAACTCCCATGTTCTCAAATACCAAGGAAGTTCGATTAACTCTACTCCCAATTTGACCCTATTCCCGACAGGGACCCTCGTTTCACCCACAAAGGGCTTCTTCAGGGGAACAATTTCAAGACAAATATCGACAAATATCTTCAGAATTTCATCACTCTTCTTCCGACAATGTCCGTAACTCGAGAGAACTTCCCACGCTCTTCAGAAATTCTCAATCCAATTTCAACAAGTCTATAAAATATAAAAGAAAGAAACCACACCTATCTACCAATCAAAATAAGAGTACTCAAATACTCATTTAGTCATCAATATACATACCTACCTCCACACATGGGATTCCAACATGAAAAATAGCCTTTGCAAAATCCAATGTTACCAAAACCACAGCAGCATTACGGTACGCCTACAATTACAAACCGTATACGTAGATTTACTAACCTTAGCTCAAATACCAACCTCACAAACCATCTGAATAAAAAACTAGATAGTATCTAAATTCAATGCTCTGTGAAGCTAGAGAGGAAGAGAGCATTTGATTTAGATACTATCTACGTGAGTAGTTTTAGAAAAGTACAAAGACCAGGGGACACACAATGAAGTTACTAGATAATACATTTAAAACTAATAAGAGAAAATATTTTTTTACTCCATGCATAATTAAGCTCTGGAAATCGTTGCCAGAGGATGTGGTGAAAGCTATTAGTGTAGCTGCAATTAAAAAGGTTTGGACAAGTTCCTGGAGGAAAAGTCCATTAACCATTATTAAGGTGGAGCTGCAGAAATCCACTGCTTTATTCTTGGGATAAGCAGCTTGGAATCTGTCTATCCCTTGGGATCCTGCCAGGTACTTGTCGTGGATTGGCTAATATTGGAAACAGGATACTGGGCTTAATGGACCTTTGGTCTGACCCAGTATGGCAAGTCTTATGTTCTGTTTTCTAATACTTACCCATTAACACAAATTGGTTTGGAAAAAAGCACCAAGATCATAGTCTTTTTAATTATACTTCTTACTCTTAGCTGAAGACTAATTTTGGACATTAATCTGGATTTTATCAGTTCATTATGTAGTAGAAATAGAACCTGTATAATAACCCAGTGTTTCCTAATCCTCTCCTGGAAGCACAACTAACCAGTTGGGTTTTCAAGATATCTCTAATGAATATGCATGTGGTAAATTTGCAGATATCAGATACCCAGTATATGCAAATCTATCTAATGCATATTTTATTGAGGCAATCCTGAAAATCGACTGGATAGGTGTGCCTCTAGGAGACAGTTGGAAAACACTGTAATAACCTGTGCTAATCTCTCTTCTGTCCTTTGAGTCCAATGATTTCCCACTTTTCTTACCCAGTTTCAGTTAATCAGAGCTCATTGGAAAGTCACTTAAGCTGTAGGTGTACAATCATGAAAAAAAAATTTCGACTTTGAGTTTCAAATTGAAAAATGAATCTGAGACCCTCTGAGCAGATTAGATAGCTGCTAATTTTAGATAGTTATCTTTAGGAAATATTCTTCTAAATCTAGTTGGTTAAAATTTGAATAGCTAGATTTAGAGCAGCTGGGGCTGTCTAGTTAAACTTAGCTGTTTAGTCCTGAAAATAAAGCTCTAGCTGACTAAATTCTCTTTTTTATAAACTGTCTCCCCTGCCATCACCACTCTTGAATTTAAAAAAAAAAAAAGTCCCCTCCATCACCCCAACCCTGCAAACCAGCCACTTCCCTCCCTCCTGGCTTTCTGAAATGTAAAAAATATGCCCAACTGTTGGCTTTCCCTATACCCCTCTCTCCGACCCATGAAAGAAAAGTTATAGCAATCCAGCAACACCCTGATCCACTCCCCAGGAAAAAGATAGTAGCAGGTCAAACTGCTCCCAATCCCTCCTCCCTCCCACCACCCCAAGATAAAAATGTAGCTGGCCCAGTGGCACCCTGATTCACCCCATCCTCTATAGCAGTGATTTTCAACCAGTGTGCCGCGGTACACTAGTGTGCCGCGACACATGGTCGGGTGTGCCGCGGGGAAAGTTCCCCAAACTATAGTGCCCCCTGTGTTTTGTTCCCCTACGACAGGGGTCGGGAACCCATGGCTCTTTTGAGGGCTGCATCTGGCTCGCAGACAGTCGCCACACTTTCCCACTGACCCAGCTGCTCCCCGGTCCTCCTCCGCCCGGGCTTAAAATGCTGTCAGCCCGGGCGGAACGCGGCAGGACAGCTGGAGTCAGCGGCACCGGCGTGCTCTCTTCGCCCCCCCTCCCGGCCCGGAAGAGGAAGTGAAGAGTATCGGGTGCCTGCGCGGCAAGAAGAGGCCACGCTAGTGCGCTCGGCATCGGCCCGAAGAAAAGAAGACTGCAGCGCGGCTCGGAGGAAATGAAGAGGTTCAACCGCGGCCGATGGGACTCCGCCTCTGCGAGGGCTGAAAATGAAGAGGTGAGCGTTGGGAGGAGGCTGCTGCTGCTGCTCGCGAGTTTCCGGGGTGGGGGAGAGAGAGAGTGAATGAGCGAGTTCACTCTCTCTCTCCCCCACCCCGGAAACTCGCGAGCAGCAGCAGCAGCCTCCTCCCAACGCTCACCTCTTACTTACAGCCCTCGCGGAGGCGGCGTCCCATCGGCCGCGGTTGAACCTCTTCATTTTCCTCCGAGCCGCGCTGCAGTCTTCTTTTCTTCGGGCCGATGCCGAGCGCACTAGCGTGGCCTCTTCTTGCCGCGCAGGCACCCGATACTCTTCACTTCCTCTTCCGGGCCGCGGGGGGGCCTCTGTGTGTGTGTGTGTGTGTGTGTGTGTGTGTGTGTGTGTGTGTGTGAGAGTGAGAGATTGCATGTATGTGAATGATTAAGAGCCTGTACATGTGAAAGAGAGTATGTCTGTGATTGAGAGCCTGCCTGTGAGAGAGAGAGAGAGCATGAATGTAAGTTTACCATTGGGAACCTGTATGTGTAAGTTTGTGATTGAAAACCTGTTTGTGTGAAAGAGTATGTGTGTATGATTGAGATCCTTTGTGTGTGAGAGAAATCATGTGTATGTATGATTAAGAGCCTGTGTGTATAAGTAAGAGAGAGATCATGTGTGTCTGTGTGTGATTGAGAGCTGGTTTAGGTGATGGAGCATGTGAGTATGTGATTGAGAGCCTGTGTTTAAATGAGAGAGAGAGACCATGTGTGTCTGTGTGTGATTGAGAGCTGGTTTAGGTGATGGAGCATGTGAGTATGTGATTGAGAGCCTGTGTTTAAATGAGAGAGAGAGACCATGTGTGTCTGTGTGTGATTGAGAGCTGGTTTAGGTGATGGAGCATGTGAGTATGTGATTGAGAGCCTGTGTTTAAATGAGAGAGAGAGACCATGTGTGTCTGTGTGTGATTGAGAGCTGGTTTAGGTGATGGAGCATGTGAGTATGTGATTGAGAGCCTTTGTGTAAATGAGAGAAAGAGAGGACATGTTTGTAAGCATGTGAATGAGAGTCTGTGTGTGAGAGAAAAAGACAGCATGTATTTATGTGATTGAAAGCCTGTGTGTGTGTGTAAGCGTGAAAAGATAGACAGCATGTGTGTAAATGTGTAATTAAGAGCCTATATAAGTGAGTGAGAAAAAACATGTGTATATGTGAGTACTGAGAGCATGTGTGTATAGGTGTGTCATTGAGAGCCAGTGTGAGAGAGAGCGCTGGTATGTGACTGAGAGAGGAGAAAGTTCCAAGCAAACCACCCCACCTCCTGCTAATTCAGAACAATCTCAGGACACCTGGATATCAAACGTTCCCAGGTATGCAGAGCAAAAAAATTTTTGTATCCTTATTATTTTTCATTACTGGGTCTTTGTGTCTGCTATTTTGAAATATTTTGTTGGTATCTGGAAATGTTTTATATGTGTTTTTAATTATTGGATATTCCACTCATTAGCTGTTTCGAAATATGTTCTTTTTGTTAGTACAGTTTTACTGCTGATGATTTTATATTTCTTGATTTGTTTTATAAGGATGGGTGATGTTTCTTTTTTCCTTTGTTACACTGCATACAGAGACTCTGGCTTGTTGCAGTTTCCAATTCAGTTTTTGTCTGCATGCTTCTTGTTATGCGTTTTGGTCTCTTTATTCTATGTTAGGTGAGGGACAGCACGTGATTCAGGTGAGGTTTTCTGTTGGTGTGTAGTTTCTGTGTAGGACTCTATAGCAGCCTGACTTGGTCCGTTTTCCTAATAGGAGATGTATTGGTGTCTTAAGGCCTGGTGTAATATTTTCAGAGACTTATTGTACTTTAAAAGTGTGATCTTACATAAAATGCACACATTTACTTATATTTAGTTTTAAACATATTATATGGCTCTCATGGAATTACATTTTAAAATATGTGGCGTTTATGGCTCTCTCAGCCAAAAAGGTTCCTGACCCCTGCCCTACGATGCGCAGTCACGCTTCCTACAGTGTAGGAGCCGTGTACAATAACACATGCGCGAGCTTTGAACGCTCGCGCGACTTAATGACATCACCGAGCTGGTACTTGTACTCTGGCCTCATGACCATAGTATTTCTCATTGTACCCCTTTATATTGCAGTATATGCTTGGCAGAGGTCCTTTAAGTGTGGCAGATAATGTAATACTCTTCTATTTTAGTGTGTGGCTGTGCACACTATCTCAGCAGTGATGGAGAAGTATTTGAGAATGGAAAAGGCAAATGCCGAACAGGACCCTGGACACAATTCTGACCTAGATGAAGGCCCTAGTATGAGAGGTCGACAAAAGAAAAAAGACAAGACGGTGAGCTCAAGGCAATACAGTGAAAGCTATCTTTCATTTGGATTTACTTTCACTGGGGATGCGACAGCACCAACACCACTGTGCTTGGTGTGTGGTGAGAAGCTATCCAATAGCGCCATGGTGCCAAGCAAGCTTAAACGCCATCTCCAAACGAAACACTCTTCCGTTCAAAACAAGCCGATGGAGTATTTTGTACGCTTACGTACAAACAATGAGAAAGAAGCAACTTTTTTGAGAAAAAGCACACAGGTAAATGAGAGAGCCCTCAAAGCTAGCTACCTTGTTGCTGAACTCATAGCTAAATCAAAAAAGTCTCACACTGTGGCAGAAACATTAATACTACCAGCTTGTAAAGCTATTGTAAATGAGATGCTTGGCCCTGACGCAGCCAAAGAGATAGCTAAAGTGCCTCTCTCTGATAACACAATTTCCAGACGGATTGATGACATGTCTGCTGACATTGAAACAGTTGTTTTGGAAAAGGTGCGCATCAGTAAGAAATTTGCCTTGCAACTTGATGAGTCGACGGATATCAGTGGACATTGTCAGCTGTTGGCCAATGTGCGTTTTGTGGATGGAGAAGCCATTAGAGAAAACTTCCTATTTGCAAGGCACTGCCAGAAAAATCAACAGGAGAGGTAATATTCCAGGTCACATCGGAATATCTTGATAAAAGTGGGCTTACATGGGAAAACTGCACAGGTGTCTGCACTGATGGAGCCGCAGCCATGGTCGGGCGCATCAAAGGCTTTGTAAGTAGGGTTAAAGAAAGAAACCCAGATGTTCTTGTTACCCACTGTTTCTTGCACCGTGAGGCCCTCGTTGCAAAGACCTTACCAGCAGATCTAGTTCCTGTGTTGGATGATGTTGTGCGCATAGGGGTAGATTTTCAGAGCCCTGCTCGCCTAAATCCGCCCAAAACCGGGCGGATTTAGGCGAGCAGGGCCCTGCGCGCCGGGAAGCCTATTTTACATAGGCCTCCCGGCGCGCGCAGAGCCCCGGGACTCGCGTAAGTCCCGGGGTTCTCGGAGGGGGGCGTGTCGGGGGCGTGTCGGGGGGGGGCGGGCCCGGTCGTCGCGGCGTTCCGGGGGCGTGTCGGCAGCGTTTTGGGGGCGGGTACGGGGCGTGGCTACGGCCCGGGGGCGTGGCCGCGCCCTCCGTACCCGCCCCCAGGTCGCGGCCCGGCGCGCAGCAGGCCCGCTGGCGCGCGGGGATTTACGTCTCCCTCCGGGAGGCGTAAATCCCCGACAAAGGTAAGGGGGGGTGTAGACAGGGCCGGGCGGGTGGGTTAGGTAGGGGAAGGGAGGGGAAGGTGAGGGGAGGGCAAAGGAAAGTTCCCTCCAAGGCCGCTCCGATTTCGGAGCGGCCTTGGAGGGAACGGGGGGAGGCAGCGCGGCTCGGCGCGCGCAGGCTATACGAAATCGATAGCCTTGCGCGCGCCGATCCAGGATTTTAGCCGATACGCGCGACTACGCGCGTATCTACTAAAATCCAGCGTACTTTTGTTTGCGCCTGGAGCGCAAACAAAAGTAGGCTGTTCGCGCTCGTCTGAAAATCTACCCCATAGTGAACTTTGTGAAGATGCGACCTTTGCGATGTCGCTTATTTGCGTCTTTGTGTACAGAAATGGAAGCGGAACATAAAATCTTATTGCTCCACACGGAGGTCCGGTGGCTGTCACGCGGCAAAGTGCTGGCCCGTGTGTATGAGTTGTGAGAGGAACTTAAAATATTTCTGACAAACGAGAGGTCCGATTTTTCAAAGCTGCTTGCAAGTGATGAGTGGTGTACAAAGCTGGCATACCTGGCTGATATATTTCAATATCTGAATGAACTGAACACACGGATGCAAGGCCGAAATGAAAACCTGCTTACAAGCACTGATAAAATGAACGGATTCCGTTTAAAGGTGCAGCTCTGGCAACAACATGTTCAGGGTGGCAACCTTCAGATGTTCCCGCTCACCGAGAAACTGCATGATGGCAACACTGCTGCAATGTGCGAGGTGATTGGCAGACATTTGAAAACTCTTGAGGAGAAATTGTCGTTTTATTTCTCTTCAGCCTTCACAGAATGCTTTGACTGGGTTAGGGACCCATACAGTTCATTATCCGTTGCTGGAAAGGACATGACTTTAAAGGAGCAAGAGGAACTCATTGAACTGAAGCAAGATCGCGGTTTAAAGCTAAAGTTTGCTGATCTTCCTTTAGACAGTTTTTGGTTATCTGTTGCCAAGGAGTTCCCCATTCTGGCCAACAAAGCTATTTTGACATTGCTCCCATTTTCAACCACATATCTATGTGAGCTGGGCTTCTCAAGCTTGACTGCCATAAAAACAGGGAGAGACTGAGAACTGTTGAGGAAGAGCTTCGTGTGTGTCTTTCCACCATTCCTGCCAGGATATCCCTTTTGTGTTCATCGAAACAGGCCCAGGTTTCACACTGAATGAGTATAGATACATTTAGAATCTATATTTTTAAACATATGTATAATATGTACTGTTTTAGTGTCATTTTGTGCCATTTTGGTTGGTGGTGTGCCCCGGGATTTTTTAAGTGTAAAAAGTGTGCCGCGGCTCAAAAAAGGTTGAAAATCACTGCTCTATAGAAACAAAAAAAGGGGGAGTGCCACATTTTCACTCTCCAAACCTCCTAAAATGTCCCTGAAGCCCAGTGGGAGGAGAGGGTCTTACATCCTCTTGCTGAGTACCTGCTGGGCTGAATACTAAATGCCTGTTTAGCTGACAGGTACCGGCACTTAATATTCGTACAGCACTGCACTCTGAGTGGAATTAAACCAGTCCCCCTTTCAGAAATGAGTTCTGAACAGGGATTTTTCTGTTCACTGCGGAGTACAAATAGCATTTGTGGGTTAGATACAGCTTCAGCACATTTTTTAGTAACACTTCCTTAGGCTTCAGCTACAATTTGGCTCCACTATCATGCAGAGAATGATCTCACCTCTGAGCCCCTGCCTTCTGCTGTGGTCTGCTTCACTCTCTCCAATCTCGGCTGTTTTTTAACCACAGTACATTGCACAACTGTTCCAGCTCCTCACCCTACAGATGCGCTTGCTCCTTCAGCTTCTTTCTGCCTGCATACTCCTGTTCCTCCTTTATTTATTTCTATTTTTTTTTTAGCACCTGTACCCTGCACCCAGCAAGGTACAAAACCTAATTTAAAAAAAAAAAAAAAAGCAAAATTTACAGAGACATAAAATACATCATCAAATAATAAGATACAACAAAATAAAATATGAATATAAAAACAATAAACAAAGTCAATAAACAATGTAGTAATCACAAATTGGCCAAACACAGCATCATTAGACCTAGCCCAGTAGTAAATCTGAATGAGAAGGTAAGAAAGTAGAAAGTTTCAAAATGTGCCTAAACTTTTTGAAAGTTTGTTTCTATCCCCTGTTTTGAAAGTGAGTTCTACAGAACAGGAACACAGGTAAAAGTCTGAGATCTAGTTCTGACCAACCTGTATTGTTTAGATGATGGAACACTTAGTAAGAAAACATTATCTGAACACAAACAAATGACACAGGAAAGTATTACACAAGCTTATGACCCAGGCGCTCTGGAACCAGGCCATTGAAAGCCCGCAATCCCAGACAGTTAATTTTAAATTGTGCTCGGCATTGGATTGGGAACCAGTGAAAGTTACTCAGAACTGTCAAAATGTGTTCCTTAATCTGAATAGCCCACATGCCCTTACAGAGACTTTAAAGGGATCTCTACAAATGAAGAGTTACAATAATCCGTTTGAGCAGTCACTAGGGTTTGGACAACCATTAATTTATTTATTTAAACATTTTTATATACCGATAACCATTTACATATCATACACATCGTACCGGTTTACAAGCAACAGAAAGGGATAGCCAGAGAAACGGGCGTATCCTTTACAAAGAACATTGAACTGTAAAAAATGAGTGATAGTAATAACTTAAAATAAATTACAGTGTTAATAGAAATCAACTTAAAATACATTAGTGTTAACAATAACAGTAACAAAATTGTAATAATTACAGTGCTAAAGAGTAGAGTGTTCAATTCAGAAGTTAACAGAAGAAACAGAGAGAGGATAATATAATTGGACAGTTAGAGTATATAAACACACTACTATTAGAATATATAGACTTCACATTTGAAAAAATGACACACGGTAATTACATGTAATAATGCGGTTTTGTATTTGATGTTATTTGATGCTGTGACACCGAAAAATATGGCTTCAAACAATAAGCCAAGTGCAACTTATACCAAGCCCTATTGCACAACTGTACAATATGTTTTTCAAAATTAAGATGGGAATAGTTTCACCCCGAGGCTCTGAGCCGTTGTTTTTAAGGAAAGGATGGAAGCATCAAGATAATCTACTCACTGAAAAATCAGCTCCTTCCTTTTTATCCAGCCAGGCCAGTCCATTACACTCGGGTTATACATGCCTGCCACCGATGGAGACAGAGATCAAAAGCTTGCTGACAGCCTGCCAGCAGTTTCTGTCTCCAGAAGATGGTGGATATGTTAATCTGAGCTGTGGACTTTGGCATAGCTGACTGTACTGCAAAAGGCTCCTCGACTGTAAAGCTCCCTCAGTTGTGCGAGTCCCCATTGGTCGATGATTAAGGTCGAGCTTGGGGTGGGGGGGAGCTCCAGAGGTGATGTCTGTTCCCCTCCCTCTGTTGAGCAGTTTGCGATAATGAGAGAGCTTCCAGGAGGGTAAAGCGTCTGTCAGTTGGCATTCTTCTGCCTTTGGTTTTCTCTATCCCCCATCCACGCTGCGAAAGCTAGAGCAAGAGGCAAAGGGAGACTGAACTTTTAAATTGGCCTGTTTTTTTCAACGGATCAATTAAAAAAAAAAAAAAAAAGAGTAAGTCTTTCAAGCCCAGCAGAGGAGTGATCGGAGAAGCAGTGGATGATGTCGGGAGGCCCTAGTTCAGCGAGGTAATTGGAATACGTTTCTCTGGGGGAGGCTACAACTATTTGATAGCTCTGGGGATGCCGTGAGTGGGCGGCCACAAACATCAGGGAACTGTGTGGTGCGGGCAAGATGGCGCCAGCAGCGCAGGAGGAAGTCCGCACTGTGTTCTTCCTGCAGAATTTGCTTGATAGTGCTTCTCTGAGACTGTTGGGAATGCTTCACGACCAAGGGGGTGGGGGATATCTATCCACGTTTTTGTGGAGGCAGGAGGCTTTGGGGACTGGGGAAATGTTTGGAACTTTAGTTCCTGCTATGGGGTAGTAGGCAGCCATTTTAGGACAGGGAATGGAGCAAGAGGACGAGCCTCTTTCACTGATGCTTGCCTTTTGCAGGGGACCCTTCAAGCAGGAGGATCTTTTTGTGGCTGGTCCCATATGCCCAGAGGAGGAAGAAGGCACAAATGGATCTAGATCCCAAGGACTCCTCCCAAGGACTCCAGGGAAGAGCCCTTCCACGCTGATGATTCCCTTGAAGAATTTCAGGGTTTTTCCTCTGGGGATTTGGAAGAAAGGGAACTTCTCCCCTCCCTTGAAGCAGAAGCCCACAGGACCATTGTGTGATTGTATTGATGAATTATCCTTTCTGATCGTGTAACCCCCTGCACTCTGCAATTAGATGAGGGTACAGGTGCTAGGCTGTGGTAGTGAAAGAGGATCCTATCATAGTTAGTCTGCATAAGGCATTGTGTTTTCTTAGCGTTCTGACAGGTGGATATAGAACCAGTGGGTTATGCACCTCTACCAGCAGGTGGAGACAGAGCAGAGCTGACATCACGGTATATATACTCCTGCACTGACATCAACCTGCCAGTATTCTCCATCTCCAGCAGATGGTGGACATGCATCTCCCTACTGGGGATTGCTTAAAGTTTTTTAAAAGGAGAAAAGAAGAAGAAAATGTATTCGCCCTGCTCTCCTGTGGTGATACCTCATGGTCCCTCCCTCAGTCGAGAATTCCTGAGGTTATATCTTTGGATCCCTCCCTCAGATGAGTGCCTTAGTCTGGTAGCTGGTTTTCAGCTGGCGTGGACTTAGCTTTAAAAAAAAAAATAGCTGAAAGGCAAGGGGCGTAGGAAGCTGAGCATATGCCCTCTCCCCCTCACAGCTGGAGACCAACTCTGTACTTAACCAGGATAGGCTGAGCTCAGGTGAAAAAAAAAAAAACCAGTTGTGTAGGGATTCCTGCTTCCTCTGGCCTCTGTGTTCAGTGCGCCAATCCGATGTAATGCCTGCCTCCAGGGAAGCTTAACAGATGTGGGCAGCCTGGCAGGTTGAGCAGCCTTTTGTCTAGGCCCAGCTCTCATTCTTTTCTTGTTTGTTGCATGGTAGGCTGTGGCGGCATTTAGCGCATTTTTTTCCTACACATTAGGCTGCCCTCTTCAAATTTTGTCATTTTGTGCTAGTGCATCCGGCTGTGCAACTAGTTGTATGCCCAGTTTGTGCGCCTAGTTGGGATTCCAGTTGGTTAGGGCGTCTATCTGGGCATTCACACGCACACACTTATCTACACACACAATCTGAGCGGCCTCATGGGACTCAGTTTTTGAACGCTCATTGAGGCACAGTATTAATCGCCTAAATATTGGATGCCTAATTTTTGAATGCCTAGTTTTTTCCAGCACGAATACAGCTGGATGCACACTTCTCAGATGTCTGTTAGAGCATACTGACAGACTGATGGTACCTATAGCAGAGAAGCCTAAGCGCCTTGCCCTCTGTGCTACTTGTCATATTTGGGCATTTCAGCCTGGTGTTCCTTCTAACTTGTGTCAGTGCTGCTTGGAGGCTCAGGGGGAATTGCCTTCGTCTGATTTTAGTAAGTCCAGGTCTTCCTAGCCTGATGTGGGACTGGGAAAACAGCTGTCAGGAGGGTTGCTGACTTTGAAGCTCCGCTAACTGGTTCGTCAGCGGGGGAAGGTAGTTCAGTGGGCACAGGACAGATGCCCCCTGGTTTTAGCATAGATCTCTGCTTTTTCTTGGGTAGAATTTTGTTAAGGACTGCAGTCTTTTCTTCAGGCGCAGTCCTTGGCCCCAGCCACTTCTAACAGGTCAGGGTCGCAGGCAGCAAAGTCCTGCACTCCTGGTGCTGTGGGTAAATGTCGGAGTGTGCCTAGATCTGCTGCCAGTTTTCCCGATAGGGAACCCAAATGGCACGGATGATGAAGCCAATCCTTACTGCCTGGAGGATGGAGAAATTCCTCCAGTATTGGAGCCTTATAGAACTATGTTGTGGTTCTTTTATAGAGATGAGTTACTGGCTCAGATTTCTCAGACCTTGAAGATGCTGGGAGTACCTGGGACTGAATCCATATTTGAGCCAAAGAAAGATCCTGTTTTGATTTCTTTGCGTAAAGTCTCATGTTTCTTCCCTAATATGGAGGCCATTCAAGAATTGATTAATCTTGAATGGGTGTCCTGGAAGCTAATTTCAAAAGGGTATGAGTCTTGAAAGGACTGTACCCCTTGAATCCAGCTGCGAGAGAGCAAATGCAATTTCCGAAAGCGGATGCGTTTGTGTGTGCCATTACCAAGCGAACAACTATTCCTATAGAAGGGGGAGTGACCTTGAAGGATGCACAGGATTGAAGCTATCCTTAAGCAGGCCTTTGAAGCAATGATTTGAATTTGCAGATAGCTTCTTGCTGTTCCCTGGTGGCTCGCTCTTGTTTACTTCTCTCTCAGGAAATCTATGAATTCCAGGGCTGTGATGGGACTATCAGCCCCCTTTCTGGCAGATGCAGATTGCGATTTATTCCACACTTTGGCCATAGGGGTGGCTTCGGTAATAGCAGCTAGGCATCAGTTATGGCTGGGAAATTGGCCGGCCAATGCAACCTCCAGGCTAACCTTACTAAGTTGCCCTTTAAAGGCTTGCTTTTGTTTGGGAGCGAGCTTGAGAAATTGGCCAATAAGTGGGGTGAGTCCCAGGTTCCTCGGTTGCCAGAGGGTAAGAAACAGACACTGCACTCCTTCAACATGAGAGGTCATATTAGGGGATCCAAATGTTTATGACCTTACAAAGGAGCGGCCTTTCAGAGGGCTTGATCTTTGGGTAGATCTGAGTCCTTTTGTCCCAGGCAGTCCAGATGGGGTGCAGGCTTGGGTAGTGGAGCCCCCTGAGCCACCCAGAGAAGGTGTGCCAACCCACTCCCGGGAACAGGAGATAGGGGGTTGTCTTTCTCTCTTTTATCAGAGGTGGGTCGAAATCACATCAGACCAGTGAGTTCTGGAGGTGATAATAGATGGCTATGTGCTGGAGTTTCACAGTGTTCCTCGGGATGTGCTCATGGTGTCTTCCTGCACACTCTGCAGAAGAGACAGGCAGTGGAGTGTATGTTGACAAAATTCCTCAGTCTGTGGGCTGTGGTTCCAGTGCCCAAGTCTCAAGAAAATATGGGCTGATATTCTATTTGCTTCATTGTTCCCAAGAAGGAGGGCTGTTTTTGCACCATCCTGGATCTCAAGGGGGTCAACCATCATTTGCGTGTGACTCATTTTTGCCAGAGGATGTGGTTAGTGCAGTTAATGTAGCTGTGTTTAAAAAAGGATTGGATAAGTTCTTGGAGGAGAAGTCCATTACCTGCTATTGATTAAGTTAACTTAGAAAATAGCCACTGCTATTACTGGCAACAATAGCATGGAATAGACTTAGTTTTTTGGGTACTTGCCAGGTTCTTATGGCCTGGATTGGCCACTGTTGGAAACAGGATGCTGGGCTTGATGGACCCTTGGTCTGACCCAGTATGGCATGTTCTTATTTTCGCATGGAAACCTTGCGCTCAGTGATAATGGCAGTTCAGTCGGGGGAATTTCTAATGTCTCTGGATTTGTCCAAGGAGTTAACCTGCATATTCCCATCCAGCTAGAGCATCAACGAGTTCTGTGTTTCACCATTTTATGGTGTCATTTTCAGTTTCGAGCACTACCTTTTGGTTTGGCCACCACGTCCAGAACATTTTCCAAGGTGATGGTGGTGGCCGAGTTGAGAACAGATGGGATCCTGGTACACCTGTGCTTGGACAACTGGCTGATTCAGGCAAGGTGATCTCCTTGTTGCAGGAGCTAGATTGGATGGTGAACCTGACCAAGAACAAACTTCAGCCATCACAGTCACTAGAGTATCTAAGTGTTCGGTTCGACATGAAACAGGGCAGGGTGTTCCTGCCGGAGTGCTGTATTCAGAAGCTGATAGCGCAGGTGTATCTATTGATGGAACACAATACGCCCGACTGTGTGGTCCTATCTACAGGTGCTCGGATTAATGGCAGCAGCCCTGGCGGTGTTGCCATGGGTGAGGGTGCACTGTTGTCTCGTTGGAGCCCACCGTCTCAGGACTATATGATTTGGCTTTACCTATCGATGGACGTCTGCACTCACCTGCAGAGGTGGTTAAAAGCGGATCATCTAAGAAAGGGTGTTTCTCTAAGATCACTGGACTGGCTAGTACTTATGATAGATGCGAGCCTCCAGGGTTGGGGAGCTCACTGTCAGGAGCTGACAGCGCAAAGGTGCTGAAGTGCAGAAAAGTCTCTCTGGAACATCAATCGGTTGGAAGCCCATGCAGTCCGGTTAGCATACTTGCGGTTCAGCAACAGATTGCAGGGTTGAACAGTCCGGATGATGTTGCACAATGCAATGACAGTGGCTTACATCAATCGGCAGGGAATGACCAAGAGCCAGCAAGTGTCGCAGGAAATAGCTCAATTTATGGAATGGGCAGAAGTGCATCTTCAGGAGATCTCAGCCTCGCACATTGCAGGAAAAGACAATGTAAAAGCTCACTTTCTCAGCAGACAGTCTGGATTCAGGAGAATGGAACTTGTCAAATGAGGCATTTCAGTTAATAGTGGATCGCTGGGGCCTTCCATTTCTTGACCTGCTGGTGACTTCTTGCAATATGAAGGTTCCTTGCTTCAGTCGCAGGAGATATCCAGAGTCCTTGGGCATCAATGCCCTCATGCTGGAGTGGCCAGAGGGTAAGCTCTTGCATGCCTTTCACCTGTGGCCCATGCTGGGCAGAATGATTCAAAAGATCAAGAGTCACAGAGAGATGATGCTACTGGTGGCACCAGATTAACCCAGGAGAGACCATGGTATGCAGATTTGCAAAGGCTCTTGGTGGACTCTCCCCTCTGGTTTCCAGTGCACAGGGATCTGCTATGGCAGGGGCCTGTTCTTCACGCAGATCATAAGAACATAAGAAAATGCCATACTGGGTCAGACCAAGGGTCCATCAAGCCCAGCATCCTGTTTCCAACCGTGGCCAATCCAGGCCATAAGAACCTGGCAAGTACCCAAAAAACTAAGTCTATTCCATGTAACCATTGCTAATGGCAGTGGCTATTCTCTAAGTGAACTTAATAGCAGGTAATGGACTTCTCCTCCTCCAAGAACTTATCCAAACCTTTTTTGAACCCAGCTACACTAACTGCACTAACCACATCCTCTGGCAACAAATTCCAGAGTATAATTGTGCGTTGAGTAAAAAAGAACTTTCTCCGATTAGTTTTAAATGTGCCCCATTGGAGTGCCCCCTAAGAACATAAGAACATAAGAACATAAGAAATTGCCATGCTGGGTCAGACCAAGGGTCCATCAAGCCCAACATCCTGTTTCCAACAGAGGCCAAAAACCAGGCCACAAGAACCTGGCAATTACCCAAACACTAAGAAGAACCCATGCTACTGATGCAATTAATAGCAGTGGCTATTCCCTAAGTAAACTCGATTAATAGCCGTTAATGGACTTCTCCTCCAAGAACTTATCCAATCCCTTTTTGAACCCAGCTACACTAACTGCACTAACCACCTCCTCTGGCAACAAATTCCAGAGCTTTATTGTGCGTTGAGTGAAAAAGAATTTTCTCCGATTAGTCTTAAATGTGTTACTTGCTAACTTCATGGAATGCCCCCTAGTCCTTCTATTATTCGAAAGTGTAAATAACCGAGTCACATCTACTCGTTCAAGACCTCTCATGATCTTAAAGACCTCTATCATATCCCCCCTCAGCCGTCTCTTCTCCAAGCTGAACAGCCCTAACCTCTTCAGCCTTTCCTCATAGGGGAGCTGTTCCATTCCCTTTATCATTTTGGTCGCCCTTCTCTGTACCTTCTCCATCGCAACTATATCTTTTTTGAGATGCGGCGACCAGAATTGTACACAGTATTCAAGGTGCGGTCTCACCATGGAGCGATACAGAGGCATTATGACATTTTCCGTTCTATTAACCATTCCCTTCCTAATAATTCCCAACATTCTATTTGCTTTTTTGACTGCTGCAGCACACTGAACCGACGATTTTAAAGTATTATCCACTATGATGCCTAGATCTTTCGCCTGGGTGGTAGCTCCCAATATGGAACCTAACATCGTGTAACTACAGCAAGGGTTATTTTTCCCTATATGCAACACCTTGCATTTGTCCACATTAAATTTAATCTGCCATTTGGATGCCCAATCCTCTAGTCTTGCAAGGTCCTCCTGTAATGAATCACAGTCTGCCTGTGATTTAACTACTCTGAATACTTTTGTATCATCCGCAAATTTGATAACCTCACTCATCGTATTCCTTTCCAGATCATTTATATATATATTGAAAAGCACCGGTCCAAGTACAGATCCCTGAGGCACTCCACTGTTTACCCTTTTCCACTGAGAAAATTGACCATTTAATCCTACTCTCTGTCTCCTGTCTTTTAACCAGTTTGTAATCCACGAAAGGATATCGCCTCCTATCCCATGACTTTTTAGTTTTCGTAGAAGCCTCTCATGAGGGACTTTGTCAAACGCCTTCTGAAAATCCAAATACACTACATCTACCGGTTCACCTTTATCCACATGTTTATTAACCCCTTCAAAAAAATGAAGCAGATTTGTTAGGCAAGACTTCCCTTGGGTAAATCCATGTTGACTGTGTCCCATTAAATCATGTCTTTCTATGTGCTCTACGATTTTGATCTTGAGAATAGTTTCCACTATTTTTCCCGGCACTGAAGTCAGGCTCACTGGTCTATAGTTACCCGGATCGCCCCTAGTCCTTCTACTATCCTATCTACTTCCTAGCCCCTAGTCTTTCTACTATCTATCTACTTTCTATCTACTTTCTATCTACTTTCTATCTTACTTTCTATCTACTTTCTACTACCTATCTACTTCCTAGCCCCTAGTCTTTCTACTATCGGAAAGAGTAAATAACCGATTCACATCTACCCGTTCTAGACCTCTCATGATTTTAAACACCTCTATCATATCCCCCCTCAGTCGTCTCTTCTCCAAACTGAAAAGTCCTAACCTCTTTAGTCTTTCCTCATTACTGCAATTCACTCCTGCAGGGTCTTCCCGCATACACCACCAAACCTCTCCAGATGGTACTGAATGCCACAGCAAGGATCCTTACCAACGCCAAAAAAAGGGACCATATCTCCCCGATCCTCCAGCATCTCCACTGGCTTCCCATTAAATACAGGATCCAGTTCAAAACCTGCATGATGACTCATAAGGCCCTACATAACATCTCTCCACTCAACTTAACCTTCCAGCTACAACTTCACACTGCTGACAAACCAACCAGAAGGGCATACCAGAACAGAATGATCACCCAACCTGCAAAATCATCCCTGAGAAAACGCGCTCTATCCACTGCGGGCCCGTCTCTCTGGAACTCCCTACCACCGGACCTACGCCTTGAGCCGTGCCATACCACTTTTAAAGGGAAACTCAAGACTTGGCTCTTCCGTCAAGCTTTCCCAGAGAGCTAAAAGCAAGCAGAACAATAATCCAGCCTTGTTATATCAGCAATAATGTATTATTTATATTGCGTCAGTTATATGTTCCAAGTTGTGTTCTAAGTTGAGCTTAGCCTGTTTTCATAACAGACTGCTCTATATAATAGTTTATCCGTTCATTATATTCCATATGTTCGATATGTTCTATGTAAACCGCCCCCACGGCGATAGTTATCTCTGTTAAATGTGAACCGGAGTGGTATGTATTGTATACAGGAACTTCCGGTATATAAAAACTATAAATAAATAAATAAATAAATAAATAGGGGAGTTGTTCCATTCCCCTTATCATTTTGGTAGCCCTTCTCTGTACCTTCTCCATCGCAATTATATCTTTTTTGAGATGCGGCGACCAGAATTGTACACAGTATTCAAGGTGCAGTCTCACCATGGAGCGATACAGAGGCATTATGACATTTTCCGTTTTATTCACCATTCCCTTTCTAATAATTCCCAACATTCTGTTTGCTTTTTTGACTGCCGCAGCACACTGAACCGATGATTTCAATGTGTTATCCACTATGACACCTAGATCTCTTTCTTGGGTTGTAGCACCTAATATGGAACCCAACATTGTGTAATTATAGCATGGGTTATTTTTCCCTATATGCATCACCTTGCACTTATCAACATTAAATTTCATCTGCCATTTGGATGCCCAATTTTCCAGACTCACAAGGTCTTCCTGCAATTTATCACAATCTGCTTGTGATTTAACTACTCTGAATAATTTTGTGTCATCTGCAAATTTGATTATCTCACTCGTCGTATTTCTTTCCAGATCATTTATAAATATATTGAAAAGTAAGGGTCCCAATAGAGATCCCTGAGGTACTCCACTGTCCACTCCCTTCCACTGAGAAAATTGTCCATTTAATCCTACTCTCTGTTTCCTGTCTTTTAGCCAGTTTGCAATCCATGAAAGGACATCGCCACCTATCCCATGACTTTTCCTAGAAGCCTCTCATGAGGAATTTTGTCAAACGCCTTCTGAAAATCCAAGTATACTATATCTATCGGTTCACCTTTATCCACATGTTTATTAACTCCTTCAAAAAAAGTGAAGCAGATTTGTGAGGCAAGACTTGCCCTGGGTAAAGCCATGCTGACTTTGTTCCATGAAACCATGTCTTTCTATATGTTCTGTGATTTTGATGTTCAGAACACTTTCCACTATTTGTCCTGGCACTGAAGTCAGGCTAACCGGTCTGTAGTTTCCCGGATCGCCCCTGGAGCCCTTTTTAAATATTGGGGTTACATTTGCTATCCTCCAGTTTTCAGGTACAATGGATGATTTTAATGATAAGTTACAAATTTTTACTAATAGGTCTGAAATTTCATTTTTTTAGTTCCTTTAGAGCTCTGGGGTGTATACCATCCGGTCCAGGTGATTTACTACTCTTCAGTTTGTCAATCAGGCCTACCACATCTTCTAGGTTCACCGTGATTTGATTCAGTCCATCTGAATCATTACCCATGAAAACCTTCTCCATTACGGGTACCTCCCCAACATCCTCTTCAGTAAACACCGAAGCAAAGAAATCATTTAATCTTTCCGCGATGGCCTTATTTTCTCTAAGTGCCCCTTTAAACCCCTCGATCATCTAACGGTCCAACTGACTCCCTCACAGGCTTTCTGCTTCGGATATATTTTAAAAAGTTTTTACTGTGAGTTTTTGCCTCTACAGCCAACTTCTTTTCAAATTCTCTCTTAGCCTGTCTTATCAATGTCTTACATTTAACTTGCCAATGTTTATGCTTTATCCTATTTTCTTCTGTTGGATCCTTCTTCCAATTTTTGAATGAAGATCTTTTGGCTAAAATAGCTTCTTTCACCTCCCCTTTTAACCATGCCGATAATCCAACTCTATTTTGTCTCACGGTATGGCCCTTGAGAGGACTCGGTTGCTGAAGCGTGGATATTCTACTGCAGAGATTGCCACCTTGCTATGAGCGAGAAAGTTCTCCACTTCCTTAGCCTATGTGTGGATTTGGCGAGTGTTTGAGGCTTGGTGTGAAGGTCGAGGGGTTCCTCCTTGTTCGGTAAAGATCCCGCTCATTTTGGAAGTTTTGCAGGATGGATAGAGTAAAGGTTCTTAATTCTTTAAAGGTACAGGTGGTGGCTCTTGCCAGTTTCCGAAGTCAGGTAAATGGTGGACCCTTGTTGGCTTATCCAGATGTGGCCCGTTTCTTGAAAGGAGTGAAGCATCTTCATCCTCCCTTGTGGTTACCGGCGCCCTTATGGCGTCTTAATCTAGTTTTGGATTTTTTAGCGGGCTCTACTTTTCAAATGATGCATAACCTTTCCTTGAGATTACTAACCTTGAAAATGGTATTTCTTGTGGCAATTTGTTCTGCACATCGAGTATCTGAACTGCAGGCCTTGTGTTGCCAGGAGCTGTTTCTATGAGTGACTCCAGGGGAGATACAGCTGTGTACTGTTCCTTCCTTTTTGCCAAAAGTGGTTTTGGATTTTCAGTTGAATTGGTCCATTTCCCTGCCATCTCTGGACAAGGAAAGAGATGCTGAGAATATCGCCTATTATAGCCCTTGGATGTCAAGAGGCATTTAGATGTTTCTAAACCTCTCAGGAAGCCGGATTGCCTGTTTGTTCTCCACGGTGGAAGTAAACAGGGTGAACCGGTGTCACGGGCTACATTAGCCTGCTGGATTAAGGAAGTAGTCACGACCGTGTATGTTGATACTGGGCAGCCATTGCCTAGTCAGGTTCAGGCTCATTCCACTAGGGCTCAGGCAATATCATGGGCAGAGGTTAGTTTGTCATCTCCCATTGATATTTGCTGAGCTGCTAAGTGGTCCTCTTTACACACCTTTTCCAGGCATTATCGCCTGGATGTACAGGCTCAGAAGGATGCAGCCTTCGCACATGTGGTTTTCACTGGACCGTGGGCAGCTTTTTACCCTGTTTGGTAGTAGTTTTGGTATATCCCACTGGTTCTGGAGCCATCTGTCTGAATGCTAAGAAAGGAGAAATTACTACTTACCTGATAATTTCCTTTTCTTTAGTACAGTCAGGTGGATTCACCTTTCCCGCCTTTGGCTGCCGATTTGGTTGTGCTAGGGTCCTCCTGCATGGCTGCGTGTTCCAGGGAGTATTAGTAAGTGTCAATCCAGTCCCTAGACTATTGTTATTGCACTCCTTGTCTGAGCTCAGTGGTTTCCTATTGGCTAAGTACTGGAGTGGTTGTTTGTTAATAATCCAAGTTTTTGTTAGTTTGTCCACAGCTGGCTTTTGCAGAGAATACTGCCAGGCTGATGTCAGTGCAGTATACTGTGACGTCAGATTTGCTCCATCTGCTTGTAAAGGTGTATAACCCATTGGTTCTGGATCCACCTGTCTGTACTAAAGAAAAGGAAATTATCAGGTAAGTAGTATTTCTCTTTTTTCCCTCTTCATGAGGCAGTGTAAGAATTGATCAAATTGAAATGGAGCTGTCCAGAAGCTAATTTTAAAGGGGGTTGTTCCTTAGCAGGCATGCATCCCCTGGACTCTCAGGTGAAGGATCAGTTCCGTTTCCCAAGGGTAGATGACCTGATTTGCTCGGTGACCAAGCAAACCACCATTCCAGTAGATGAGGGAGCAACCTTGAAGGATGCCCAAGACAGAAAGATAAAGGCTATGCTTAAACAGGCCTTTGATGCATCCTGGCTTGCAGTTGTGCAGGAAGCACAGGAGTTGTTGAAGGAAGATTCCCCATCTCTGGCGTGAAGAGAGGATGTTTTGGCAGACAGAGTATAATTTAGCTCGCTCCGCAGGTAGGAGCATGGTCTCCATCATTGCGGCCCAAAGGCTTCTCTGGTTATGCAACTGGTTGGCAGCCAATATCTCCAAATCCAACTTAACCAAGCTGCCGTTTAAAGGATAGCTACTATTTAGAGATGAAGTGAGAAGATGGCAAAGGTAAGAGGGGACTCGAAAGTTCCCAGATTGGCGAAGGACAGGGTCATATCTGCTTCGTGAAGCTCTCAAGAAGATTTGAGACAGTATTGGTAAAGCTGTGGTGTGTCAAAACAGAGGCAACACACTTTTTTTTTCTTGGAGCCAGTCCTTGACTTACAAAAAGAATTCCAAGGACGGTTCCACAGGAGCTGCCTCTGCCAGGGCTTCATGAGTGCTTGGGGTCCACCTGCAGGTACCAGAGATAGGCAGATGTTTCACTCACTTTTCTCTATATAATCCTGCCCATTTGGGGGGAGGAGTTCAACATTATGTGCATTTCTATCTTAGCGTTACTAGAGGAACTCTAGGAGACTTTCCAAGAGGAGAAGTTAGAATGTGCATTTGGAAAGGCTGCTTTTCTTTTCACGGATATAGTGGGTCTGTTTTTTCTTACCATCTTGGGAGTGGAGAGTTTCCCCTTTTCCCCAAAGGGAAGGAAGCTCAGTCCTTCCCAGAGTTTGTCTCTTAAGGAGAGTAAATTAAATGGAAGATCTGTTTTTGACTGGTGAGAGATTTCTGCTAGTTAACTAATAATTTATGGTTATCTGGCTGCATCACAATTTTTTGTGGAGGTGAAATCTGTGATTTCCTAGCGTGTAGCAGATGGACTCAGAACAAGTGGGTATAGTGTGCTCGTGCTAGCAGTTGGAGACGGATCTGACGTCAACACGTAGTACATATACCCCCGCAGGAAGTGCAGAAGCTCAGTAATTTCCGTCTCCAAAGCAGTTTTGAGCTTTGGAGACGCTCGCTGAGCGTTTTTCCAAATTCTAACGACTAAATTCATAGAAGAATCCTACCTGAAGACGAGCCCCGCACTCCTGCAGTGATACCCTCGGGTCCCTCCCCCAGTTGAGTTTCCCGAGGTGATTTCCGTGGTCCCTCGGCGGTAAGAGCCTCGGTCCGGTGGCCGAATCGCGGCAGGGACCTAGCCCCCGAGTGACAAGCGCTCAGGCGCAGCATAGAGGCAGCCTCGGTCCCGATCCGTTCGCGGTGAGGACTTTGCCCCCGAGCGAGACGAGTTCGGGCGCGGCTCAGAGGCAGCAGGTGCACTTCCTCGAGCGTGGCGGTGACGGTAATCACCCTCTCCCCCCGCAGCCGGAGACCGCCCGGGTCGCAGCCAGGAAGCGCAGAAGATCAGGTAAGGCGTACATCTTTACTTTTTGCTGGTCTCCGAAGAGCGAGGAGTAGCGGGGTTTGCCTACGTGGAAACCCGCCAAGGAGGTCGCCATTTTGCCTGCCTGCTCACCGTTGCCTTCTGCCCTGGTTCGCCGCCTCGATCGAGCGTTCAGACCAGACTAAGCGCACAGGAACGGGCGCGTATGTTAGGCGCCCGAAAGTAATTGGGCAGGCGCACGTTATTAGGCGCACGTTGTTAGGCGCACATTAATAGGCGCACGTCTTTCGCGCATATTACAAGGCGCATATTTTCGGCTGGGGGCGCACCGGCGTATAGAGATAACAGACGCGATGGAGCGTATGAGAGCCCATGCGTCCACAGAGCCGGCACCTACAGAATCAGGCATAAGAGCTCTAGGCCTCTGCTCAGCATGCCACCTCAGAGCCACACAGAGCGAGGTAGCAGACTCCCTATGTGCCCAATGTGAGGAGGCCCTGGGAGTCCCAGGCCAAGGCCGGTCTCAGCCCAGATTAATTGCCAGTTCCTCAGGGAACACCCCGGACCTAGCAGGCTGAGGTGAGCAGCCGGGGAACCCTAGAGACCTGGTGCCCCTAAGGCTAGAACCTGCTTCGCTCTCCTGGGTGGAATTATTCAAGGGGATTCACGCCTTTGTCAAGATGCAGTCTGATCCCCGAACGGACCCATACGTACCGGATGACCCTGTCCCTGGACACTCAAGACCTCGGCACGGCCACCCGCCACCCGGAAGCCCCACTTATGGGGATTCAGATTGCTCTGAGGAGGAAGGCGATCTCCCCGAGGAGGGAGAACTTCCCTCGGGGATAGAGCCATATCGAACCATGAGACGCTTCTTTCTTAAGGAGGATCTCCCAGACCTGGTCTCTCAATGCCTGTCGGAGCTGGCTATCCCAGGCCAAGGCACCCCAGGGGAACCTAGAGTGAACCCCCTGCTAGAGGGCCTTCGTCAAACGGCTCACCGTTTTCCCCTCCTACAAGCAGCACAGCAGCTAATCGATCTGGAGTGGAATGCGCCGGAGGCCTCATTCAAAGGGGGTCGGGCCTTGTCTAGCATGTACCCCCTGGACCCGGCAACCAAGGAGCTGCTGGCGTGCCCTAAGGTAGACGCCATAGTTTGCGCAATTGTGAAGCGCACCACCATTCCAGTGGAGGGAGGGGCGGCCCTCAAGGATGCACATGACCGGCGCCTGGACGCCATTCTGAAACAAGCCTTTGAGGTGGCAGCCATGTCCCTACGAATCGCGACCTGCTGCAGCGTGGTAACGCGTTCCTGTTTATCACAAGCCAGGAACAACACCCCGGGAGAAGAAATGGAATCAGCTCTCTCGTTCCTCACTGACGCGGCCTCCGACCTAGTCCGTACGGCAGCCAAGGGAGTGTCATCCTCAGTGGCAGCCAGGAGACAGCTCTCGCTACGAAATTGGTCGGCCGACTCCTCCTCCAAGACGTGCCTTACTAGAATGCCCTTTAAGGGATCCCTCCTGTTCGGCAGCGACCTCGAGAAACTGGCTAACAAATGGGGCGCCTCTCCATTACCCCGTCTACCAGAAGACAGGTCAAGGAGGAACCAGCGCCCTTTTCCTAGGCCATCCAGAGGTAGAAGCTCTCAGCGCTTCAACCCCTACAGGACTAGCTACCAAGCACCTCGTTCTCAGACCAAGAACCAGTTCTTTCGGACCAGGTACAACAAGCGGGGAACCGGCTCGGGTTCGAGTCCCGGCCGCACCCCACAATGAGAATCAGCCGACCCATCCGGGGGAAGAAGCCATAGGGGGCAGGCTAACCCTATTCTACCGCAGATGGGTCAAGATTACTTCGGACCAGTGGATCCTTGCCATCATCCGAGAAGGGTATTACCTGGACTTCCTTCGTCTCCCTCCGGACAAGTTTGTGGAATCTCCTTGTCCACCCCTCAAGAGGGCGGCACTGGAAGCTACCTTGTGGGGGCTCCAGTCCCTAAAAGCCATAATCTCAGTGCCTGCATGGGAGATAAATTCTGGGCATTACTCCATTTAATTCATTGTCCCCAAGAAGGGGGGCACCTTCAGGCCCGTCCTGGACCTCAAGTCAGTCAACCGGCACTTAAGGGTCCCAGGATTTCGCATGGAAACTCTGCAGTCAGTCAGAAGTGCAATACAGCCAGGGGAGTATCTCACATCCCTGGATCTGTCAGAGGCCTACTTGCATATCCCAATCCATCGGGATTACCAGCGCCACTTACGCTTCAAAGTCCTGAAACAACACTTTCAGTTCCAGGCTTTACCCTTCGGGTTAGCCACCGCGCCGCGGACCTTTACCAAGGTAATAGTAGTGGTGGCGGCGTCACTCAGGAAGGAAGGAATTCTCATCCATCCCTACCTGGACGATTGGCTGATCAGGGTGAAGTCACCGGAGGAGAGCCACCAGGCAACCAACAGAGTTATATCTCTTCTGGAAAGCCTAGGATGGGTAATCAACACAAACAAGAGTTCCCTTCAGCCTTCACAGTCGCTGGAATACCTAGGAGTCCGGTTCGACACCCAGGGAGACAAAATCAGCCTGACCTCCAAGAGGAGATCAAAACTCCGGAATCGTTTACAGACTCGGCTGAGCACCACCCGGCCCACAGCTTGGGATTACCTACAGGTCCTCGGCCTAATGGCGTCCACTCTGGAAGTGGTTCCATGGGCACGGGCTCATATGAGACCTTTACAACGCGCCCTCCTATCTCGGTGGAGCCCACGATTACAGAACCACACCGTGCATCTACCGCTACCGGCCAGAGTACGGAATCAGTTACGGTGGTGGCTGCAGCCCGGCCACACGAGCCGGGGGTCAAAAATGTCCTCCCCAACCTGGACCCTGCTCACTACAGATGCCAGCCTGAGCAGCTGGGGGGCACACTGCGAAGAGCTAACCGCCCAAGGGCGGTGGAACAAAGAAGAGTCGGGGTGGAACATCAACCGACTAGAGGCACGGGCAGTCAGGTTAGCCTGCCTGCGATTTGCCCACAGACTTCGACACAGAGCAGTCAGAGTGATGTTGGACAACGCCACCACGGTGGCATACATCAACCGACAGGGCGGAACCAGAAGCCGACAGGTATCCTTAGAAATAGCCCCCCTGATGGCTTGGGCGGAAGCAAATCTCCAGGACATCTCCGCCGTCCACATCGCCGGGAAGGACAACACCACGGCAGACTTCCTAAGCAGAGAAAGCCTAAACCCGGGGGAATGGCAGCTGTCATCCACGGCCTTCCAGATGATCGTGGATCAGTGGGGGACACCGGGCATGGACCTACTAGTGGACAGGTCCAATGCTCAAGTACCCAGATACTTCATTCGCAGGCGAGATACTCTACCCCACGGGATCGATGCCCTGGTACAGCCATGGCCGCAGGGGATCCTGATATATGCCTTTCCCCCATGGCCCCTGTTGGGTGCCATTATACACAAGATTCAGCGGCACAGAGGCCTAGTTCTTCTAGTGGCCCCGGACTGGCCAAGAAGACCCTGGTACGCAGACATGAGAAGACTACTGGCAGGGGATCCTCTACCCCTGCCCCCTCACAGGGACCTGCTGCGGCAAGGTCCCATCCTCCACGAGGATCCAGCTCAATTCTCTCTTACGGTCTGGCCATTGAGAGGGCTCGACTGAAGAAAAGGGGATACTCGGGGGTGGTAATAGATACACTCCTCCGAGCACGTAAGTTCTCCACATCACTAACTTATATAAGGATCTGGAGAGTATTTGAAGCCTGGTGCAAAACTCGCAGCACCAATCCGCATGCCGCTAAAATCCCCATCATTTTGGATTTCCTGCAAGATGGGCTTCAGAAGGGTCTATCCCTCAATTCAATCAAGGTTCAGGTGGCAGCGCTATCCTGCTACGGCCCCAGGAGTGACGGCAACAGCATTGCCACACACCCAGACGTTTCACGTTTCCTGAAAGGAGTCAAGCACATTCGCCCGCCACTGAAGTGGCCAGTGCCCCTGTGGAACCTCAACCTAGTTTTGGAATTCCTAGCGGGACCCGCCTTCAGACCCCTCCGAGGCCTGTCCCTTCGTTTATTAACCTTGAAGATGGTGTTCTTGCTGGCCGTATGCTCAGCACGCCGCATCTCAGAGCTACAAGCGCTGTCCTGCCGCGATCCGTTCCTCAGAATCACCCCAGGGGCTATCCATCTTCGCACGGTTCCTTCCCTCTTACCCAAAGTAGTCTCACACTTCCACCTCAACCAAACCATATCCTTGCCAACCATGGAAGGGTTGAAGAAATCGGAAGCAGGTCGAATACTGCGTCATCTCGACCTGGAAATGTCGGAAGCAGTACGAAAGACGGACCACCTGTTCGTCCTTCACAGTGGGAAGCGGCAAGGAGAAGCGGCCTCATGGGTGACTATTGCTCGCTGAATCAAAGAAGTTATCAAGGCGGCCTACGTAGAAGCGGGAAAACCACCACCTCTACGGGTCAAGGCTCACTCTACCAGAGCACAAGCGGCCTCCTGGGCAGAAACTAGGATGCTGTCGCCTGCAGAGATATGCAGAGCGGCAACGTGGTCCTCCATCCATACCTTCTCCAGATTCTACCGTCTGGATGTCCAGGCCAGGGAGGACACAGCATTTGCGAGAGCAATCCTAAACGGACCTCGGGCAGCCTCCCACCCAGTCCGGGAGTAGCTTTTGTACATCCCATTTGTTCTGAATCCATCTGCTACACGTTAGGAAATGGAGAGATTACTTGCCTGATAATCTCGTTTTCCTTAGTGTAGGCAGATGGACTCAGCATCCCGCCCGGCTGCCGATATACATGGGGATTCACCGATTCAAGGTAAGCCATGTTTTCTTACATAGGGCATCCACCCTGCCGGGTGTCGACGCCTTCCGGTTGAGAACACTGGCGGTCTCCAGCTACTGTCAATCGGTCAGGTTAATCATGTTCAGTTAATCGATCGGTCAGTCACACATATATCCATAATGCTTTTGCAAGGAAGATTACTGAGCTTCTGCACTTCCTGCAAGGGTATATGTACTACGTGCTGACGTCAGATCCGTCTCCAACTGCTAGCACGAGCACACTATACCCATTTGTTCTGAGTCCATCTGCCTACACTAAGGAAAACGAGATTATCAGGTAAGTAATCTCTCCATTACAACCTTTTGGAGGGTATCCATGCCAACAAAAAGAGAAGACAGCCGTTTCTTGACGGATTACGGATACAAGGGAGAGTCAGTTTAAACTATTTGTTGTACAGTACCATAAACATCATTGGAAGAGTGTTTTTCAATCAAAATAAATAAGAGCAATAGAGGATACCTCATTTATTTCTAGGGCAGTCTTGAAGGGAAGGCAGGCCCAATGGATCCCAAGAACTTTGCTGATTATTTCTGTGAGGTTTGCTGAGCTGTATTTCTGATTTGACTGTGATTCTTGAAAAAAATATTCTTTTTTTGTCAGTTCAAAAATATTTCACATTTGTTATGTTACATTTATATTTATTTATTTATTTTATTTATTAGAGGCTTTTATATACCGACTTTCTTGATACAAATCAAATCAACTCGGTTTACAAGGAACTAAGCAATAAAATATAAATTAACCAATCAACAAGAGGTACGGAGCATACAGTTACATTATAACAAGGGAGCCTAAACTTGGAATAAGAAATAAAGAAGGGGAGAACGGAGAGTAAATAAATAAAATAAATACTATATACAGAAGAGGGGCAAGGAGCCAACCTTTTTAGTAGATACTATACATAAGAAAATTGAAATTTGTTTACATAGGTGGGTGGTGGACGATTCTAAGTCAGGCAGTGGGGTAAGTAGTGGGGAAGGTTTGGCTGAACAGCCATGTCTTTATATACCACTTTCCTTGAAAATTTATATACCTTGAAAATTTATATTTATATTTCTATTTCCTATTATATAAATATTTATATTTATATTTATATTTCCTTGAAAATTTATATACCACTTTCCTTGAAAATTTATATACCACTTTCCTTGAAAATTTCAACCCAAAATAGTTTACAGGAAAAATCATACAAAAGAAAATTATTACTTACCTGCTAATTTTCGTTCCTGTAGTACCATGGATCAGTCCAGACCGTGGGTTATGTCCCCATTCCAGCAGATGGAGTCAGCCCAAAGCTTCGAGGGGGCGTCACCATAAGTACTACTACCCCCTCTGCAGGAGTTCAGTATCGAGAATATCAAAGCCCGAGGAAAACAGAGAACCCCTGAATTGGATCAAGTTTAAACAAGACGGCAACAATAAGCCGCTGAACAAGTAACTAGAGAAACCGTACCGTCCCACCAACGGATGGGAGGTGACATCGCGTGTTGACCCCTAAGAAGACACACACGTGAGAGGAAAAACAGTAGAAAAACCACTACCATATAACAGCTGAGACGAATCAGCCACCAAAGACAGCCGAGCAGGATGAAGACCCAAGTGCGGTGGGCGTCTGGACTGATCCATGGTACTACAGGAACGAAAATTAGCAGGTAAGTAATAATTTTCTTTTCCCTGTACGTACCTGGATCAGTCCAGACCGTGGGATGTACCCAAGCTTCCCTAGACCGGGTGGGGTCCTGCGAGGCCCGCTCGTAGAACCTGTTCGCCAAAATGTCCATGGACGGACGAGGCGAGGTGTAGACGATAGTGTCTTGAGAACGTGTGTAACGATTTCCAGGTGGCCGCTCTACAGATTTCTTGCGAAGAGACCGAGCGGTTCTCCGCCCAGGAGGCCGCCTGCGACCGGATGGAGTGCGCTACAATGCCGGGCGGCGGGGACCGCCCCACTCCAATGTAGGAAGCGGCAATACCGGCCTTCAGCCATCTGGCGATGGTCGTCTTCGAGGCCTGGGAACCCTTCCGGGGCCTGGACCAAAGGACGAAGAGATGATCCGAAGTCCGGAAATCATTCGTAGCCTCCAGGTAGATGCGCAGAGTACGCTTGACATCAAGTAGACGGAGAGACCTCGGCTCAGACGAAGGGAATGATGGTAGTTCCACCGTCTGATTCACATGGAACGCAGAAACCACCTTCGGAAGGAAGGAGGGCACAGTACGAAGAGACACTCCCGAATCGGAGAATCGGAGATAGGGCTCTCTACACGACAGAGCCTGGAGCTCCGAAATCCGCCGAGCCGAGCAGATGGCCACCAGGAACACAGTCTTGAGAGTGATATCCTTGATCGTCGCATTCCTCAGTGGTTCAAATGGAGGTCCCGACATGGAACGTAATACCAGATTGAGACTCCAGGAAGGACAAGGGTCCCGCAACGGAGGTCGCAAATGCTTGACCCCCTTGAGAAAATGGACGATGTCTGGATGTTGTAACAGAGAGCCTCCGTCACGTAGAAGGGAGCCAAGGGCGGCCACTTGGACCCGGAGAGAGTTGTAAGCGAGCCCCTTGTCCACTCCCGCTTGTAGGAACTGGAGGATCTGGGGAACCGACGCCTCCGTGGGTCTTGTGTTCAGGCCGGAACACCACTGCTCGAACACCTTCCAGACCCGCACATAGGCCACTGACGTGGAAGCCTTCCGAGAACGCAGCAGCATTGACACTACCGCCTCCGGATAGCCCCTTCGCCAGAGGCGGCGCCTCTCAAAAGCCAGGCCGCAAGACAGAAGAGTTCTGCCTAGTCGAAAAAATACCGGTCCCTGGTGGAGGAGGCGGGGAAGATGGCCCAGCCGGATGGGTCCGTCAATTACCAGGAGGAGAAGGTCCGCGAACCAAGGACGTCTTGGCCACTCTGGCGCGACAAAGATTACAGTCCCCTGATGAGCCTCTATCCGGCGGAGTAGTCTTCCCACCAGCGGCCACGGGAGGAGCGCGTAGAGGAGGAGATCGCCCGGCCACGGGAGCGCGAGAGCATCGACGCCCTCCGCCCCCCCGCTCTCTCCGGCGGCTGAAGAAACGAGGGGCCTTGGCATTTTTGTGCAGTCGCCATGAGATCCAGGCGGGGGGGGTCCCCACCTCCGTACGAGCAACTGCATGGCCTCGTCGGAGAGGGACCACTCTCCGGGGTCCAGCAGCTGATGGCTGAGGAAATCCGCCTGAACGTTGTCCACGCCCGCGATGTGCGAGGCCGCCAGACGGGCCAGGTGTCTCTCCGCCCACTGCATCAGCATTGCGGCCTCGGTCGCGACCTGCGGGCTTCGAGTGCTGCCCTGTCGATCGATGTAGGCCACCGTCGTCGCGTTGTCCGACAGAATTCTGACTTCCCGATTCCGAAGGAGTGGGAGGAAGTGGAGGAGCGCCAGCCTGACCGCTCTGGTCTCCAGACGATTGATGGACCACTTCGCCTCTTCCGCGGACCACGTCCCCTGTGTGGCGCTGCGGCCGCCGACTGCTCCCCAGCCTGTGAGACTGGCGTCGGTGGTTACAACCACCCAACTTGGAAGATCGAGGGAGACGCCGCGAGCCAGATGCTCCGGGACCATCCACCAGGCCAGACTGCTCCTGGCAGCCTGGGGCAGTGGAAGGACCACCTGGTAGTCCTGCGAAAGAGGTTTCCAACGGGAGAGGAGCGCTCGTTGCAGAGGCCGGAGGCGCGCGAAAGCCCAAGGGACCATGTCGATGGTGGAACCCATGACCCCCAGGAGCTGCAGATAGTCCCAGGAGGTGGGAGCTGGTAATGCAGAAAACCGCTGTATGTGCTCCCGCAGGGCTTGCGCCTTGTCCTGGCATAGGAAGACCGCTCCCAGACGGGTGTCGAAGGTCGCCCCCAAGAAGACCCAGCGCTGCGAGGGCACGAGGGAGCTCTTGGAGAAGTTGACTACCCATCCCAGGGACTGCAGAAACTCTATCACCCTGGCCACAGCAGCCTGTCCAAGCTGAAAAGACTTCGCTCTGATGAGCCAATCGTCCAGATAGGGGTGGACTAGGATACCCTCCTTCCGAAGAGCAGCCGCCACGACAACCATTATCTTGGTGAAAGTGCGCGGGGCCGTTGTCAATCCGAACGGAAGCGCCACAAACTGGAAATGCTGGTCCCGGATCTTGAAGCGTAGAAGTCGATGATGCTCCCGCCGGATGGAGATGTGCAGATAGGCTTCCGTCAGGTCCAGGGAGGCTAGGAACTCCCCTGGATGCACCGCCGCGATCACTGAACGCAGCATTTCCATGCGGAACCGGGTTACTCGAAGAGATTTGTTGACTTCCTTCAAGTCCAGTATGGGGCGGAAGGAACCGTCCTTCTTCGGTACGACGAAGTAGATGGAATAGTGACCCAAGCCCACCTCTCCGGAGGGCACGGACACAATGGCGCCTATCTCCCACAGTCTGTCCAGTGTCAGCTGGACCGCCCTTCGCTTGACGGCCGAGCCGCAAGGGGAGAAAATGAACCGTCCCTTGGGAGCGCGGACAAACTCCAACTCGTAGCCGCGTCCTATGGAGTCCAAGACCCACTGATCCGAGGTGATCCGCGCCCACTCCTCGTAGAAGAACACTAGCCGCCCCCCAATCTTGGGGACGGCGGAGTGGGCGAGCCGAACATCATTGTGAGGACTTGGGAGAAGGTTGTCCCGCCGAGGAAGCGGGGTGGCGCCCGCGAAAGGAGCGCGACCAGGGCTGAGCCGTCCCCCAACCCGGGGGACGGCGGAGTGGGCGAGCCGAACCTCAGTGGGAGGACTTGGGAGAGGGTTGTCCCGTTCCCGAGGCAGGACGCGCAGGCCTACGCCCGCGAAAGGAGCGCGACCAGGGCTGCGACCTGGGGGCAGAGGTCCTGGAGACCGCCGGTCTGTAGTTCCTGTAGCGCCGTTGCGCCCCGGATCTGGTGCGGGAGGACGAACACGCCCTGGAGGGCCAGTACCTGTCCTCCGGCAGGCGATGGACTGCGTTTTCCCCCAGTGACTTGATGATCTGGTCCAAATCCTCCCCGAACAGGAACTGACCCCTGAATGGCAGGGAACCCAGGCTCGACTTGGAGGAAGTGTCCGCCGTCCAGTTGTGAAATGCCTGGGCGGCCTCCTTGGCCGGCAGCACCTGAGAGGTGAGAAGTTGTTGCACCCAGAGAAGACTCGCCCTCTGAGCCAGCGAGCTGCACATCACTGCCCGCATCCCCAGCGCGGAGACCTCGAAGACCCGCTTGAGGAAGACTTCCAACTTGCGATCCTGCGTATCCCGTAGGGCCGCGCCACCCATCACTGGTATGGTCGTCCTCTTCGTGACCGTCGACACCGCGGAGGCCACTTTCGGTACCGTGATGAGATCCAGGGAATCCTCTGGTAGCGGATACAGCTTCTCCATGGCCTGACTGACCTTAAGGGAAGCCTCCGGGGCATCCCATTCCCTAGTAAGAAGCTGCAGGAAGGAATCATGGATGGGAAACGCCCGAGCCCTCGGCCGGAAGGCTGCCAGCACCGGAACTCCCTTCTTGGCCGACGTGACGACGGCGGGCGCTACTGGAGCAGGCGGGTCCGGTGGCGGATCGAGATCCAGCTCCTGGAAAATGAGTGGAATAAGTTCGTCCAGCTCCTCCCTCTGAAAGAGACGCAGCGTGGTCGGATCGTCCCCCTCTGTGGTGGAATCCCCTTGGCCCCCTTCATCCAGGTCTGGCCCAGGGATGCCGGGCGTGTCACTGCTCCCCCGGAGCCCACAGGAATCCAGGTGTGGGCGGGAGGCAGGGCGGCCCCCACACCCGCCGGGACGGGGGGGGCCTGAGGGGGAGGCGAGAGCCGCGGGACCATGGCTGGTGGCGGTGCTGCGGGAGCGTCGAGGCCCTGCAAATAGGGGGAACCCCGTGGGACCCTGGGCCATCAGGCTGTCTTCTGGCAGCAAGTTCGGTGGAGAAAACCTCGGGGGAGTCCCTGTCATCCAGCGATATCTGAGCCCCCTCAGGGCGCTGGGCATGTAAAATGGCCGCCATTCCCGCCAGTGATGGGGGAGGGGCCGGCCCCCGCCGCCCGGGCATGCCTGTCAAGAATGAAAATTCGCTAAGGGACTGCGACGGGCCCTCCCCCCCGGGGAGGCACCGGGCACAGATCCCTTCGCGAGAAAACCGCGATCCCGGCTCGCCGCAGGCCGAGCAAGGTGCCGGCCGCGGCATCGTGAGCACTGTTGGCAACGGAGGAGACAGGCAAAATAAAAGAAATGCCTCGGGGGGGGGGCCGCGAAGGAAAACGCCGTTGCGGGGGGGCCCGAGCGGCCTGCACTGCCCGCCGATGAAGAACGGTGCCGCGGGGGGGGCCCTCCTGGCCTCACAACCCGCCAACGAAGATGTCCCCGCTCACCTCCGCAGCCCACGAGGAACCGACAAAATGGCTGCTGGTGAGGGAGAAAATCGCGGCGAAGCCGAAGGAGCCGCGAGCAAAATCAGCTGTAAAGAAAAAAACACAGAAGAATGCACTTACCCCAGCTCACAAGTTACAGCTAGCACCGAGCGAGAGAGAGAGAGAGGGAGAGACAAGGCAGAGGAAGTCACGCCGTCCCAATCGAACCCTCCTCAACTTTTTTTTTTTTTTTTTAATAAAACAAACTTGATCCAACAGAAATAGTGAGAGAAAAACAGAGAAGACAAGCAATCCCTGTAAGAAATGGTTTAAGGCAATCTGGAGCAAGCCAGAGACCACTACTCGCATCTGCTGGAGTCAGAAGATACTGGGCTCCTGCAGAGGGGGTAGTAGTACTTATGGTGACGCCCCCTCGAAGCTTTGGGCTGACTCCATCTGCTGGAATGGGGACATAACCCTCGGTCTGGACTGATCCAGGTACGTACAGGGAATAACAAATTCATCATAATGCATCAATAAAAATACATCAACCCACTATATAATAAAAGGCAGTTCATTGTCCACATGATGTTGGACCCCAGGGGCAGTTCTGTCATGAGGCAGGGTGAGGAGGTGGCCTCAGGTGGCAGAATTTTGGAGTGGCAAAAAGTGTCCCTCCAAAACACCTCTACTGCAGCCACCGCCTCACCCTGCCTCCAAAGTCAAAACATCGGATCGGGCAGGGATAAAGTAAACCCCTGCCCGATCCGCTCAGTGGCAACACCGGGCAGCAGGAGTCACATTTTTCTCGACGTTATCTCCTGCTACTGCAGGTCTCGCGGCAGCAGGAGATGACGTAAGGAGAAACGCAGCTTGTCATCTCCTGCTGCCGTGAGACTAGCGACCCAAGAGAGGACGACGACGCAGTGGCTGAAAAAAGGTCTAGGCCCTATGGGGGTGTGTGGGTGACTGCCTGTGTGTGTGGGTAGGTGGGTGACTACCGGCCTGGTTAGATGGGTGACTGCTTGTGTGTGTGTGTTGGAGGGGGTTGAGAGCCTGTGTGGGTGTAGGAGACCTTGTGTGTATGTGTCAGTGGGAGGGTGAAAGCCTGTGTGTGGTTGTGTATGTGTAACTGCTTGGGTGTGGGTGGGTGAATGAATGGGTGTCTTCCTAGGGTCTGTCTGTATGAGAATGGGTGCCTACCTGGGTGAGTGTGTGAAAATTAATTGGTACCTGCCTGGGGGTTTCTGTGTGTGTGTGAGAGAGAGAATGAATGTGTGCATGCCTGGAGGTTGGGGAGGGGGAGCTTGCCTCGGGGGGGGGGGTGTGTGTGTATGAGAGAATCTGGGGAGTAAGAGCTTGGGTGGGGGGGAGAGAGAGGGTCTTAGAGCCTGAGAGTGTGTCAGCATCTGTGAGAGAGGTTGCGGGTGTATAAGAGTATGTGTGTGTGTGTGACAGTGTATGTGTGGGGGGTGGGGGACGCCATCTCATCCCTCGCCTCAGGCAGCAGATTGCCTTGAGCTGCCTCTGTGATGGAGATTAGGCCCATGTGCTTCCTTTGGGAGTACAGTGCTATTTTAGTTCTAAACCAGGAGAAAACACCACCTTGCAAACAGATTCTGTAGTAATCCAGATGTAATCTGTGGTAAGTTTTAAATTGGCTCAGTTGCATATTAATAGATTGTATACGAAAGGGTTATTAATTAATATACAGGGGCATTAGCCTAAAAAGAACACACCCTGAGCTTTGTGCCCCATTGTCATTTTTGCATCAGTAAACTTTTACTGGATTGGAAAAGCATTGCTGTGGAAGAGTAGGGTTGTTGGTTTTTTTCCTGATTCTCATGGGTCTAGAAGCAATAGCTCCCCCCCTGACTAGAAAAACCCACCAGGGCTTTGTTTGTGTGTCAGTGCTGAGCAGCACCTAATGGTGTTTCCCTTCCGCAGGTGACGATCCAGAGTAAGAGGTTCCAGACAGATAATGGCTACACTAACCCTTTGTCGCCCAACACTTGGTTGATGTAAAATTGAGTAACCTGAGGACAAAGTTGGGAAAACGCAACCGCCTCATGTGCTGTTAACCACATTTTGAAAATGAAAGTTAAATCCACCCCTTCTAATAATAACTAGTCATGTTTCCTTTTACTTTTTTATGCACATTCCTGGTGCTGACCATGTGCTTTATTAATTAGGTGGTGAGCTCCGCAGGGACAGTGAAAGTTCTGATTGTTGACTCTGCCTGTGCTGTTATTTATCCACTTCTTGGAGGCAAGCAAGCTGATGGTGAGTGAATGTCTCCGCTTGCCCTACTCTGTGTTTCAGGGGTTAAGCAATGGTCAGGAATCACAGGAGTCCACCCTCAGGTCTCCACAACAATAATTAACATTTGCCTTTAAGCAGCACAAGTGTCTTTCTTTATAGACGGAAAGAATAGGAGGAAAAAAGCCGTTTAACTCTTTAAAACAAATAAAAATAGTGTTAGCCAGCAGGATTGTAAAGAAGAGGAGGAAAATTTGCACTACAGAAAAACTCTTCCCTGTAGGAGGTACCCGGATCAGTCCAGACTCCTGGGTTTTGTCCCCCCTCTAGCAGATGGAGACAGAAGTTTACAAACCAAACTCCGCCTTATCTAGGCTGGTGCCACCAACAGTCTGGCAGTATTCTTTTGTTTCCTAGCAGGTGGAGGGGGGTGCAAAACCTACAGTTTGTGCTGAGGCCTAGTTAGTTTGTAAAAAAAAAAAAAAAAAGAAAAGAGAAAGTTGTAGTTAGGTTAGGATTGGGACCGCAGTGGCTTGCCTGCAGGTCCACTCTCCCAGGGGGTTGTGAGGTCCTGAGGGGACATCCCCCCTGGTTTCAGAGGCCGCTGAAGTGTGGGAGTTTTCCTGCTTCCCAGCGTATCTTCCTCACTGGGGGAGACACCAGGGAACCCTGCTCACTCCCCCCAGTTGGTCGCGGAACCAGCGGCAATCTGTAATAATAGTTTAAAAAAAAAAAAAAGTTTAGATATTTTCTTGTTGTGCTTGTCTTTCGCCGGAATCCTTTTCTGTATTTCCCGGCTGCGTTCGGGAAGGGGGGCGGTGCGCCGTTTGTCAGTGCGCTTCGAGGGTTGTCGGCGTTTATATTACTAGACATGCCGCATCATGTGGCTTGCCAAGCCTGCGGCGCCGCGCCTCTCCCGCGATAGCCTGTGCTCGCGTTGCGTTTCAGGCGAAGGAGCGTCTTCAGCCCCGGACAGGCCCTGAGGACGGGCGCAATCGAGAGCAGGAGATTCGGGGAACAAGCCGGTTTCAGGGGTGGCCCGTTCCCGCGGAGTGCGGGAACGGGCGCCATTTTTGGCTCCATGGGGTCGGCGGGAGCGACCGCCATTTTGTTTCCCCCGGGACCCGTGGCTCCCATGCCGCCGCCGGAACGGGGGGAGGACGACTCACCGCCACGATTGTCTCCCTAACGCAGGGTCTCTGAGGGGGATAAACCTGCAAGACCACTCTGCCCGGTCAATTTAGAGGTTCCTCGGGGGAATCCAGCGGATTTGTCTTCCGACTCTTCTTTTTCCTCTCCTTGCGAGCGGGACTTCGGTGGGTACAACAGCTATTGGCCAACGAATCTCTTTCCCCAGAGGAAGCGCTTCAGGCGGGGCTTTTAGAAGTGGTGACTGCTTATAGTGCGGGTGCCTTTTATGATTTGCTTCGCACATCGGCTAGATCCATGGTTTCGGCGCGACGCTTGTTGTGGCTCCGCCATTGGGCGGCGGATGTGTCGTCTAAAGCCCGGCTGGGGTTGCTGCCATTTAAGGGCAAGTTATTATTTGGAAAGGAATTGGAGGATCTGGTTGAGTCTCTAGGCAAGAACAAGGTGCATCGCTTACCAGAGGACAGACCAAGGTCTAGAGGAGCTCCACCGTCCCGTTCCCGATTTCGAGGAGGTCGGAGGCCTCGGACTTCGCGGGGGTCGGTTTCCTCTTTTCGTCATAGTGCCAACCAGCAGCAGACGTATTCGCAGTCCTTTCGCGGGCGCCGCTTCGGCCAACCAGGAGCCGGTCAGAATGCACAGAGTGGAAAGCCTTCGCAATGATGTGCAGCTGGTCCACTCCTCTGTGCCAGTGGTCGGGGGCAGATTGTCTTGGTTTTACGAGGAGTGGACCAGAATCACATCGGATCAGTGGGTCCTAGATGTGATAAGTCAAGGTTACACGTTAGATTTTGCACTTCAGCCTCGCCAGGGCTTCCTGGTATCGCCCTGCGGTTTTTCAGACAAACGCCGAGCGGTAAGGGAGACGCTGAGACGTCTTTGCGACCTTGGCACGATTGTTCCGGTTCCGCCGCACAAATTCCGCAGGGGCCGGTATTCCATTTATTTCGTGGTGCCAAAGAAAGAAGGAACCTTTCGTCCGATTCTCGACCTGAAGAGTGTCAACAGGTATCTGCGAATACCTCGCTTTCGTATGGAGACCCTGCGGTCCGTGATCACTTCGGTGCGACAGGGGGAGTTTCTAGCATTCCTGGACCTCACGAAAGCGTATCTTCATATCGGAATCCGTGCAAAGCACCAGCGATTCCTAAGGTTCGCCGTGCTGGGTCAACATTACCAGTTTCAGGCATTGCCATTCGGCCTTGCGACCGTGCCTCGAACGTTCACCATGATTATGGTGGTGGTAGCAGCACATCTTCGCAGAGAAGGTTTCCTGGTACACCCGTATCTGGACAATTGGCTAATTTGTGCCAAGTTGGAGCTGCTCTGTCAGGAAGCGGTTCAATGGGTGATTCAGTTATTGCAAAAGCTCGGCTGGGTGATCATTGCGGCCAAAAGCCGGCTAGTTCCTTCTCAATCTCTGGAGTTTTTGGGAGCCTTGTTCAGCACTCATCGGGGAACGGTATCTCTCACGTGGGAACGCATGCTCAAGTTACAGAATCAGGCCCTGCGCTTGTTATCCAAGCCCGTTCCAATAGTCTGGGATTAACTTCGGGTGTTGGGGTCAATGACTTTGACGTTGGAATCGCCCTGCTTTCGCTCATATGCGGCCCTTACAGTCAGCGTTGCTTTCCCGATGGAATCCGGTGTTGGAACAATTTCATCTGCCTTTACCACTAACACAGTCAGCTCGGTCCTGCATGGATTGGTGGTTGTGTCAGGACAACTTGAGCCGCAGAGTACCATTGGTGGTTCCATCCTGGACAGTAGTCACCATAGATGCCAGCTTGTCTGATTGGGGAGCGGTTTGCCTACAAAAGTCAGTACAGGGACTATGGTCCCCGCGGGAAGCTGGTTGGTCCATCAATCGTCTAGAGACCAAAGCGGTTCGCCTGGCCCTATAGGCCTTCCTTCCGCTGGTCTGCGGCAAGATGGTCAGGGTTCTGTCAGACAATGCGACCACTGTGGCTTACATCACCCGACAGGGGGGAACCAAGGGTCAACCAGTGGCGTCCGAAGCCCGTCAATTGATCGCATGGGAGGAGCAGCATCTGTGCAGCATAGCAGGCTTGCATATTGCCGGGGTAGAGAACATTCAGGCAAATTTTCTCAGTCGCAATCAACTAGTCCCTTAAGAGTGGGAACTCGCGGAGGACGCATTTCGACTCATCTGCGCACAGTGGGGGACTCCCGCCCTGGACCTGATGGCGACATTCCAGAATACCAAAGCTCCTCGTTTCTTCGCTTGTCACAGGGAGACGGGAGCGGAGGGCGTGGACGCTCTGGTGTTGCCTTGGCCGACGGATGTTCTACTTTGTCTTCCCTCCGTGGCCCCTCATCGGCAGGACTCTGTGACACATAGAGTTGCACCTGACGGAGGTGGTGCTTGTAGCTCCCGAATGGCTGCGACGCCCGTGGTTTGCGGACCTGCTAAATCTGGCCTTAGAGGAACCCATTCGGTTTCCGTATGTGCCGGATCTTCTGCATCATGGACCCGTTTGTTTCGACTAGGTCGAATGCTTTTGTCTAGCGGCACGATGCATATCTCTACTTATACATCTTACAAATTCTGCCAGGGATATGTAATCTTATGAGCACAACTGTATATATACCCTGGAAGAGAGGAGGTGCAGAGTAGATATGTTACAGACCTTCAGATACCGGAAAGGTTTTAATGATGTACGAACTTAGAACCTTTTCCAATGGAAGGAGACAGTAGAACTAGGGGTCACAAAATGAAAGTCCAGTGGGAATGACTCAGAACCAATGCTAGGAAATATTTTTTCATGGAGAGGGTGGTGGATACCTTGAATGCCCTTCTGGAAAAGATAGTAAAGACAAGAACAGCAAAGAATTCAAAAGGGCATGGGATAAACATTGTACATCCTTAAAGGCTAGAGGATGGAAATAAAGAAAAGGGTGCATGGGAGTAACTTCCTGGTGCGGTGGTTACTGCCCTTAACCAATAAGCCTTGATGCTTTTCATGTAACTGCAACATTGCTCTCCGACCCGTTTCAACAGCAGGGGGAAAAGGGAAATTGGATTTAGACAACAACCAACGAGAGCCCTGACTTTTACGGTCCAAGGAACTGATAAGCATGGGGGTAACCTGCACAGAACAGCAGTTTTCTACCCTTAGAGAAGGAATGGGATTACTACCCTTAACCAATAAGCCGTGATGCTTTTGATGCAACTACAACATAGATCTCCGTTTTGACGGTAGAGGGGGGGGGAGAGGAATTGGATTCAAATGACAGCCAACATGGGCCCTGACTTTTATAGTCTGGGGTACTGATACGCAGACATAAAGGAAAAAACACAGGACTGCTTCTGTGGACAAGTCCATAAGCAAAGCACGTCAAGCAGCACTGTCTGAATTTTCATGAAGGCTCATCACCCAGTAAAGATGGTACTAGTAGTAAATATTTTATGGGTTATATGGGGATAACTGCATGGAGCAGTAGTTGCTAATCTTAAGTTGCTACCATAAGAAGCTTGCTGGGCAGACTGAATGGACCATTTGGTCCTTTTCTGCCGTGTGCAAATCTGTAGTTAGAAGAATACCTTAGTATATAGGAAGAGATATTACCTGTAGAAAAAGAGAAATCTGAGGTATTCTATCCAGTTCTGGAGGCTATACTTCCAAAAGGATATACAGCAGACAGAGCAGAGGCAATGAACATAGGGCTTCCAAAATAATGCAAAACCTGCACCAAAAGCACATTGAAATTAGATTTAAGGTACCTGAATATTTATACATGAGAGAAAAGTCATGGGGATTTGATAAAAGATATTGAGGTATCTCAGTGATATAAATACACAGCAAGCAAGCATTTTTGCAGTGGAAAGGAAGCTGTAAAATATGGCTCAAATTTAAGAAAATGTGGTTTAAGCACAGAGAATCCTTAATTGCAAAATAAATGAAGGTAAAGCTATAGATCAACCCAGAATAGAATTGAGCAGACTAGATGAGTCTTACAGTCATTAAATGCTGTCATAGTCTATATATTTTGCATCCCCCAATATTTTCATTGTTTTGCTCATTACTGTCTGTAACAGATTTATTTAATCCAAAATCCTGCTTTTACAAACAAGCTCAAAGCATTCTTAATCTAAACATATTACTCATAAATTCAAACATAAAATACAGCCACAAAACATATATATAACACTATACATAACATAAAACTGGCAATAAAAACCATAAAACTGACAGGAGATGATTTATAGCCCCAGATTCTCTGGCGATTGCAATAAGACCCGAGCATCCATATCCCCTGAGTGATCGCTGCAATACTCTAATGAGAATGAAATCTAAGCAGCGTACAAAATGGGCGCGATAGGGAGAAATGTGCATTTTTGGCGCTCAAAAGTATATTGCGATAGGCACACGGGAATCTAAATTTTGCATTGCTAGCAAAAGTGCATTGCTTACATTAAATTACAGAAATCTGCAATGCCTGTTGTTTACTAAAAGAAAAGGAAACGCCCACGTTTTTTTTACGGTGTCCTTTAACTAATCATTATGTTCCGCTCCACTAAGCCCTATATACGTTTTGGGTTTTTTTTGTTCTAACCGTAAACAACTAAATCTTATACTAATCTCTCTAAACAAGCCTACCCTACAAGAGGCACATTTATTGCAACACAGAGGACCAAACTTTTAATGTTTCTCATGAGCCCTTGACTATGAGTAAAGTTTACCCCACCTCCAGAGCTGGTTAATTTTCCAGCGTAAAATAAAATGTGCGTTGGGCGGCCCAGCCTTTGGGCGCGCTTTCCTGCATTGGGCGGTAATAGTTATTTCCTAGCGTTAGACAGATGGACTCAGGACCAGTGAGTTAATACTCCCCTGCCAGCAGATGGAGATGGAGCAAGCTGACGTCACGGTATATATAACCCTGCAGTGACCCCAGCCTTTGAGCTTTTTGAAAGGACATTTGAAATTCTAAATTCTGGGGGAAAAAAAGCCCCGCTCTCCTGCGGTGATACCTAAATGTCCCTCCCCCAGTTGAGAATTCCTGAGGTGATTTCCGTGGTCCCTCAGAGGGTGTCCCTTGGGTCCAGTAGCTCGGTTTCCCGGTATGGAATTAGCTGCTAGCTCAGCTGAAAGGCAGTGGGTGCAGGAGGCCGAGCGTGACGGTGAGGGCAGATGCTCTCTCCCCCCGCAGTCGGAGACCATCAGCTGGTAAGCGCTGAGCTTAAGTAAGGTTTAAAAAAAAAGAGAGGGGGCGCTGTTGAGCTGCGCTACGAGATGGTCGCGTGCTAGCCGTGCTCCTTCCCTGAGCCCTCAATAAGCTTATTTTTGCAAGGTATCTGGATCTGTTTTTTGCACGAAACGATAAAAATCTGGCGGGGATTGCGATTCAAATGGCCGCGAAGAAAAAAACCGCTGACCTTAAGCGGTTTTCTTTTAGCAAACTCCCTGATGATTTTCCCCTGGATGATGGCGGCGAGCAGGCCCTACAGCAGCGGGATGAGTTGGAGGAGACGCCCGCGACGGACTCCGGAGCTGATACTACAGCAGACCGGGTGACTGGCGGCCTGCACCCAGACATTCCCACGAGGACGGAGATCCGGTCCTGGTTCTGCGAGATCCGCATGGACCTTCGGAATCATAAAGCGGATCTCCTAGCCAGCATGGCAGAATTAAGGGAAGATTTTAATTCGCTGGGCCATCGTGTGGACGACATGGACGTCAGACTTGATAACCAGTGTGCTCACCTGGCCTCCCTTGATACCCAACAGATGCAAGCTTCATCTACTGTGGATTTGATGCAAGAAAAAATCGAGGACCTTGAGAACAGGGCTCGGAGGTCCAACCTCCGCATTCGCGGGGTGCCTGAGACTGATTTATTTCTTGACTGCATGCAAACGGCGGCGGCCATTTGCAGGGCTCTCCTCGTGGAACATAGACTGCCTGGGAGCGAGTTACAGCCTGAACCAGTGATTGTGCTGGAGCGCGCACACCGGGCTTTGGGGCAGAGGAAGGACAACCAGCCAAGGGATATTGTGCTTAAATTCCTCAATTATCAGCAAAAGGAGGAGGTGTTCGCTATGGCTAGGTCCCACCCTGGGTGGACCTGGCAAGACTGCCATCTTGCTTTTTACAACGACTTGGCGCCCTCCACATTACAAAAGCGCTATCAGCTCAGGGAGGCCACAGCTGCCCTACGCCAGGCGGAGGTTAAGTACCGCTGGTCTTTTCCGTTCGCTTTGCTGTTTCAGCACAAGGGGATCTCTTATAGGATCAAAACTATGGCGGATGCCTGCCTCTATTTTTCAAGAAGCAGGCCTCGCACATTCTTTCTCAACTGAGGCGCACGCTCCTAAGCAGAAGCGCACAGACGCCACCCCACGTTGGCAGAGACCGGGTACTGGCAAGGGACGTTTGCGGCGGCAGGCCACCCCAGTCGTGCGAACCCCAGCGGATCAAGGATGACCGGTTTGCTGTCGGCAGTAGCACTCATGTTGGGAGTTAGTACGGCGTACCGGTTGCTGTACGTGCCTCTAGTTGGGACTGCCTATTTTTCTTGGCTGCGAGGTTTGGCTGATTGCCACTTTTTTCACATTTTGCACATTTCGTGCCTTATTGCATTTTTGTGTCAACAAACCCAGATGTTATGAGTTATCTGTTATATGCTGTTTCTAATATTATCTATTGCCTAGTTATGAGGGGCTTTGGGGGGGGGGGGGGCTGGTGGTCGGCTGATGGTGCGGTTCATTTGTACCCCCCGGGGTTGGGGCCCGCGAGATTCGGTAGCGGACCCTTTTCATGTTCAACCCATCAGAGACAGAGTTTTATTTCATGTCCTATTGGGTTGCCTGGCTTACCCTGCTTTTAGTCAGGGGTCCGGGACCCATCCTCAGCGATTTTTTCCATCAGGTTTCTATATTGTCATATGTGGTATTTCAGAGTATTACTGTTCGCTTAAAGGGTCTTTTATGTTTTTCGTATGGTTAAAATAGTTTCCCTAAATGTTAAAGGGCTAAACACATATAGAAAGCGTTTCCTTCTTAAGCAGGAACTGCAGAGCCAAAAGGCTGACATAGTATATGTGCAGGAGACACATCTTAAAACCAAGCATGGGCACCTCTTGGGGACTAAATCTTTTCCTCATGTGTATCATGCGGGCTGTGGCGCGGGTGCCAAGTACACTGGGACGGGGATCTTACTTTCAGCCTCCCTGGTCTATGAATATATCTCCCATATCGTGGACCCCAAGGGGAGGTATTTGTTGTTGAAACTTAAGCTGGGTACACAGATATATACTTTGGTTGCGATATACGCACCTAACCAGGCTCGTGGTCCATTTTTGAGGGATATACAGAATCTGCTATTGAATCATGCGGAGGGCTTTATTATCCTGGGTGGCGATTTTAATATCACCTTGCAGCAGGGTTTAGATTCCTCAACGGTACAATCCCATACTCCTCAGTCATTACGCAAACAATTAAAGAATTTAATAACAGATTGGACCCTTGTAGACATCTGGCGAGCTCGTCATCCTCACTCCCGGTCATATTCCTTTTATTCACACCCTCATGATAGCTACTCCCGAATAGATTATTTTTGGTGGACAAGCAACTGGGCAACAAGGTGCGTACTGCTGACCTGGATGTTATATCCTGGTCTGACCATGCACCCATTATTTTGGATCTGGATGTGAGTGATGGTGATAGGGGGGGATTGTTTTTGGAGGTTGAATGAGTCACTCCTCCAGGATGTTCCCTTTGTACAGAAACTAGAGTCCCAGCTTTCTGAATACTTTACTATTAATAGTACCCCAGACATCAATCCAGGTACTGTGTGGGATTGCTCTAAAGCGTTTGCTCGGGGTCCTCTTGATTTCTAGAGCGGCAGCGTGCAAACGTAGTAAGGAGAAAGCCAGGGGGCTCTATTGCATGCCATTAAACTTCTCTCCCAGGAACATATGCATACCCTTCCCCTCGGTGCTATCAAAAATTATTAGCAGCAAAATCCGAACTCTATAACTGGACAATGCTCAGTTGCTTTATGCTCTAGAACTCACCAAACAGGCCTATTACGAGGGTGGGGGATAAGGCGGGGAGGATTGTTGGCGCGCAGTTTGAAAGCCAAGATGGCACGTAATACTATTTCTAAAATTAAGTGCACCCAGGGCACCATGCTGACAGCCTCACAGGAGATACGGGAGGCGTTTTCTAGATTTTATGGTCACTTGTATCTAGCGAACGAGCAGATTTGTCAAGACCACATCCTCCAGTATTTAAACGGGGTGTCCTTGCCCAGTCTCAACTCGGCCCAGCTCCAGGATTTGGACGCTCCCATTCTGGAAGCGGAAATCTTATCGGTTATAAAGACCCTTAAACCGGGTAAAGCACCGGGACTAGACGGTCTATCAGGTATCTACTACAAGAAATGTGCTCATACGATAGCTGGCCCGCTGGCACAATTCTTCAATAGCTTACGAGTAGAGGGTTCTATTGCTCCCCAGGTTAATGTGGCTGGTATCACGGTTTTACCTAAGCCAGGGAGGGATCCGACCCAATGTGCCTCCTACCGGCCCATCTCGTTAATAAATGTTGATCTCAAGATCTTAGCGAGAATCCTGGCCCTCCGTCTCAATAAATATCTACCCTCCCTAATCCACAATGATCAAGTGGGGTTAGTTCCACATCGTATGGCCGCTGATAATATCCGTAAGGTCCTGGATCTTCTATGGAGGGTCCATACGACTAAGGAACCTGCAGTGCTGCTTTCCCTAGACGCTGAAAAAGCGTTCGATCTGGTGCACTGGCCCTTTTTATTCGCTACCACTTACAAACTATGGCATTTGGACCACACTTTTTACAGTGGATCCAAAAGTTGTATGACCATCCGCAAGCGAGGGTTAAGGTAAATTCTGGGTATGGTCCCCCTTTTAGCATTGGTAGGGGTACTAGGCAGGGATGCCCCCTGTCACCCCTATTATTTGCTTTGTATTTGGAGCCACTTACTACCAGAATTCGCAATTCCCCGGCAATTCGGGGAGTTGAAGTGGGGGGGCGCTAGATATAAATTGTCTTTATTCGCAGACGATGTTTTGTTGTTTTTGACAGACCCTATGTCCTCCCTTTACGGGGTCAAGCAGGAGCTGGACGCCTTTAGTGCTGTGTCTGGCCTTAAGGTCAACCTTGACAAGTCCGAGTTGCTTAATATTAACCTGCCCGTGGAGACTGTGCAGCAGATCAAGGGCCGTTTTCCTTTTAAATGGGCCAAATCCCATATTAAATACTTAGGGGTTGCGAATCTCCTCACATATACCGGACCTCTTCCAATTGAATTATTCACCTTTGGTGGATAAGATCACTATTGAAATGAGTCGCTGGAATCGAGGCTCTTATTCATGGCTCGGCAGAATTGCTATTGTTAAGATGACTGTCCTGCCGAAATTCTTATACCTGTTTTCTTCCCTACCAGTGTACATCCCTTTGCCCACCCTTCGTCGCTGGCAACGTAAGATTTTTGATTTTATATGGCGCCGACGCCCCCCCAGACTGCCCCGTACTCTTCTTCATATACCAAAACAGCAGGGAGGTATGGGAGTCCCACAATTACTACTGCGTTATTACCAGGCGGCACAACTGCGGGCTCTTTAGATGTTAATCGCACTACGTTCCCAAAGCAGTGGCACAACTTGAGCAGGCTATGGTGGGTCCGATGGCAATCACTGCCATGCCGTGGCAGCCGCGCGATGTTTGGAGCCCTGTCCATTGCATTCCTTGGGCCTTGGAGACTACGTTGCGAGTCTGGGGGCAGACCCGCAAGCACCTTCTGGGGGATTTTCAATATGCTTACCAAACGTCCCTGGCTCTTAATGCGGGTTTCCCCTCGGGAAGCACTTCCCCTCATTTTTCCTGTTGGCGGGAGAAGGGATTTTTACTATTGGGCATTTTCTCTCACAAGGATCCTTACTCCCATTGGATCAATTGGCACTTAAATATAATTTGCCCCCTCTAAATTTTTTAGCCCATGCTCAAATTGCTCACTATATTCGTTCCCTGCAACGGAAGGGCCTGCTTCGACCGGGCCGATCATCATAGAGTCCTATTTTCTGTATAGTGATATTCTCAAGGGCGCTATTTCTAAACTCTACCAACTTTTTTTCCTCAAGGCATTGAGCACTGCACCTTTGTCAAACATTGGGAGGTGGATTTACAGACGCAGTTGGGGGCTCCCACCTGGGGTGCCATTTTGAAGCTAGCTGGCCAGGGCTCGATCTCTGCTAACCTCCAGGAAAACTGTTTACAAAATGATCTACCGGTGGTATCTGACCCCTGACAAATTACATAAATTTTACCCTCATATCGAGGACAAATGTTGGCGTGATTGTGGTGCTGTGGGCACTTATTTGCATATCTGGTGGCACTGCCCTAAATTGGTTCCTTTATGGCGGGAGCTTTTTGCATGGTTGGGTGGTCTATTGGACATAGTCATGAGCCCTTCTGCAACCACAGCTCTGCTACAGGTTTTCCCTGACACTGTGCCCAAGAAGTATCATAGAGTCTGCGCTCAGGTGTTTGTAGCTGCCCGCAGCCTCATAGCGGCCAAATGGAAGTCGGGGGACGTCCCCTCCCTTAAGGAGATCAAGGGGAAACTTCACCTGTATTATCGGTTGGCTTACTTGACAGCCTCCAGACACCACCGGCTTCCTTCCTTTAGCGTTTCCTGGAAACCTTTTGTGATTGCATTAGGCTTGACGTAATCCTTTTTAACCTCTGGATTCGTTGCTGGAAGGTATGCGTCCCAATCTTGAGCTGATTAGCTTCCTGCAGTATCTAAGTGTTTTGCCCTACTCCATTTTTCAGTGAATGATGCTCTGTACCACTTATGATATTAATTCCATAACTCGTGTTATGTTTGCAGTCTACCTTTTGGTATACTCACCGACCTGTGTAAGGTGCTCTGACGGTCTCTATGTTGATCTTTGCTACTCTGTCAGGGGGGAAGGGGTGGGAAGGGGGGGGGGAGGGGGATATCGCTCAGGGGATTTCGTGGGGGTCAATGGACTCCTACCCTTTTGAGTGTTCTAACTGTTTTGCTTCTTATGTGGATGTGTATTTTGTTATAAATTGAATAAAAATTGTCAAATTCAAAAAAAAAAAAAAAAAAAAAAAAGAGAAGTTTTACCTGAATTGCGCTACGAGATGGTCGCGTGCTAGCCGTGCTCCTTCCCTGAGCCCTCAATAAGCTTATTTTTGCAAGGTATCTGGATCTGTTTTTTGCACGAAACGATAAAAATCTGGCGGGGATTGCGATTCAAATGGCCGCGAAGAAAAAAACCGCTGACCTTAAGCGGTTTTCTTTTAGCAAACTCCCTGATGATTTTCCCCTGGATGATGGCGGCGAGCAGGCCCTACAGCAGCGGGATGAGTTGGAGGAGACGCCCGCGACGGACTCCGGAGCTGATACTACAGCAGACCGGGTGACTGGCGGCCTGCACCCAGACATTCCCACGAGGACGGAGATCCGGTCCTGGTTCTGCGAGATCCGCATGGACCTTCGGAATCATAAAGCGGATCTCCTAGCCAGCATGGCAGAATTAAGGGAAGATTTTAATTCGCTGGGCCATCGTGTGGACGACATGGACGTCAGACTTGATAACCAGTGTGCTCACCTGGCCTCCCTTGATACCCAACAGATGCAAGCTTCATCTACTGTGGATTTGATGCAAGAAAAAATCGAGGACCTTGAGAACAGGGCTCGGAGGTCCAACCTCCGCATTCGCGGGGTGCCTGAGACTGATTTATTTCTTGACTGCATGCAAACGGCGGCGGCCATTTGCAGGGCTCTCCTCGTGGAACATAGACTGCCTGGGAGCGAGTTACAGCCTGAACCAGTGATTGTGCTGGAGCGCGCACACCGGGCTTTGGGGCAGAGGAAGGACAACCAGCCAAGGGATATTGTGCTTAAATTCCTCAATTATCAGCAAAAGGAGGAGGTGTTCGCTATGGCTAGGTCCCACCCTGGGTGGACCTGGCAAGACTGCCATCTTGCTTTTTACAACGACTTGGCGCCCTCCACATTACAAAAGCGCTATCAGCTCAGGGAGGCCACAGCTGCCCTACGCCAGGCGGAGGTTAAGTACCGCTGGTCTTTTCCGTTCGCTTTGCTGTTTCAGCACAAGGGGATCTCTTATAGGATCAAAACTATGGCGGATGCTGCCTCTATTTTTCAAGAAGCAGGCCTCGCACATTCTTTCTCAACTGAGGCGCACGCTCCTAAGCAGAAGCGCACAGACGCCACCCCACGTTGGCAGAGACCGGGTACTGGCAAGGGACGTTTGCGGCGGCAGGCCACCCCAGTCGTGCGAACCCCAGCGGATCAAGGATGACCGGTTTGCTGTCGGCAGTAGCACTCATGTTGGGAGTTAGTACGGCGTACCGGTTGCTGTACGTGCCTCTAGTTGGGACTGCCTATTTTTCTTGGCTGCGAGGTTTGGCTGATTGCCACTTTTTTCACATTTTGCACATTTCGTGCCTTATTGCATTTTTGTGTCAACAAACCCAGATGTTATGAGTTATCTGTTATATGCTGTTTCTAATATTATATATTGCCTAGTTATGAGGGGCTTTGGGGGGGGGGGGGGCTGGTGGTCGGCTGATGGTGCGGTTCATTTGTACCCCCCGGGGTTGGGGGCCCGCGAGATTCGGTAGCGGACCCTTTTCATGTTCAACCCATCAGAGACAGAGTTTTATTTCATGTCCTATTGGGTTGCCTGGCTTACCCTGCTTTTAGTCAGGGGTCCGGGACCCATCCTCAGCGATTTTTTCCGTCAGGTTTCTATATTGCCATATGTGGTATTTCAGAGTATTACTGTTCGCTTAAAGGGTCTTTTATGTTTTTCGTATGGTTAAAATAGTTTCCCTAAATGTTAAAGGGCTAAACACATATAGAAAGCGTTTCCTTCTTAAGCAGGAACTGCAGAGCCAAAAGGCTGACATAGTATATGTGCAGGAGACACATCTTAAAACCAAGCATGGGCACCTCTTGGGGACTAAATCTTTTCCTCATGTGTATCATGCGGGCTGTGGCGCGGGTGCCAAGTACACTGGGACGGGGATCTTACTTTCAGCCTCCCTGGTCTATGAATATATCTCCCATATCGTGGACCCCAAGGGGAGGTATTTGTTGTTGAAACTTAAGCTGGGTACACAGATATATACTTTGGTTGCGATATACGCACCTAACCAGGCTCGGGGTCCATTTTTGAGGGATATACAGAATCTGCTATTGAATCATGCGGAGGGCTTTATTATCCTGGGTGGCGATTTTAATATCACCTTGCAGCAGGGTTTAGATTCCTCCACGGTACAATCCCATACTCCTCAGTCATTACGCAAACAATTAAAGAATTTAATAACAGATTGGACCCTTGTAGACATCTGGCGAGCTCGTCATCCTCACTCCCGGTCATATTCCTTTTATTCACACCCTCATGATAGCTACTCCCGAATAGATTATTTTTTGGTGGACAAGCAACTGGGCAACAAGGTGCGTACTGCTGACCTGGATGTTATATCCTGGTCTGACCATGCACCCATTATTTTGGATCTGGATGTGAGTGATGGTGATAGGGGGGATTGTTTTTGGAGGTTGAATGAGTCACTCCTCCAGGATGTTCCCTTTGTACAGAAACTAGAGTCCCAGCTTTCTGAATACTTTACTATTAATAGTACCCCAGACATCAATCCAGGTACTGTGTGGGATTGCTCTAAAGCGTTTGCTCGGGGTCTCTTGATTTCTAGAGCGGCAGCGTGCAAACGTAGTAAGGAGAAAGCCAGGGGGGCTCTATTGCATGCCATTAAACTTCTCTCCCAGGAACATATGCATACCCTTTCCCCTCGGTGCTATCAAAAATTATTAGCAGCAAAATCCGAACTCTATAAACTGGACAATGCTCAGTTGCTTTATGCTCTAGAACTCACCAAACAGGCCTATTACGAGGGTGGGGATAAGGCGGGGAGATTGTTGGCGCGCAGTTTGAAAGCCAAGATGGCACGTAATACTATTTCTAAAATTAAGTGCACCCAGGGCACCATGCTGACAGCCTCACAGGAGATACGGGAGGCGTTTTCTAGATTTTATGGTCACTTGTATCTAGCGAACGAGCAGATTTGTCAAGACCAAATCCTCCAGTATTTAAAACGGGGTGTCCTTGCCCAGTCTCAACTCGGCCCAGCTCCAGGATTTGGACGCTCCCATTCTGGAAGCGGAAATCTTATCGGTTATAAAGACCCTTAAACCGGGTAAAGCACCGGGACTAGACGGTCTATCAGGTATCTACTACAAGAAATGTGCTCATACGATAGCTGGCCCGCTGGCACAATTCTTCAATAGCTTACGAGTAGAGGGTTCTATTGCTCCCCAGGCTAATGTGGCTGGTATCACGGTTTTACCTAAGCCAGGGAGGGATCCGACCCAATGTGCCTCCTACCGGCCCATCTCGTTAATAAATGTTGATCTCAAGATCTTAGCGAGAATCCTGGCCCTCCGTCTCAATAAATATCTACCCTCCCTAATCCACAATGATCAAGTGGGGTTAGTTCCACATCGTATGGCCGCTGATAATATCCGTAAGGTCCTGGATCTTCTATGGAGGGTCCATACGACTAAGGAACCTGCAGTGCTGCTTTCCCTAGACGCTGAAAAAGCGTTCGATCTGGTGCACTGGCCCTTTTTATTCGCTACCTTACAAACTATGGCATTTGGACCACACTTTTTACAGTGGATCCAAAAGTTGTATGATCATCCGCAAGCGAGGGTTAAGGTAAATTCTGGGTATGGTCCCCCTTTTAGCATTGGTAGGGGTACTAGGCAGGGATGCCCCCTGTCACCCCTATTATTTGCTTTGTATTTGGAGCCACTTACTACCAGAATTCGCAATTCCCCGGCAATTCGGGGAGTTGAAGTGGGGGGCGCTAAATATAAATTGTCTTTATTCGCAGACGATGTTTTGTTGTTTTTGACAGACCCTATGTCCTCCCTTTCCGGGGTCAAGCAGGAGCTGGACGCCTTTAGTGCTGTGTCTGGCCTTAAGGTCAACCTTGACAAGTCCGAGTTGCTTAATATTAACCTGCCCGTGGAGACTGTGCAGCAGATCAAGGGCCGTTTTCCTTTTAAATGGGCCAAATCCCATATTAAATACTTAGGGGTGCGAATCTCCTCACATATACCGGACCTCTTCCAATTGAATTATTCACCTTTGGTGGATAAGATCATTATTGAAATGAGTCGCTGGAATCGAGGCTCTTATTCATGGCTCGGCAGAATTGCTATTGTTAAGATGACTGTCCTGCCGAAATTCTTATACCTGTTTTCTTCCCTACCAGTGTACATCCCTTTGCCCACCCTTCGTCGCTGGCAACGTAAGATTTTTGATTTTATATGGCGCCGACGCCCCCCCAGACTGCCCCGTACTCTTCTTCATATACCAAAACAGCAGGGAGGTATGGGAGTCCCACAATTACTGCGTTATTACCAGGCGGCACAACTGCGGGCTCTTTTAGATGTTAATCGCACTACGTTCCCAAAGCAGTGGGCACAACTTGAGCAGGCTATGGTGGGTCCGATGGCAATCACTGCCATGCCGTGGCAGCCGCGCGATGTTTGGAGCCCTGTCCATTGCATTCCTTGGGCCTTGGAGACTACGTTGCGAGTCTGGGGGCAGACCCGCAAGCACCTTCTGGGGGATTTTCAATATGCTTACCAAACGTCCCTGGCTCTTAATGCGGGTTTCCCCTCGGGAAGCACTTCCCCTCATTTTTCCTGTTGGCGGGAGAAAGGGATTTTTACTATTGGGCATTTTCTCTCACAAGGATCCTTACTCCCATTGGATCAATTGGCACTTAAATATAATTTGCCCCCTCTAAATTTTTTAGCCCATGCTCAAATTGCTCACTATATTCGTTCCCTGCAACGGAAGGGCCTGCTTCGACCGGGCCGATCCATCATAGAGTCCTATTTTCTGTATAGTGATATTCTCAAGGGCGCTATTTCTAAACTCTACCAACTTTTTTTTCCTCAAGGCATTGAGCACTGCACCTTTGTCAAACATTGGGAGGTGGATTTACAGACGCAGTTGGGGGCTCCCACCTGGGGTGCCATTTTGAAGCTAGCTGGCCAGTGCTCGATCTCTGCTAACCTCCAGGAAAACTGTTACAAAATGATCTACCGGTGGTATCTGACCCCTGACAAATTACATAAATTTTACCCTCATATCGAGGACAAATGTTGGCGTGATTGTGGTGCTGTGGGCACTTATTTGCATATCTGGTGGCACTGCCCTAAATTGGTTCCTTTATGGCGGGAGCTTTTTGCATGGTTGGGTGGTCTATTGGACATAGTCATGAGCCCTTCTGCAACCACAGCTCTGCTACAGGTTTTCCCTGACACTGTGCCCAAGAAGTATCATAGAGTCTGCGCTCAGGTGTTTGTAGCTGCCCGCAGCCTCATAGCGGCCAAATGGAAGTCGGGGGACGTCCCCTCCCTTAAGGAGATCAAGGGGAAACTTCACCTGTATTATCGGTTGGCTTACTTGACAGCCTCCAGACACCACCGGCTTCCTTCCTTTACCGTTTCCTGGAAACCTTTTGTGATTGCATTAGGCTTGACGTAATCCTTTTTAACCTCTGGATTCGTTGCTGGAAGGTATGCGTCCCAATCTTGAGCTGATTAGCTTCCTGCAGTATCTAAGTGTTTTGCCCTACTCCATTTTTCAGTGAATGATGCTCTGTACCACTTATGATATTAATTCCATAACTCGTGTTATGTTTGCAGTCTACCTTTTGGTATACTCACCGACCTGTGTAAGGTGCTCTGACGGTCTCTATGTTGATCTTTGCTACTCTGTCAGGGGGGAAGGGGTGGGAAGGGGGGGGGGAGGGGGATATCGCTCAGGGGATTTCGTGGGGGTCAATGGACTCCTACCCTTTTGAGTTGTTCTACTGTTTGCTTCTTATGTGGATGTGTATTTTGTTATAAATTGAATAAAAATTGTCAAATTCAAAAAAAAAAAAAAAAAAAAAAAGAGAAAGTTTTACCTGAATTAGAAACAGTTAGAAGGGTTTCAGGACATCCTCCGGTCTCCGTTCTTGGCATGCCATGCCGACGTTCATTCCTGCTCCCGTTGGGGTTAGGGAACTGGGCAACCTGGCGGGTTGAGCGGCGCTAGGCCCTGCACTTAGACTTTTTTCTTGCACTTCATGTGGTAGGCTGCAGTGGCCGTTTTTGCACGCTCTTGTGCGTGTTCTGCTGCCCTCTATAGGCCATCTGTGTGCGCGGCGTGTCAGCTCTGTGCACGCATTGTGCGCTTGTTTTTTGGGCTCGCTTTTACATGCACAAACCTTTTACGCACTTAGCGCACAGGTTGTGCATGCGCCTTGCTGCGCTTATTTTTTGGGGCGCATGTCATTTTTTAGTGCAAGCTGTTCTGATGCATGTTTACCTCAACGATGGCGCCGGTAAGCAAGAAGCCTAAGAGTCTTCCCATTTGTATTGCCTGTCATATTAGGCTTTCTCAGCTTGACCTGGCTTCTAACCTGTGACAGCACTGTTCAGATGCTCAGGGAGAATTGTCTTCTTTGGATTTTACTAAGCCTGGCTGTTCAGATTCTGATGATGGGTTGGTCATGGCCTTGACTGGCTGGATGCTAGATCCTGGTTCTCCCTTGACTGGCTCCTCTGCTGGTGAGGACACTTCTGTGGGACCAGTTCCAGTTCCTTCTGGGCTTGGTCTGGACCTGGCTGCTTTTTCTTGGGTGGAATTTTTTTCAAGGCTTACAATCCTTTCTTCAGGCGCAGTTCTCCACTTCCTCCATCGAACCCTTAGCCGGTAGCTCCTCCCTCTACCAATCCTGTGCTTAAGCGCGGGGTCTCGCCTCGGCTCCCTGTTGGTGTTCTCGACAGGAATCTGGATGGCACTGTTGATGAGGTTGATCCTGATTCCCTCAAAGATAGAGAAATTCCTCCAGAGCTGGAACCATATCGAACCATGTTGTGGTTCCTTGATAGAGATGAACTACCGGCTCTGATTTCCCAGACCTTGAAACAGCTGGGTGTTCCTGGTTCGGATGCTATGTCAGAGCCAAGGAATAATCCCATTTTGGTTTCCTTATGTAAAGCCTCTTGTTTTTTCCCAGTGATGGATGCCATCCAGGAATTGATTGATCTGGAATGGGATGCCCCAGATGCAAATTTTAAAGGGGATCCAGCTGTGACAGAGGTTTGCGTTTTCCCAGAGTGGATGTTCTGCTTTGTGCCATGTCTAAGCGAATGACTATCCCCATAGAGGGAAGAGCATCCTTGATGGATATACGTGATAGAAGAACTGAGGCTATTCTTAAGCAAGTCTTTGGGGGCTTTGGCAATGAATTTACAGATTGTCTCCTATTGCACCCTACTGGCGAGATCGTTTATGTACTTCTCTCTCAGGAAGTTGATGAGTCTGGAGGGAATCCCAGAGTGGTTATGGAGGCTGCTGCTGCCTTTTTAGCAGACTCAGGCTGTGATTTGGTCCGAACCTCGGCCAGAGGAGTGACTTCAGTGATAGTGGCTAATTCTGGTTGCAAAATTTTATTTATTTATTTTATTTATTTAACACTTTTCTATACCGACCTTCATGGTTAAAAGACCATATCAGATCGGTTTACATCGAATTGGGGAACTGTGACAAAAACCATAAATTGGAGGAGGAAGTGACGTCAGCCTCTAGATGGCTGCCTAACTCTCGAGCTCCCGACACCAACCCGCTAAGCACGTTACTAAATAGGAGTTAGCCGACGCCTAAATACTTTCTCTTGCTGCGGCTGTCCACCGGAACCCACAGGCATGGCTGCGAAAAGAAAAACTGTGGATTTCCAATGTTTTTCGTACCAAAAAGGAGGCAAAGCTGACTTCGGGCCCGGGGAGTCAGGCGCGGCCGCGCCGCTGGTGGAGCAGCAGGAGCCTGACGACGAATTTAACATCGGGGCGGAGGGGGCGCCCTCGCGATCCGAGTTCAGGTCGTGGTTTTGCGGCATTCGACAAGACCTTAAAAATTATAAAAAGGAAATTCATGAAATGATGGCGGATTTCCGCGAAGAGCTCCACACAGTCGGCAGGCGCGTGGATGAGTTAGACTGCAAAATGGAGGGCCAATCCACTCTTACTGCACAACTACAGGAGGTCTGCACAGAGCTGCAGGATGAAAACGCTGCCATGCGGGCCAAGATGGCCGATCTTGAAAATCGGGCACGGAGAGGAAATCTGCGTTTTCGAGGTTTTCTGGAAACTGCTGAGAATGCGGACTGTACGACTCTTGTGGCCAGATTTTGTGCCCATTTATTGTCATCTGGAAGCACTGCTAATCCAGTTATGCCAGTGGACATTAAAATTGACAGGGCGCATCGTGCGCTGCGCGCAGCTCGCGCTAATTTACCTAGGGATGTGATTGTATGCTTCCACAATTACACGCAGAAGGAGAGCATAGCAGCAGCAGCGAGACAACAGAACAAATGGACTTGGGAAGCCCAGGACATCTCTATCTATGCTGACCTATCACAAACTACTATGCAGAGCCGATTTGAACTTAGAGAAGTTACTCAATTTCTCAGAGAGAAGAATGTGAAATATCGCTGGCTTCATCCGTTTGGCCTCATTTACACGTGGGATGGTGCTTCCACACAGTTGCGCACCGTTGAAGAAGCAGCGCGCTTATTGAAAGACAAGGGCTTTCTTCCACAAGCACGGATGGAGCGGATTACACGCCCACCATTACTCAAGGAGCAATTCCCCAGATGGCAGAGAGCCACCTCAAGGAACAGCAGGCTTAAACGCAATTCTGATCCCGCTCCGCCAGCCCCCGGCAAAACCTGAGGGACGAGACTGGTCGATACAGCTAGGCATTATTTAAGTCCTATCCTTGCCTAATATGTGAGCTGGGATGCACTTGTCAGACAGTCTATATTCCGGTCGGAAGGTTTCTTGTTATATAAGTTCAACTGCTGTTATACGGTTCTAGAAGGTCGGCTATCTCTATCTTTCTATTAGTTAGGGATGGTGGGGGAGCATTGTTAGTTATTAATTTCCTCCTCAAGTTGTGGTATGCTGGATCTGTCAGGAGGAACAAGCAGATCCGAGCAGGGGGTGGGGAGGGGTGGGAGGGAGCAGGGGGGGAGGGGGGACAGAATGTGGGGACAGGCAAGAATTGGAAAACATGTATATGCATATCATGATTTGGGTGCGAGTGTGTGGGTAGCTATGACTGAGATGGTCTGTGGAGGGGGGAGACGCGGACAGTATATGCTGTTTCAGCCTTGTTATGGACCGCGGGTGGATTCGCCAAGCTGACATAATGACGAATATCCGCATTGTATCCCTTAATGTGAAGGGATTAAATACCCCTCACAAGCGGCGTCATTTGTATAAGGAACTGGGTCAACTACGGGCTGATATAGCCTTCTTACAAGAAACCCACTTGAAGACTAGGTATGAGTCCCTAATGTCGTCAACTATCTATCCGTACCAATATTACTCAGCCTGTACCCGCCGCTCTAAGTACACGGGGGTGGGTATCCTCTTGGCGCGATCCTTGGTCTTTGAATATAAGGGTTGTGTGCGGGATCCCTTGGGGCGGTACCTTATTCTCACTATTGCTATAAATGGGGTACTGTACACTCTCCCCAATTTATATGCCCCTAATAGAGACCAGGGGATCTTTTTCGACCAGATGCATTCTTTGCTTACTACCAATGGACATGGTTACTTATTGGTGGGCGGTGATTTTAATTTGGCGCGGTGTCCCTCTCTGGATGCTTCTAGGGGCTATGTCTCTGCTTCTAGTACTCGCAGAGCACGACTGCGGGAATTGATGGAACAGTGGCTGTTGCTGGATGTGTGGAGAACGTTTTATCCCAGAACACGTTCCTGCACTTTCTACTCATCCCCCCATGCATTATACACCAGAATTGATTACTTTCTGTCCGATAAGGGGCTTTTTAACCACATTAAAAAAGCTGAAATTAATCCTGTAGTATGGTCCGACCATGCTGCTGTGTGTATAGATGTTGAGCTACGTGGGTATGATGCTGGTCTCAAATTCTGGCGTTTGAATGAGGCCTTTGCTGGGGGATGCGGACTTTAATGAGGACCTCATCTCACACATCAAGTCATTTTTTGCCCTCAATGATACTGGCGAGGTTTCACCACCAGTGGTTTGGGATGCCTTTAAGGCCTATCTTAGAGGATTATTGATTTCCAGGGGGGTATATATTAAAAAAAGAGACGCTAGGGCTGCCCAAGAGCTCAGAGACAACATAACCCTTTTGACTCAACAACATCAGTCCACCGGTGCAGGGAAGATATTAACGAGACTTACTAAGGCGAGGGAGGATTTGTTGAGATTAGAAACCCACACAATCAATTATCATATGTTATTAACGAAGCAAGAATATTTCGAGGGTGGGAATAAAGCGGGGAAGCAACTGGCCAATAAACTGAAAAAACTTCAGTATCAAAATAATATTGCCAAGATTAAAAGCGCAACTGATGCCATATTTACCACCAATACTGAAATTCGTAAGCGGTTCCTGGAGTTCTATTCACAGCTTTATGGAAATAATAAGGACGTTCATCAGACTCATGTAGATGAATACCTGTCCGCTACGCCTCTACCTTGTTTATCTTATGAAGCGCAAAGGGAGTTGGAGGCTGAAATTACCACGGTCGAAATTTTGGAAAGTATACGATCCATGAAATCTGGGAAATCACCTGGCCCGGATGGTTTGACAGCTCAATTCTATAAACAATTTGGCCCCTATATAGTGGCACAACTGCAAAAAGTATATAACTCCTTGAGGGGTGGAGAATCTCTGGGGGCCCAAGCAAACCTAGCGGGAATCACGGTTCTACTTAAACCGGGGCGAGACCCCGCGAATTGTGGCTCCTATCGCCCGATCTCCTTAATTAATCTGGACCTTAAAATCTTAGCGAGAATTTTAGCGGGGCGTATGAACAAATATATTCTTACTCTGATCCACCAAGATCAAGCGGGCTTTATGCCAGGGAGAATGGCCGGCGACAACATTCGCAAACTGGTTAATTTACTATGGATAGCTCACGACCGACCGGACGATTCTCTGCTCCTTTCTATGGATGCAGAGAAAGCGTTTGATATGGTTCATTGGCCCTTTTTATTTGGGGTCTTATGGCGGATGGGGTTTGGTCCTTATTTCTGCGCATGGCTTCATGCTTTGTATGAGCATCCCAGAGCGTGCCTTAAGATAAATGGTGGGTACTCGGACAGCTTTGAAGTTGAAAGGGGCACACGACAAGGGTGCCCCCTTTCCCCATTGCTCTTTGCTATTTTCCTAGAACCCCTGGCGATTCGAATCCGTAACAATGCTGCCATTAGGGGCTTTGAGGTGGGTGGGCAATGTTATAAACTTTGTCTTTTTGCAGACGACATTATTTTCACAGTTCGGGACCCTCATCACTCTTTAACGGCTATTGAACAAGATATTCGACTGTTTAGTGGGGCCTCGGGCTACAAAGTCAATTGGGACAAATCCGAAATATTAAATGTTTCCTGCTCCCAGGGGACGGTACAGGCTCTGAGGCCACTACATCCCTTTAGATGGGCCACTCAAAAACTCAAATATCTTGGAGTATACTTGACCTCTCACCCCAAGGATTTATATTCTTCTAACTATTCTCCACTCCTCACAAAATATTTTTTGATTTGGATAATGGCATCGGTTACCGCTATCTTGGCTCGGCAGAATAGCGACTATTAAGATGAACACCCTACCTAAACTATTGTATCTCTTTCAATCCCTTCCCATTCCTATACCTGAAGCTGCTATCAAATATTGGCAGCGGAGGTTTTATGGGTTTATCTGGCACAGAAGACCTCCTCGAGTAAGCGCACCAGTGTTGTATCAATTTAAGCCGGAGGGGGGTCTCGGGGTACCCAACATTCTTCAATACTATATAGCAGGGCAACTGCGCCCGATGGTTGCCTGGCATGACGATCGGGACACTAGGCACTGGGTCCTGATCGAGCAACAGCAGATGGGGCGAATGAGCCTTGCTGCCATCCCTTGGCAGCCGGTTAACACATGGAGGGAATGTACGGGAATGTTACCCCACCACCAGGCATACATTGTCCTTATGGAAGAAATGGAAACCCAAAGTCGTGGGCGCTAAATCCTATTACTATCTTACCAGTTTATATCACAATACATCTTTCCCGATAGATCTTCCCGAGCTGGCTTTCCTGCCCTGGAAACAGAGGGGTGTTATGCGCTTGGAACATGTATGGGGAGATGCTAACTTTCTCACTTTCGCACAAATTAGAGAGAGATTTCATCTTCCAGATATAGAATTTCTCTCTTACAAGCAGATTTCCCATTTTTGCCAGGCTCATGTGGTCTCCGCGGATCTGAGGGGTGGGAAGACGCTCTTTGAGGGCTACTGTTCCGACCCGCATAAACATACAGGTTTGCTTTCTAAAATTTATAAATTATTAAATACTAAAAGAGTGGAGTTGCCCTCCCATATTAAGGCTTGGCATGGTGATCTTGGTAAGCAGCTGGATGAGAGTGAATGGGAACAGATATACCTCAATATAAGCAAAACCTCTGTATCCTCGACAATGGTAGAGAATGGGTATAAATTATTGTACCGTTGGTATATAACCCCGGACCGCTTACGGAAAATGATATCCAATCATGAGGGTCTCTGTTGGAGGGGCTGTAATACCCGAGGGACTTTTCTCCATATGTGGTGGGCGGGTGATTGTATTACACCATTGTGGCGGCAGCTGGAGCAGTGGCTTGCGGCTGTCTTGGAGACGTCCGTGAGCCTCTCTGTGGCAGGAGCCCTGTTGAACTCTTCTTTGGATGGCGACCATTCCTCAACATCGGACTTTTGTGTCCAGGCGTGCACAGCTACCAGGATGGAGATTGCAAGGACATGGAAGGATGGAAAGGGACCAACGTTTGCATCAGTGCTACATAGGCTTGACCACCTTTGCACTATGTATCGCATTACCGCGTATAAGCATAAACGGCTCGGGAAATACCATCAGACTTGGGACTCCTATCTTAGTTGGCGACAAACTTGGGATACATAGCCCAGTGGTTCCTACAAAACGGTGCTTACACGCATCCACACACACTCAAGAAAGACCATGAGACTATTAATAGTTTTCCAAACTTTATCGTTCAAGATACTTGTACCTTGGAAATTTGTTGAAATATGTTGATATCCTTTGTCATGCGTTGGTATTTACAGTGCCTGTATGGGAGGGAAGGGGATTCCTAGGGGTGATAAGTGGTAAAGCCATGGTGACGCTTAAGTATATGGAGTTGTAGACTGTTTGCTGTATTTTGTGTTTTGGTCACCAATAAAATTATAAATACAAAAAAAAAAACAAAAAACCATAAATTGAAAAAGGAAGAACAAAGTTACATTTAACAAGGAAAGCAAACTTGGAAGCAAGGACTGCTGGAAAGAAAGAAAGGCCTAAGAATGCAGTAAACAAAGAGTATAAACAATTGATGAGTCAGGTGAGGCTCATATCAAGAACTTGAATGAAGTACGGAGATACATAGTTCATGAAGGATATTTCGGTTGTCTAGTGGGTATCAGGGGGATCTGAGAAGGCTTGGCGGAAAAGCCAGGTCTTCAGTTTTTTCCTAAATGTTAAGAGGCAGCAATGTTAATGTTGTTCAGCTGACACAGTTTCCAAAGTCAGTCCTACCAAGATGCCCTTTAAAGGCTCGCTCTTGTTTGGGAGCGAGTTGGAGAAAGTGGCCAGTAAGTGGGGCGAGTCTCTGGTGGCTCAGTTGCCGGAAGATAAGCAACAGTTACAGCTCCCTTTTGGTATGAGGGGTAATTTCCGGGGTTCCAGGCATTTTTGTCCCTACAGAGGGTCGACCTTTCAGCGGACTCGGCCTTTTGGTAGGTCTCAGTCCTTTCGTCCCTGGCAGCCCAAGAGAGGAGCAGACTATGGTGGTAGACCTTCCCGAGCTTCCCAATGAAGGTTTGCTGACCCTCCTTCCAAAACAGGAAATAGGGGGACGTCTCTCTCTCTCTTATCAGAGGTGGGTTGAATTCACATCTGACCAATGGGTCCTGAAGGTGATACGTGAAGGATATGCACTGGAATTTCGCAGTATTCCTCGGGACATGTTCATGATGTCCCCTTGCCACTCCCCACAGAAGAAACAGGCGGTGGAGTTCATGCTTCAAAGGCTTCTCAGACTGAGGGCTGTGGTTCTGGTGCAGTCAGGGGAATTTTTGACCTCTTTGGATCTGTCAGAGGCTTACCTCCATATTCCCATCAGATTGGAACACCAACGCTTCCTATGCTTTGTGGTGTTGGGGTACCTTGATCGGTTTCGGGCACTGCCTTTTGGTCTAGCCACCGTTCCCAGAACATTTTACAAGATTATGGTGGTGGTAGCGGCCGCCTTGTGAAAAGAAGGAATCCTGGTGCACCCGTATTTGGATGACTGGCTGATTCGAGCCAAGTCTCAGGAAAAGAGCCACCTGGTGACACACAAGATAATCTCCTTTTTGCAGGAGCTCGGTTGAATGGTGAACCTTAACAGGAGCAATCTTCAACCATCCCAGTTGTTGGAGTATCTGGGGGTCCAGTTCATCATGGGAGAGGACAGAGTTTTCCTACCGGAAGTTTGGATCCAGAGATTGATGTCTCAAGTGCATCAGTTGATGAACACCATATGCCCGATGATGTGGTCCTACCTACAGGTACGCAGCTTGATGGCAGCTAACCTGGAAGTGGTGCCGCGGGCAAGGGCGCATATGCATCCTCTTCAGCACTCTCTGCTATGTCGTTGGAACCCGCAATCTCGCAATGCGGTTCAGCTCCTCTTGCCGATGATAATCGCTCCTGCCTCCAGTGGTGGTTGCAGGAGGATCATCTGAGAAAGGGAGTTTTCTTGTCCTCTCCAGTCTGGTTGGTACTCATGACAGATGTGAGTCTTCATGGTTGGAGGGCTCACTGTCTGGAGTTAACAGCCCAGGGGCACTGGAATGCCAAAGAGTCCCGCTGGAACATCAAGTTCTCCACTTCCTTGGCTTATGTGTGAGTTTGGAGAGTTTTTGAGGCCTGGTGTGAGGAGCAGATTGTTCATCCTAGTTCAGTTAAAGTCTCTCTCATTCTGGATTTTTTGCAGGATGGCTTGAATAAAAGCTTGGCCCTTAATTATTTGCAGGTTGTGGCTCTTGCCTATTTCAGAGGCCTGGTGAATGGTGTTTCCTTGTCATCTCATCCTGATGTGGCCCATTTTTGAAGGGAGTGAAGCACCTTATGCCTCCCTTGAGGTTACCATTTCCATTGTGGAGTCTTAATTTGGTGCTGGATTTTTTGGCGGGCCCTACGTTCCAACAAGTGCGTAGCCTTTCCTTATGGTTGTTGACTTTGAAGACTGTATTCCTTGTGGCTATATTTCTGCGCATCAGATTTCTGAGCTACAGGCCTTGTCTTACCAGGAGCCATTCCTTCGGGTGACTACGGGAGTGCTACAGCTGAGTACTGTTCCATTCTTCTTGCCCAAGGTAGTCTCTGACTTTCATTTGAATCAGTCCATCTCCTTGCCATCCCTGGATAAGGTAAGGGATGCAGAGGAGTTTGCCTTATGCACTTCTTGGATGTTAAGTGTCTTGTCTTGCGGTATCTGCAGTTCTAGGAGTCTTTTCAAAAGATGGATCGCCTGTTTGTTCTCCATGGCAGGAGTAAGCAGGTGCTTTGTGGGCTACCATAGCTTGTTGGATTAAGGAAATGGTCACGGCCGCATATGTGGATGCTGGAAAGTGTTACCTACTTAGGTTAGGGCTCATTGCACTAGATCTCAGGCAATATCATGGGCGGAGATTAGTCTGTCGTCTCCCATCGATATCTGCCAATCTGCGATGTGGTCCTCCTTGCACACTTTTTCCAGGTTTTATCATCTGGATGTGCAGGCCTGGGAGGACACAAGCTTTGCATGTGCGGTGTTGACTGGACCGCGGGTAGCCTCCCACCCTGTTGGGGAGTAGCTTTGGTACATCCCACTGGTCCTGAGTCCATCTGTCTACACGCTAGGAAATGAAGAAATGACTTACCTGATAATTTTGTCTTCCTTAGTATAGACAGATGGACTCAGCTTCCTGCCCTCAGCTGCAGCATGTGTGTGTCATTAGTCCTCCTGTGGGGCTCTGGGTTCCAAAGAATTACTGATAAGTATTCATCCAGTCCCTAGCTTGGGATACCTAAACTTTTATGTGAATTCACTCTTTATGGTTGGTTGAGTATAGTTCTGGTTATTTGTTTTTAATCACGTTTTTTGCTAGTCTGTTTACAGTTGCTTCTGAAGAAAATACTGGCAGGCTGGAGTCACTGTAGGGTTATATATATACTGTGACATCAACTTGCGCTGTCTCCATCTGCTGACAGGGGAGCATAAACCCCCTGGTCCTGAGTCCATGTGTCTGCACTAAGGAAAACAAAATTATCAGGTAAGTAATTTCTCCAATGTCATTTGCATGCAATTTAAATTCAATGGGCGCTATCTGATATGCTTTGGTTAGGATGCACGTTATGGCACACTAATCTCTTTACTGTATCAGATGCTGCTGTTGCACACCCAAAACATGCATTCAACCACAAGTAAACCTGTCTGTTAGGCTGGAAGTACTTTATTGCATCGGCCTGTCGTATTAAGACAAACTTCCGACAGTACTCCAGAAATAAGAATACCCTTATTAAGCTGGTGAGTAAAATGATGTTATTACCAGGGAGAATGAAATATTTCCAATTAGAACCAAACTGCTCCCCCAGCAACATTGTTCCCTACTCTTCCCTTCCCCACTATCTGCTCCCAGGGGATGGGGTAAGAGTTAGATAAATGGCAGAATGGGATATATATGTATGTGTGATGCACTCTCTTTCTCACTCCCTACCCCATGTAATACACCCTAGCTCAGGGGCCATGGTTTGGAGGATTTCCCACCCCACATTCTCTGAGTTCTGCCCATTCGGAAGGATTTGACCTATTTTTCACATTTGCTGGATACCTATATTTGATAGTCTGGGGCCAGCAAAATTTGGTGATCAACAGTATCGAATGCAGCTGAGAGATCTAAGAGGATCTGTAGCTCTGATATACCTTGATCCATCTGCATCCACATGTCATTAAGAGATACCAGTACTCTTTCAGTGCTATGCTCTGTGACTGCAGACAGGCAGAGTTGAGTAGCAATCGAGTCAAAGACATATATGGGCTGTGAATGAAAGGAGGATATGTGTGAAAGGTAGAGTTGATAAAAATGTGGCTATGGTTAAATTGAAAAACAATTAGTAATATTTTTGTTGCTGAGTTATACTTATATACATCTTCTATGTTCAGGACTGAACCACTGTAATTGTTATATATGATTGAACAGAGGTTTAATAAAAATGAAAAGAAAATCATTTATGAGATTGTAATGAAAGGGAAGATATTGCTGATAAGATTTTAATCTGCTGGAAGGTAATTGGAGCATCCCATCTGCAGAATCAGTCAGAAGTCGGGAGAACCTGGCCACCCTTCAAGGAGCTCTCCTTATACAAATGGTAATGGAATCCATGAAGGTGGGGCTGATACTGGATCTGGTAGTTACAAACAATGAAACAATTTCTTATGTCCAATTTCTAATGAATGTAATGTGAACGCCAGTGATCATTAGGTTATGTGGTGTAATATAAGAGCCAAAACAGAGGAGCCATACAAAAAAAAGTCAAAGTCTTGGACTTTTCAAAATTAATCAAAATAAGTCTGAAGCTATAGATGTCATTGGAAACCTTCGGGCGAACTGGCCAGGAGTATTCCCCTTATGGTGGGTGTCCAGCGAACTGAAATATTTGGGTATTAAAATTCCACTCAAAGTACAGGAGGTATATAAGGCTAATATACACTCACGCCTCCAAAACACTAAGCAAATGGCAATCTTTACCTCTCTCACTTGTGGGTAGAATTCAACTTTTTAAAATGGTAATCCTCCCTAAATGGCTCTGTCTTGCACATGACACCTTTATGGATTACAAAAAGAGACCAAAATAGCCTGCTAAGAATTTTATGGACATTTATATGGCAGGGGAAAAGAGCCAGATTGTCAATGGAGATTCTTACAAAACCAACACAGGAGGGAGGCCTGGGCTGCCCCACGCTTTCCCTGTACAATTTAGCCTGTAGTTTAAGGTATGTGCGAGACTGGCTGTACTACTCTAACAGGTTCCATACCAGAACCTGTTAGAGTAGTACAGAATACCCTCACTTAACCCGTTGCTTCAAGTGGAGATACAATTAACTCCCCCACATATAAGATCCCATGCATTATTCCTTACATGTAGGAAGGCTTGGTTACAGTTATGTAAGATTTATAATCAACCCCATCGTATGACTTGCCTTATTACAATTGCCCATTATCCCTCTTTTTTACCAAGATTAACAGAGGAGACCTTTACCAAATGGCAACGGAAAGGCCTTATTTACATTCCCCAACTGTTTAAGGTGACACTACAGGGCAACTTCTAGATTTTACAGAGTTAAGCCAACAGTTTTCTCTCTCTCAAACAGACTTTTTTGCCTTTCTGCGAGTAAGACATTTTATTACTAGTAGCTCTTCCCTTTTTTCAAAATCTGCACACACCCAAAAGTTGAGGGCGGCTGTGCAGTTGGGGAAGGGGCAACAATCCACAATCTCCCACTTTTACAAAATATTAACTGAAGCAGCCAAACCAGGCCATCTAGAGAAAATATATGCAAAATGGAGAGAATGGTCTCTCTTTTTCAGTACCGTTTGAGGAGTTTAAAGACATTTTTGCATCACTCCCTGATGTTGTTATGTGAATCTTACTATAAGTTTCTTTGGCAAATTTACATTACTCCCGCTTGTGCTTGCCATTTTAAATTAAGCCATCGGACGTCTGCTTGAAGTTTAACAATGATGTAGGCACCTTCACCCATTGCTTTTGGGAATGTCCCTTAATTGGTATATTTTGGAGTAAAATGAATTCTGTATGTTCGCATCTATTAGACACTAAGCTACCCCTGGACCCTAATTTGTGGCTCTTCAGCTCAGATATGTTGGTATGACAGCGCTTAGACTCAGCAGCCCAATTACTCCTCAAGCGGGCTAGTCTCATTGGCAGGAAAGTTATCCTAACTTGTTGGTTAGATATGCAAGGACCTAGTTACGAACATTGGTTCCAGAAAATGATCCATCTGTGTTCTCTAGAATACAAAATAGCTAGAAATACCTCACCGAAGAAACTAGCTACTAGTTTATGCATTTGGTCTGCTTTCCTTAATTATATATCCCCTACCATGGTACAAGTCTTGGACTCCATCTTTGGCCTGCTAGGTGTCTTAGATAATTAGAGTATAACCAAACTGCAGCCTCATGATGTTATCCTATATTCTAGCGTGTTAAGTACACTACGGTTTGCCCCACTAAGCTACCTGGCCTACTGGGCACACTAAATGATATTACATACAGGCCAAATAACGCTTCATTAACGCTTCATCAATGTTTTATTATGATTTGGATATATGATATGTCAGTCAAATATGTGATACATGTCATTTAACCTAATAGAAATCTGTTCTGCTTTCTGATTGTCATATTGTTATTATTTATCTTTACCAGCTTTTCGGAGAGAGTGGAAGAGGGATGGGAGGAAGGAGGGGGAATGATATATAAGACATGTAAGAGTTTGCTGTCTAATGTATACTATTTAAGGTTTTTGGTTCCTGTTAAAGCAAACCGGTTTGAATATTATTGCAATATTGTAACTCAAAATGTAATAAACATATTAATAAAAAAAAACCAAGAATAATCTTGAATGGAAAACAGGTATTGTTTTACAAAAAACCAATAGCAAGAAACAAAATTGTTAAACATTCTTCATATACACAATACCATTCAAAGTCCTCAATGCTGGGGAGTTATCCAGACACAATCCAAAGAAAATTGTAATACAATACTAATAATAAAATGGCTCAATGACTGATGCGGTGCAGTACATTTAATATTTACGGAACGCTATCCTGAGGGTCTACGGGTGGAGGTTCTACCTCAGAACCACTCTCAGGGGTTTTCCCTATTAGGAATTGTGACAACTGAGGAGGGTCAAAGAAAACATAAGAAACATTTTGATGTTTCACTAAACATTTGCAAGGGAATTTTAAAACAAAATGACCCCCTATCTGTTGTACCATAGACCTCATTAATAGAAACTGCTTATGCCTCTTCTGCGTTGAACGAGATACGTCAGGAAAAATATTTATTTTGAATCGCAGAAAGGTTTCTGTTCTATGCCTGAAAAACAATTTCAGTAACCAGTCCCGATCAGGCTCTAAGACCAGTGATACTATAAGTGTAGCAGGTATTGCAATGTCTGAATCCGATGTTTCAATTATTGCAGTCAAGGCCATTGGTGGCTCCATTGCAGACTGTAATGCTTCCATTCCTCCCCTTTGCTGGTTTAAATCTCTTCTAAGCGTTGGCAAATAAAATACCTTAGATGTTGGTGGAATAGCATTTTCAGGTATTTTGAGGATTTCAATTAAGTATCTCTTGAACATATCCCGTGGCGAAACAAGAGGAACTTTGGGAAAATTTATAATCCTCAAGTTCTTATTTCTAATATTGTTTTCTAGCATCTCCACTTTTAATGCTAAATTAGCATTATCCTTAGCCAGTAAACATTGAGATTGTTGAATAGAGGTTGCTTGAACTCTAATAGTAGATATTTGTTGATTTAAATCCACTGTTGTATTTCCCAGTGATGTTATTTTTTGTTCCATTTCATTACTTCTTTTAACTATCGGTGCCAGCTGTTTAGTTATGGAAGCACGTAACTCAGCTATTGCATCCCAAATAGAGATTAAAGATATCTCACCTGGTCTTTGCACAGAGGGCAGTTCTGGAATTGTTAATTCAGTCCATATGGGCTCCTGGTCGGTTCTGAGGTTTTCCTCTCCTCCCCCGTCTCTCATTCTTCTCCTGGTTCCCTCTCCCAAGATGGCCGTCGGGCTTGCGAATTCCTCCCCCACCTCGCTGTCCCCCGCAGAGAAAACCGATTGTACCACTTGGGTCCACGGAGCCTCCACAGCTATCGAGGTGGGTCTCTCATCCGCTGGGTTACCAGGAGGTGTTCCTCGCGCCGGGCTCAATGGTGATATAGAGCCAGGGAGAGAGGGGAGCTCAAATTCCCCTCCCCCACTCTCCAGCGGCTGATTCCCCGGCAAAGGAGTACTGCGGGAGACATGGGCGTCCATGGGTCCCGTGAAAGACTGCCCGGGAGAGATCGCGGGGTAAGAAGCAGTCCTTGGCTTTCTTTTCCATCCCATAAAGTAATTTCTTAAGGTAAACGTTACCAGGATCGATCGGTATTACGAGCCTGGTAGCAGCAGCAAGTGCGAGCGTCCACGTCGACCACGCTTCAGTCGGCCATCTTGGAATAAATAATAATAAAAAAAAACAAAACATTCCGATGCACCCGGAGGAAGTTAGCCACAAGTCTCGAGTTCTAGCTTACTTTAGTTTAAATAACACGGCTTGTGAATTTTTTGGCAAGCTGCGTTATTTGATTAGCATAATGTAGATTATTAATGAGCTCATTGGCCTGTGTTTGTTGCTAATGAGCTTTTTGTAATATGCGCGGTACTGGGGTTCATTTAATGTGAGATATTTAAAATATCTCGTGTTTTGCCCGCATTAGGTCATTTACCGTGTGAAAAGTAGTCTAACATGGCTTAGTGATTGAGGCTCTTAGGGGCCGATGCAATAAAGTGCACTCATCTTAGCACACGGGTTTACACGCGGTTGGGCGCTTGTTTTGGACGCACTAGACTAGCACCCGATGCAATAAGGAGATTAGTGAGTCCAAAACACGCGCCCAAACAACTGCTTACTTGATAGCACCTGTCAGATGTAAATTGCATGAGAATATTAGATATTACTCTCCATGTGGTAAAGCGCTGGGCACCCAAAGCACACTTTTTAACGTGGCAAATTTAACGCCAGCCTCTGAGGTAGAGTATAATCAACTTGCAGTCAACAGCTCATGAAAAACATTAAAAAATAAGTTCTCTGTGTTACAATAAGTATGTCCTCCTCCTTAGTATCTTTGTGACACTGTAATTTACTGCTTTTGGTGAAGAAAAATAATTGTGTATTTTGACTTGATTAAAAGAAACTCACTTTTCATATGACCACAGAATTTAGATGCCCATAGCAAGGGGTGCCTCATATTTTGCTGAGGTTTTACTACATCAGCCCCTTAGATTGTAAGCCCTATGGGGATAGGGAAATACTTATAGTACCCGAACGTAATCCATTTGAAAGTGCCTAAAAGGCAGAATATAAACGAAATAAATTATGAGAATTTATGTGCTCCTCTACTCAAAGTGGGACAAAACCAAAGAAGACAACTAAGCAGATTGGATGAGCCAATTGGTCTTTTGTCATTTATTGTGTTACGTTAAACACCTTTGACTCCTGTGTCTGTCCCCTCAGGCATGTCGCTGATGATGCAACTTGCCCGGGAATTGAAGACAATGGCTAGGGAGCTCAACTTGGTTGTTGTGGTGAGTGCAGCGGAAGCAACCATTTTCTCTTCTGAAGGTAACAGAGGGTCTGAGAGAAATTCATGGACCAACAAGTACTATAAAAAAAAAAATGATTTGGCAACCAGTTTTATTACTGATTAGTTGTGTAGCTGTCAAAGCTTCACAGGGATTTCTGCCACTTGACGTTCAGGCCTGATGCAGCTACTGGATGTCCTGTCTGCACTTTAGGAGTGGAGAGTCGATTCATTTGGTCACTGCAGTGTAACTCTGCATTCGATGGCATCGGTCAAATTTAATGTGGTACTGTATCACTTTCATACCTTGTTAGTTCTCTGCTGACCTTGCTGATTTGCAGGAATATCTAACTCTGGCCATCAAGCACCACATTCTATTCTAGATTTCTGGAGAAAGCAGTAAATCTAAATCAACCTAGATTTTACTATAGGAATTAGATCCATTGGGGCCAATGAGATCTTTTTTTTGTTTGTTTTATTATTATTTTCTGAGTTTTCAACAAATTTTACAAGAAACATCCATTTCTTATAAGAACAACGAATGTCACTGTAGAAAAAGATATATTAGAAAATACAATATTGAGGGAAAATATTTAGCACTGTTTAGTATTTCTCTCGCCCTCAGATGGAGGAAGATTCAATCTCAAGTAGTAACAAAAAAAAAAAAAAAGAAGAAGAAATAGAGCTGTTATTAATTATACATCCCGTTTACTTATCAAAGTAACAAGCTAGGTCTTCAGAGTTAAACCTTAAACAATAACCCCATCTAGTAACGACAAACCAACCAAACATATACAGAGTCTTAATGAGGATGTTCAGCAGCTGGAATGACTCTGTATCCTCCAAAAAAAAAAAAGAAATAGCTAATTGCATTGGGTCCACCAGCATAAATCAAATATCCTGCAGTATTTTTATTTATTTTTATTTAAAAACTTTTCTATACCGTTGTTAAGTTAAATACCATCGCAACGGTTTACATGTAGGCACATATTTAATGTCGATAAAAGTGTACTATAGTACATTCTAACAGGTGCCACTAAAGGTTCGGTTACAATATATCATTATACATAGTCATTTAGCGAAGTAGATCATGACCAGATATACCAAGGTACTTACTCAGGTAGTTTTATTACACATAGTATTATATTTATGCTTATTGTGGTGTAGAGTTCATAGACTAAATCTACTGTAAAGTCCTAAGTACTGTGTGTCGGTGCCTTTCTGTCTTTTCCTGACTAGTTTCGCTCTTTTCACCCGTCTCTTTGTAAAATGCTTGTTTAATCAGGCACTTGCAGAGGAAATTTTACAACATATTCTCATCCAAGTGATGTCAGTGTCTGACGCATCCCAAAAACTTCCTGCACCAGGTTGTGTTGCCTGACTCACATCAGGGAAAATGTGAATGTTATAGCCCAGGAAATGATAGGCTCTAGGACAGAAAAAAAAAAGTCCAATGTATCAGGTTTTTATCTGCCTGTAAAAGAAGTGTCACTGGTAGAGTTGTCTGGATCAACCCCTCATCTTGAAACCAGAATGTTTTGGCCACGTTAATAGAGAGAACATTTGTTGATAGCCAGGCACTAATGGCCTCCATGCAAGTCTGTAAAAGCAAAACTAGAAAAAGACCAATGTTATCACAAGGCATAAAAAAAACTGAGCGTCGCCAGCATCAATAAAATATTTTAAATCAAACATATTAAAAACTGAGCACAACGGCCATAAATAAACACTAAATAAAACAGTTGACAAAGAGGAACCCTGTGGTACTCCTGACAGAATACTCTTCCAATCAAAATAACTTCCTCCTGTATGCACACGTTGCCATCTACTTCATAAAAATGATTTGCGCCACAGGCAAATGTCTTTATATGAAAAAATGTGGTCACCTTTTTGATCTTATTGAGGGGACTGAGACAATTATTAACAGTATTGTTTAGAGATACGATGTATTTGTTCTCAGCCTGCACTAGCTGCTAGACGGGAGATAGCTGTCTCTTACTATTTGTTTTAACACAGGTGGAGAAAAATTTTTTTTTTCCTTTTGTATATGATTAGATTTTCTTCTTCTTGTTTCTCTGATTGTAATAGCAATTGTGATATATGTTAAAAAAGAAAAATAAACAGTTTAAAAAAAAAAAGAAGATTTAAACCATGAAAGAGCTACTGTTCCCAATCCAGTCTGCACCAGGTGAAAGAAAGCTCTTTTGTGGTTTAGCTTGTCAAACAAAGAGAGCAAAAGAGTCTCTGCCCCATGATTTTTCCAGAACCCATATTTTATATTTCTTCAAAATGTAATTTAATTGCAGAAATACATATTTTTCAAATATTTTTCCTAATGTTGGAAAATTCAAAACAGGTCTAAAATTTGACACCATATCTAAAGGGTAAAGCAGGTGCACTGGCACCACCGACTTGTAAAAAAATACTGTGTGCCATGCATCAATCAAAGAGGCTGGCGTTCAGGGCAGTCTAGAATCAATGCTGAAAAAATGCAGGGTCTTGTAGTTGTGCTGCAAAAACACAAGGGAGTGGTTCAGTATAGGCGGTGAAAATCTCCTGTGTACTAAACAAGAACAGAATCTGAGGTGAATATATCTGATAATCTCAAGACGGCCAAACAGATGGCAAAAGCCAGAAAGATGCTTGGGTATGTATGTAGGGAAAGGAATGGTCAGCAGAAATAAGGAGATGATATTGCCCTTGTATGTCCCTGGTGAAAACGGAGAACAGTTCTGGAAACTGCATCTTCAAAAGGATATGAACCTGAAGGCGTCAGTCCAAAGGATGGCTACTGCAGTGCTAACTGGTCTTCAATATAAAGCATTTGGGGACAGATTTAAAGATCTCAACTTGTATACCCTAGAGAAAAAGGCAAGACTGGGGAGATATGATAGAGACATTTAAATATCTTCAACGTATCCATGCACAAGAGGCAGGCCTCTTTCAGTGGAAAGTAGACTCTGGTATGAGAGGTCATGGGATGAGGGTTAGAGGGAGTAGACTCGGGAGTAAAATAAGGAAATATTTCTTTACAGAAAGGTGGTGGATATATGGAACAGCCTTCCAGTGGATGGGGTGCAGATAAGGGCAGAATCTGAATTCGAGAAAGCATGGAATAGGCACAGGGGAGGTTAGGGATTGTACAGCAGAGCAGTTGGTATGAATGGGCAAACTATACAGGCTGAATGGTCATTTTCTGCCATAACATTTCTATATGAGAATGAGGCTGAGGAGGGAAGGGCAGCAGAGTTAGGAGAGTTTGAGAGCTTTCAGATCTGCCAGTACCACTTTCCCACAGCCATTGCAGCGGAAGTTGAGAGCTTGCAAACTACCCTTCCCCTCCCATGCTGACTTATGACCATGGTTCCTGGGCATCGGAGTTCTTTGATCTGCTCTGCCCAAGCCAACCTCACCTACTTCTCTTGCCTGCAGGACAAGAGAGGAGAGGGGAGGCTGAATTCAGCAGAAGAGTGACCTGCTATGTCCTGGGGGAAACAGTAGCTATAGCAGCAGAATATGAAGTATCCTGCCATTAGACAAGAAACTTGATCTGACCAGCACCAAAACCTGGGAATTGTCCTTGTCCTCTCTGTAATTTTATTTTACTGTAGTTGTCATTATTTTGTGACCACAACTAAGAAGTTCTTAGGTATCTGCCTGGGGCCTGGTTTAAGTATGTATGCCTGCATGTTGCAACTTCTGGGGATCAGCTGGCTACTGAGAAGGGGAACCACTGCCATGTACTCAGTCAGAGCTATTGAGGGGGAACTGTTGAGGGAAACTTCTACCGACCTGGGAGCCACTGCTGGTAGGAGGATGCAGGGGTAGGGAGTATTAAAGATTAGCCAGTGTGGGGGGGGGGGGAAGGAAGGAAATGATAGGACGGGAGGGAGATTCTGGGCAGAGCATGGGGGGAGAGAGAAAGGAAGAGATGCTGGCCAGTAGAGGGGAGAGAATCTCTGTCCAAAAGAGATGGGGAGGGAGGGAGAGACTTCTTAACTATCATTTTCATATTACTACTGCAGTGTTTCCCAATCTTCTCTTGGAAGCACACCTAACCAGTCATGTTTTCAGGATTGCCACAAAGAATATGCATGAGATTTACATACTCTGGATCTCTACTGTCTGCAAATCTACCTCTCGCATATTCATTATAGATATCCTGAAAACCCGATTGGTTAGATGTGCCTCCAGGAGCGGGTTGGGAAAAACTGCACTATTTTTATTTACCATATTTTCTGGCGTATAAGACGACTTTTTAACCCAAGAAAATCTTCTCAAAAGTCGGGGGTCATCTTATACGCCGGGTATCGTCATATAGGGCACACCTGCGCTCTGACCAGTTTCTCTCAATCACACACATGCTCTCAATCAAATGCATTATCTCACTTACACACAGGCTGGCTGGCTGGCTGCTTTTCTCTCTCACTCACTTCCTCTCCCCCGCCCCCCAAGCACAAATAGTAGCTGCAGCCCCCGCAGGCCAAGAAAGAAGAATCCCATCGGCCGCGGGAGGCTCATGGTGCTGTCTCCTTTCCCTATTATCAGCTGCTTCGATTGCTTGGGGGCCGATGCTGCTGTCGCCGCTGCTATTTTTTCACGCGGCACGGCTTTCTCCTTCCCGCGCACCGCACTGCCGTTGCCGCTGGGCTATCAGCACGTTCAAGCCCAGCGGGAACGGCAGCGGTGCAAAAAAAAAAAAAAGCTGTGGCATCCGCGGCTGGCCTTTTCTTCTTCCCGTGCCTGCATCCCCCCCCCCCCCCTGGACCCGGAACAGGAAGTGATGCGCGGGAAGAAAGAGCCGTACCGCGTGAAAAAATAGCAGCAGCGACAGCAGCATCGGCCCCCGAGCAGTCGAAGGAGCTGGTAATCAGGAAAGGAGACAGCAGCATGAGCCTCCCGCGGCCGATGGGTTTCTTCTTTCTTGGCCTGCGGGGACTGGAGGAGGAAGCTGCTGCAGCTACTATTTGTGCTCGGGGGGGGGGGAGTGGAGTGGAAGTGAGTGAGAGGGAGAGAGAGAGAAGCAGCCAGCCTGTGTGTAAGTGAGAGAATGCATTTGATTGAGAGCATGTGTGTGATTGAGAGAAACTGGTCAGCGAGCTCATGTGTGTGTATATGTGAGAGACAATGAAAGTGACTGCTCAGAGAGATGACTGATGTGTATGTGAGTGTGAGAGAGAGAGAGAGAGAGAAAAAGCATGGAAGTGAGAAATCTGGGTATGTGAGAGAGCATGGGAGTAAGAAGCCTGATTATGTGAGAGAGAGCATGGGAGCGGGAGGGCTTTGTGTGTGTGTGTGTGCATGAGAGAGAGACTGGTTGATAAGGTGACGGTGTGTGTGAGAGAAAGAGACTGGTGTGTGTGAATGTGAGAGAGAGAATGTGATTCAGGGAATGAGAAGCCTGTGCACGTGGAGAGCAAGCATGGAAATGAGAGAGAGACTGGTGTGTGTGTGTGAGACAGAGAAAGTGATTATGAGAGTAAGAAGCCCGTATATGTACGGTAAGCAGAACACGGGAGTGGGAAGCCTGTGTGTGTGTGTATGGCATGAGAGAAACTGTTCAGGAAGGTGTCTGGTGTGTGTGTCAAAGACTGTTTGGGAAATGATTGGTGTGTGAGAGACAGAAACTGGTCATGGGGGCATGACTGGTATGGTGTGTGTGTGTGAGAGAGACATGGGCCCTAAGGAAGAGGACCATGAGTATAGAGCTTAGCCATTACTGCTGCTTCTGGTGTGTGCTACGGCCTGCATGGAAGAGGAGTAGGAGAGCTGCTGGAGGGGGTAAGTAAAAGTGGCTTTTAAAGTTTATTTTTCTTGATTGACTGCCATTTTGATTATTTAATATTATGTGATGTGTCTGCTTTTTTGAAATATTTTATTGGTGTTTGGAGAATGTTTAATAGTTTTTATGAGTTTTTAATTGTTGGATGTTATTCTGTTCATAGCTGTTTTGAAACATTTATTCTGCTTATTAGTATAGTTTTACAATTATTTCTGTGTGGGGATCTATAGCTGCTTGCTAGTTCTGTTTTCCTAATAAGAGGTGTATTGGTTTTTAGGGCCTGATATACGGTATTTGTAGTGTTGCCTTTTCATAGATAGGGTTGCTCCTGTTTGAGTGTAAAATTATTTTTTTTCTTAAAAATATGTATAAAAAAGGGGGGGGGTCGTCTTATACGCCGGAAAATACGGTATTTACATTTTCTTATCAACTAGCTCCCCAACTCTGAAAGAGTTGTCCAAAACAGTTTACAACAGTCAACATGTAGTTATCACATAACAAAATAAAAATAAAAAAATACACAAAAATACTGATTACTAAAGGCTTCTTACAGTGCTTATCCCCTTAATTACAGATAAACAGATTCTGTACTTGGGTTAGAAGCATTTATTGGTATGCAAAATAAGACAAGAGTACTAGGAAGGACCTGACACTCACTGTTGGACCTCCTTCAGTTTTCTGCCTGCACATTAGCTGCTTATATAGAGAATTTCTTTGTTTATCAGTTTCTTCATATCGCAGCATCATGACAGTTGGTTCTGATCTTTTTTTTTTTTTAGATTTATATTCCACTTTTCACATCATCTTAGCCTAGCCCACTATTGTTGCCTCCAACATTATATCTTTCCTGTTCCCACAGGTTATTCTCCTAGGTCAAGCAGGATGGTAGTCCTCTCACATGGGTGATATCTGATGGAGCCCGGCACGGAAAACATATGTCAAAGTTTCTAGAACTTTGACTAGGCACACTGAGCATGCCCAGCGTGCCCTTATCCACGCAGCCATGTGGGGGTCTCTCTTCAGTCTCTTTTTTTTCCGTGGAACTTTCACATCATGGTTTGTGAGCTCATTTTTTGCTAAAAAAGTATCAGTGGAAAATTCTGCACAGATTCCTTGGTGTTTTTTCACAGTTTTCTCGATTCGTGTCCCTCTTCAGTTCCCCTCACTTCCCAGTCAGGTTTTCTGTCGGTTTGGTAAGTTTATTTTCAGGTTGTTCTCCCATGGCGGCAGTGCCTCGAGGTTCTGAAGAAGATCTGGCTGAACCTCCTACCTCCCAGTCTGTTTTGGCATTGGCAACCTTCAAAGAGGAGTTAGAGCACTGAGTCCATCTAGCGGTTGAGCGAGCGCTCCGGGCCATAAAGCTGGTGGTACCAACGGTATCAGTGCCCGATCTCCTTGCTGGAACCACTGCTGGAGCTCCTCGATGTGCTTATTGGTTTCTTATTGATCCAGCTGGCATATGTTCCCGGGCAGCCATCGGGGCCCGGCGGGGCACTGATGCTTTCCCCAACCAATGCGGTGGTTGTCACTGGTTCCTCCGAGGAAGAGGCCCCGTCAGTGCCAATGGCATAACTGCAGCCTGAAGCCCCCTATCCAGTTTTGCTGGGGCCGGCACCAGTGCCCATGTCCCTGGATATGAAGGCTGAGCACCTAGGGGCTCCATCCCCTGTTGATTACAGCGAGGATGAGGAGCCTTATGATCCCTAAGGGGATGACACTACGGAGTCTCCACCTGAGGACCTGCCCTTTGCAGGTTTTGTGCGGGTGATGGCGGAGGCCATCCCATTTCAGTTAATGACTGAGAAGGATGCCCGGCACAAGATGCTGGAGATCATCCAGTTTGTGGAGGCTCCTAAAGAGATTGTGGCGGTCCTGGTACACACAATCTTTAAGGAGCTGCTGTTGAGGATTTGGGAACACCCCCTCATGGTTCCTCCTGTTAACAGGAAGGTGGACGGGGTTTACCTTGTCCAACAGGCTACTGGATTCGAGAAGCATCAGTTGGCACACCAATTGGTAGTGGTCAAATCCACTCTCAAGAAGGCTAAGCTCTCTCGGTCCCATACCTCGGCACACCCAGGATGGGATCACAGATTGCTGGATGCCCTTGGGTGGAAAGTTTTTCAGGGGGCTCTGCTCATTGCCCACATCACCTCCTACTAGCTCTACTTGAGTCAATACACTCGCAACCTTTGGAAGCAGGTGCAGGAGGCGGCCGAGTGACTACCTCAACAGCACCAAGACACCTTTATGTCGCTAATGCATCAGGGTCTGAAATGCGGGAAACATGAAGTGCACGCCACCTACGATGTTTTTGAGACTGCAGCGGGAATCTGTGCTCGCCAAATGGCATGGCTGCGGCTCTTTGATCTCCGACCAGCAGTTCAGGAACAACTCGCTGACCTGCCGTGCATGGTAGAGTATCTCTTCGGAGATAAGGTGAGGGACATGGTGGCCCGGTTGCAGGGTCACCATGAGACCCTTCAGCAACTCTCTACTAGCTCTTCAGACCTGCTCTCCTCAGCCAGGAGGTTGGCGAGACCTAGGCAGAGGAAGTCTTTCTGCTGCCAGAGGACGTACTATCCTCCACCCTCTCACTCCCATTCCTAGAGGGTGAGCTCTTGCAGCCATCCCAGGCAGCAGCGAGCTCCCAAAATCCAACCGGCACTCCAGCCAAATCCAGGATAGGATTTTGACTTGATCGTGGGGAGCATCAGCCAGCCATCTGTACCCGAGACATTGGCGGCTACAGTTCTTCAAGAACCAGTGGCCCAGTATAACCTTAGAACAGTGGGTTTTGTCCATCGTCCGCCAGGGGTACTGATTGAACCTATTGCATATCCCTCCAAATTCTCTTCCGTGCTCTCTTGGGGGCCAACAGTGCATCAGGTGGTACTGCTTCGGGAGCTCTCTGCCCTCTTAATGGCCAGAGCGGTCAAGCCTGTCCCACCAGGGCAAAGAGGGCAGGGATTCTACTGATTCCAAAGAGAACAAGGGGGACTGTGTCCCATCCTAAACCTAAGGGCCTTGAACAGGTTTCTCAAAAGAGAAAAGTTCAAGATTGTTTCCCTGTGCACCCTGATTCCCCTCCTGCAAAAAGGGGACTGGCTTTGCTCCCTCGATTTAAAGAACGCATACACACACATCGAGATCTTTTCAGGTCACAGGAAGTATATCAGATTTGTGATGGGAAAACAGCACTTCCAGTACAGAGTGTTACAGTTTGGGCTAGCATTGGCCCCACGGGTCTTTACGAAGTGTCTGGCCGTGGTGGGGGTGCACCTCCGCAGACTGGGAGTGCATGTTTTCCCTTATTTGGACAATTGGTTGTTCAAGAACGCATGTCGGGCAGGGGCAGATCAGTTCTTGCGCTTGCCCATCCAGGTGCTGGAGTCACTAGGGTTCAACATCAACTACCCAAAGTCTCACCTCCACCCATCACCTCAATTGAACTTCATAGGAGCCCTGCTAGACAAGGCTTTCCTACCACATTTCAGGGCAGCCACTCTAGCGTTCTTTGCGGCAGTGACTTAACAGAGCCAGCAGGTTTCAGCTTGCCACATGTTGAGACTGTTGGACCACATGGCTGCAACCATCCATGTCACTCCCTTGGCACGTCTACACATGCGCAGAGCCCAATGGACCTTAAGGTCGCAATGGCACCAAGCCACACAGAACCTTCAGGTTCGCATCCGCATCATTGTCCTGGTGTTGGGTTCTTAAATATTTGGAGCAGGGAGTCTTGTTTCAGGCTCCCCCTACCCAAATTATCCTCACCACGGATGCTTTCACCCTGGAGTGGGTTACCCATGTAGAGTGGCTCCACACTCAGGGTCTATGGTCTGCCCAGTTAGCACAGTGTCAAATCAACTTTCTGGAGCTCTGGACGATCAGGTACGCTCTATAGGTTTTCAGAGATTGCTTATCCAACAAAATTGTCCTGATCCAAACTGACAGCCAAGTAGCCATGTGGTATGTCAGCAAGCAGGGAGGATTGAAATCATACCTCCTGTGTCAGGAAGTGGTCCAGATATGGTCCTGGACCCTGTCTCACAGGATGGTGTTCAAGGCCATGTATCTAGCCGGAACGGAGAATGTGATAGCAGACAGACTGAGTCGTGCCTTCAGACCTCACAAATGGTCACTGGACTAGGGGGTAGCAGACCGGAGCTTCCTCCTCTGGGGTCTCACAAATGTGGACCTATTTGCATCCCCATGCAACAGGAAGGTGACTCAGTTCTGATCTCTGTACAGGACAGACAGCAAACCAGCCTCTGATGCCTTTGCTCGCCAATGGGGCAACAGTCTTCTGTACGCGTATCCTCCAATTCCTCTAGTATCGAAGACTCTCCTGAAGTTTGGACAGGATAAGGGACTATGATCCTCATAGCTTCTCATTGGCTGAGACAGGTCTGGTTTCCACTCCTTTGGGAGTTGTCCTTCCAGAAATCGTTCAGTCTGGGGACTTCCCCAGATCTCATCACGCAGGATCAAGGCAGGCTTCAGCATCCCAACCTCCAGATCTGGTGCTCACAGCTTGTATGTTGAGAGGCTGATCCTACAGCCACTTGGACTCTCTGCCAATGTGTCTCGGGTCCTGGTGGCTTCTAGAAAGTCTTAGGGGCTGAAGTGGAGGAGGTTTTCCATGTGGTGTGAGCTGAAAGCACTAAATCCATTTCCTGCCCCACACAAAAACTGCTCGCTTACCCTCCTGCACCTGTCGGAGGCTGGCTTAAAAACTAGCTCCATTAGGGTCCATCTCAGTGGGATTGGTGTTTACCACATGATGTAGAGGGTAAGCCCATCTCTGTACAGCCCATAGTTGTACGCTTTATGCAGGGCCTGCTTCAGTTGAAGTGTGGTGTTTGCGCAACTGATGAAAGCTCCCTTTGAGCTGCTGCATGCCTGTGATCTGAAGTACCTGATCTGGAAGGTCATATTTTTGGTGGTGCTTACTTCAGCATACAGGGTCAGCGAGCTCCAGGCCTTAGTGACGTATCCATATTACACTGTTTTTTCACGATAGGGTGGTCCTCCATACGTACCCCAAGTACCTGCCTAAGGTGATGTCTTATTTCCATCTTAATCAATCGTCCTGCCAATATTCTTTCCCAGTCCCCATTCGCACCAAGGCGAACGAGCCCTGCACATTGAGAGAGAGCCTTAGCCTTCTTCCTGGAGTGGACAGAAGCCATAGATAGTCCACCCAACATTTTATTTCTTTTGATAGGAATAGATTGGGAGTTGCCGTTGCCAAATATACATTATCCAATTGGCTAGCACATTGCATCTCTTTCTGTTATGCCCAAGCAGGACTGCATCTTTGGGGTCAGGTCAAGGCTTATTCTGTCAGAGCCATGGCAACATCAGTGGCCCACTTGCATACAATTCCCATGGAGGAGATCTGCAAGGCTGCGACGTGGAATTCTCTCCACGCATTCACATCACACTCCTGTCTGGATAGGGATGGCCAGTGTGACAGTAGGTTCAGCCAGTCTGTCCACCAGAATCTCTTTGTAGAATCAAACTCTCCCTACCCTAAAGCCCGATGTTTGGGTTCAGGATATCTCCCCCTCTGTTACCAACAGCACTGTGGGCGTTGTGCCCGTTACCACAACGCTTCTCCTACGAGAAAGCAGAGTTGCTTACCTGTAACAGCTATTCTCCTAGGACAGCAGGCTGTTAGTCCTCACGAAACCTGCCTGCCACCTTGTGCTGTTGGGTTTTTCCTATGGTTTATTATTTTATTTTTATCCATTGTACTTGAAGACTGGAGGGTGGCTAAAGTAACCCCAATGTTTAAAAAGGACTCCAGGGGAGATCCGGGAAACTACAGACCAGTTAGCCTGACTTCAGTGCAAGGAAAAATAGTGGAAAGTGTTCTAAAGATCAAAATCACAGAATATGTAGAAGGACATGGTTTAATGGAACAAAGTCAGCATGGCTTTACCCAAGGCAAGTCTTGCCTCACAAATCTGCTTCTCTTTTTTGAAGGGGTTAATAAACATGTAGATAAGGTGAACTGGTAGATGTAGTGTATTTGGATTTTCAGAAGGCATTTGACAAAGTTCCTCATGAGAGGCTTCTAAGAAAAGTAAAAAGTCATGGGATAGGTGGCGATGTCCTTTCGTGGATTACAAACTGGTTAAAAGACAGGAAACAGTAGGATTAAATGGACAGTTTTCTCAGTGGAAAAGGGTAAATAGTGGCGTTCTTCAAGGATCTGTACTAGGACCTGTGATTTTCAATATATTTATAAATGATCTGGAAAGGAATATGACGAGTGAGGTAATCAGATTTGCAGATGATACAAAATTATTCAGAGTAGTTAAATCACAAGCAGATTGTGATAAATTGCAGGAGGACCTTGTTAGATTGGAAAATTGGGCTTCCAAATGGCAGATAAAATTTATTGTGGATAAGTGCAAGGTGATGCATATAAGGAAAAATAACCCATGCTATAGTTACACAATGTTAACTTCCATATTAGGAGCTACCACCCAGGAAAGAGATCTAGGTGTCAACGTGGATAATACATTGAAATCATCTGCTCAGGGTACTGTGGTTGTCAAAAAAGCAAACAAAATGTTAGGAATTATTAGGAAAGGAATGGCGAATAAAATGGTAGATGTCATAATGCCTCTGTATCACTCCATGGTGAGACCGCACCTTGAATACTGTGTACAATTCTATTCGCCACTTCTCGAAAAGGATATAGTTGTGATAAAGAAGGTACAGAGAAGGGCGACCAAAATGATAAAAGGGATGGAACAGCTCCCCTATGAGGAAAGACTAAAGAGGTTAGGGCTGTTCAGCTTGGAGAAGAGATGGCTGAGGGGGGGATATGATAGAGGTTTTTAAAATCATGAGAGTTCTAGAACGGGTAAATGTGAATCGGTTATTTACTCTTTCGGATAATAGAAGGACTAGGGAGCACGCCATGAAGTTAGCATGTAGCACATTTAACACTAATCGGAGAAAATTATTTTTCACTCAATGTACAATTAAACTCTGGAATTTGTTGCCAGGGGATGTGGTTAGTGCAGTTAGTGTAACTGGGTTTAAAAAAGGTTTGGATAAGTTCTTGAGGAGAAGTTCATTACCTGCTATTAATCAGGTTGACTTAGAAAATAGCCACTGCTATTACTAGTATATTCCTATATGCCGATGACATACAACTTCTGATCCCCATACAAAAATCAATTGAAGACACCTACAGAAAAACATCAGATCTGCTAATCTCTATCAAACATCTCCTAAATTCCCTAAAACTCATTATCAATTTTGACAAAACCGAAATTATATTGATGGACAAAAAACAAAACCCAGCTCCACCACCCCTGATAATTCATGACAAACATATGACAACTATAATTCCTACATTCCACTCCAGGAACCTCGGAATCATCATCGACAAAGACTTGTCGTTTAAGAACCACATATCAAACAAAACCAAAGAAGGTTACCACAGACTCCTAACCCTAAGACATTTAAAACCATTTCTCAACACTGATTTCAGAACTGTACTTCAAATACTTATCTTCTCCACCTTCGACTATTGTAACTCCCTTCTAATTGGTAGACCCTTCTCATCCCTCAAACCACTTCAAATACTTCAAAACTCTGCTGCTAGAGTCCTAACTGGAACAAAAAGAAATGACCATATTTCGTCCATCTTGTCCTCTCTTCACTGGCTCCCTATCACTGCACGAATCGCTTACAAATCCATGACTATCATCCATAAAGTCCTTAACAATGATCATCAAGGACTTAACACCCTTAATATAACTCCTCAAAACTCCTCAAGAAACCTACGATCCAGCAATTCAAACCTCTTATCAATTCCCACTGTCAAAGATGCTCATCTAACAACAACAAGAGAGAGAGCCTTCTCCATCGCCTCCCCTAATCTTTGGAACACACTACCTGAAGACCTAAGATCTCAACACAATATCAAAACCTTCAAAAAAGACCTAAAAACTTTACTGTTTCGTAAATTCTTCATGGATCCACAATCATCTACACAGACCAACTCTCAAATGAACTCTTAACCTTAATTCTCATCCGAAATATCCTCCCTCCACATTCAACCTTATATCTTCAGAGACTTACTTGGTTATGTTTATTATTATTGTAATTACAACATGTTATGATATCTCAAAACCTCTTTGTTAAAAAATGTATTCACTTTGTAAACCGTTATGATGGCTTCCCGAATAACGGTATATAAAACTCTATAAATAAATAAATAAATAAAATAAATAGTATCAGTAACATGGGATATACTAGTTTTTGGGTACTTGCCTGGTACTTCTAGCCTGAATTGGCAACTGTTGGAAACAGGATGCTGAGCTTGATGGACCATTGGTCTGACCCAGTACGGCAACTTCTTATGACCCTGCTTAGCTGCATGGATTAGGGCATGCTCAGTGTGCCTAGTCAAAGTTCTAGAAACTTTGACATAGGTTTTCCATGCCGGGCTCCATTGGATGATGATTCACCCTCACTTGGCATCAGTGGGTTCGGCATCATGAGTCTCTCTCTCTTGTCATGTGTCCCTTCTGTTTGATTATCAGATCTTCTCAACAGCAATGTTTCTTCTGATATGAATCATGGGCACCACAGCTGCAGTTCTGTGTGTATAAATTATGTCTGCTAGAGCTGTCTCTTGTTCTGTAGATATACATTTCCCTCTTGCTTCTTGCCCAGATGTGGACAGCAAGGGTCTTAAACATGCAGCGGAGGTGGGCAACATAAAGATCAGATCATCAAGATGCTGAGAGAGAGAACCTTATGGGCATCCGAAGAACAGTAGGAAAGATACGTAATGCTATCACCACCCCAATTTAAACCAGAATTCCAGTTTATGTGCTTGTCTTCCAAAAATCTTAAGGATAGGAGTACTCAAGCTGCCTGGTTAACTGAGATAAGAATATGGTAGCAGATAAAGTATTACAGGCAATCACTTCATCTCTAAAACATATAAAATTGATGTACTCAAATTAGGGGGCACAACAACTGGCAAAGTTACTGGTAAAAGACAGATAATCACCCAGTTTAAAGAACTTTTAATACATACTATGATTAAAACTAATATGGTACAGCCACCGAGCCCAATGGCAAGATATATGAGATTATTTTTACCCCAACCTTGTTTGTTCCCAAACTGATAGAAAGGGCTTATGTCACTGGGGTTCAGCTATCCAGTCAGAGGGTAAATTGTAATTTTCATGTAAATGCTTAGTAAGATTAAAAATAATAGGGGTTCTATCAGTAACCAACACAGCATTGACGGCCAACTTTTGTTTTTAAAGTATGATACAAGCCTTCTTGTACCAATAATAACAAATGTAATGCTAAGCAGTGGTCCCATAGGGTTTCAGTAATATCTCGAATTAAAGTGTGCTCTTGAATTTTAGAAGTAATATTTTTAAAGATTTCAACAATAGTTTGTAAGCACAAAATACTCATTGCCAATCTGTTGTACTATGGCCAGCACTGAATATAAATACTGTAGCTGCAATAAGGCGATCTCCTTCTGTCAGGATTATAAAGGATCCCATATAATTGCTTATGCTAGGGTGGTGTGCTTACTATGTGTATGTATGTTACCATAATTCATGTGATATACGTAAATGATTCTAAAACTAAGCATGAAAAATGCAATATAAAGTAATCCAAAATTAAAACATTTTATTTATTTATTGGATCTTATATACCGTCACTCGAATTCCATCGCAACGGTTTACAACAATAAATACATTATAAACAATAAAACAGCCAAATAAAACAAAATCAATATAAAACTAATAAACTAATAGCGACCTTTCATAAATGATCCTAAAGTACATCAAAATTCCTGTTCAGTCCTCCTCCTTTCTCCTAGAATAAGCTATTCTGAAAATATTTATAACCTAAGACAGTAAAATCAGCATGTTAATACATAAAACAGTAAAAACATAAAGGGCCGGATTTTAAAAGGGTTACGCGCATAAGTTATGCGCGCAACCCTTTAAAAAAGCCCCTTTCGCACGCCGAGCCTATTTTGCATAGGCTCAGCGGCGCGCGCAAGCCCCGGGACGTGCGTAAGTCCCGGGGCTTCGCAAAGGGGGCGTGTCGGGTGGGCGGCATGGATTTCAGGGTGGGGCGGGAGGTGTGTCGGGGGCGTGACGCAGGCCCGGGGGCATGGTCGAGGCCTCTGGACCAGCCCCCGGGTTGGGTGATGGCGCACCAGCAGCCCGCTGGTGCGCGCAAAGTTACGTCTGCCTCCGGCCGGCGTAACTTTGCCAACAAAGGTAGGGGGAAGGATTAGATAGGGCCGGGGGGGGGTGGGTTAGGTAGGGGAAGGGAGGGGAAGGTGCGGGGGGTAGAAGGAAAGTTCCCTCCGAGGCTGCTCCGATTTCAGAGCGGCCTCGGAGGGAACGGGCAGCGTGCGCAGGGCTCGGCGGCGCAAGTTGCACAAATGTGCACCCCCTTGCGTGCGCCGACCCCGGATTTTATAAGATACGCGCGGCTACGCACGTATCTTATAAAATCCGGCGTACTTTTGTTCGCGCACGCATAGATTTAGAAAATCTACCCCAAAATGAACTATACCAACTCTAAAATCCATACATAAAACAATAGAGCATAAAAAAGACTTTAGGACTGATTGGAGTATGCCTCCTTAAAAAGCCATGTTTTTAAACCTTGCTTAAACTGTTTAAAATTCACCTCCATTCTGATTTATATCGGGAGCGTATTCCATATAATCTGGCCTGCCAGTGGAAGGACTCTACTGCTCACTTGATTTAAACGGGCTGAATGAACTGAAGGTATCGTTAATAACCCTTTATTAGCGGAACGCAGATTTCTCTGCGGGACGTGTAATTTAATAGCTGCGTTCAGCCAGTCTACCTGGTCTCCATAACTCAACTTATGTAAAATACAGAGAGATTTAAATTTGACTCTGTGTTCTATTGGTAACCAGTGCAACTGAATTAAGGCTGGTGTAATATGTTCGCTTTTCCTTTACCTAGTCAAAATGCCAGCTGCCGCGTTCTGAAGTACCTGTAAAACAATCAGTCATTCGTATAGAATGTTCATAAAGGTAATCCAAGAGATAGAGATGAAACAAGAATATGCAGCATATATGATCTTTTACATCTCTGCTTGTGTCAGGACTTGTGAATTCATTCCTGATGACAAACAGGCAAGCAGACTTTCACTCTGTTGATTCAGGACCAGAAGGATGCACTCTTTTTTTTTTTCTCTTTTGTAACGAGATGTCAACAGTAAAGGTGTATCGTTACCAGATATACAAACTAATAGGCAATTCTGCTTTTAAACAGAAATAAAAACAAAGTGTAAACTAAACATACATTATATTCAGGGAAAATAGACAAGACAGCTGCTCTTTCTATATTTCCTGATCAGAGCCATTCCTCATCTATCTCACATGCAAATATTTATTTACTCAGCATTTAAAGAACCATGCATTATTAATTAATTTCCAGGTTTTTCTTCTCTGGGCTCTGAAACATAGTGAATACCTGGTACTAGTTCTTATCTTTTTACTGACTCCTAGTGGTGAGTTTACATTTGTTAAAAATTTCACAGAGCTTTTCAGCTTCTTCTACTAGGAAACTCTTGGGTGTCTGCTTGCAGGCACAAAGCTGAATCCTATAATTAATGGGAAGAGGTTTTCTCCATATCTTTAATTCCCCTCAGTCTGTTTTTTAATTTTTAAATTGAAAAAGCAATTAATTTAAACAAGTTTTCTCCTCTCTTGGTATTTACGTGTGAGAAACACTTTCAGTTTTACATATCTCCCGCTTCCCTTTAGCTCTGTTCCCCTTATTTGCAAACTCATCTTCAGCTCCCTATGTCCTTTCAAGTTCTAAAATTTCAGTATTAGCAATTGTTTCTACAGCAACAGAATCATCAATCTCACTAGAGGAACCCTCGTGTCTCTCCATGACCCAATTCTGAATCCCTACACAATTGTGCATGTCCAAGGCAAGAGTTAATTGATATTGGGTTGTGACTCCTGGAGCGGATCCCCACTCTGGGATTTGTACAGACAGCTGTGGTAAATTGGTTACACTGTAGCTGCAATCAGACATAAAAATAAGACCCGATTCCAAACAGTTACTGACACTTGCCAACCTTTGCTAGAAAAGGCAAGCTACAATTTAAAAAATCAAATCAGAATTTTGTCCTAGCATTAAGATTCTTTAAATTGATGTCTTAAACCACTTTTTGTTGTGCTCCAGTACAAGTTTTTTGTTTAAAGGAAATGATGCACAGACTTCGTCCACAGACAACATTAAAGCAGAATCAGATATAATGAAGCTTCTATTGCAAAAACAAAATTTTTCTTAAACCCAGTGGGTGTCCATACAACAGAAAAAAAATAAACTAAACTGTACAATAGAAATATATTTTATACTTACAACCTCCTTATGGAGTTTATCATTGTACAGTTTATCTTACAAATTCTTATTGGACATCTCTCTGTCGAGGCTATTCTGTTCACGGATTCTTCTTGGATGTCTCTGCCGAAGTTATTCTATAGCTGTCTGACTTGCAGAGGATAAACAATTGCTGCCTTCCAGGCTATGCCTGGGAATCACATCGGGGTCACCAAAATGAAGCTTTCTTACAGTGCTTATCACTTTGTTTACAGATAAACAGACTTGGTACTCAGGTTAGAAGTATTTATTAGTATATTTATTTATTTTATTTATTTATTTCAAATTTTTATATACCGGCATTCGAGACAGCAGTCACATCATGCTGGTTCACATAAAACAGGGGTGCATAGAAAACATAACTATAACAAAGGTGCTGAAAAGGCAGTTACATATAACAGGGTGATAAGAACTTGGATGAGAAGGAAGAGAAAGGATAGGTTATTAAATTACATATGTAAAACAATAGAATGGATAACCAAGGTGTAGTTGGAGATTAGTAGACTATGTTGGCGTCCGGGAAGGCTTGTAAGAATATCCAGGTCTTTAGTCTTTTTTTGAAGGTTGAGATGCAAGGTTCTGTTCTGAGATTTGAGGGGATGGAGTTCCATAACGGAGGGATGGCTGTAGAGAAAGCCCGGTCTCTTAGTGTGCAGTGTCTGGTAGATTTGGACGGTGGTACCTGTAGTGATCCCTTGTATGCATCTCTTGTCGGTCTTGATGAGTTGTGTAGTCGGAGGGGGATCTATAGGTCGATGGGAGCCAGTTGGTGGGTGATTTTGTATGTGGTGAGAATGGCTTTGTATATTATTCTAAAGTGTATAGGTAGCCAATGGAGGCTCTTTAGTATGGGGGTTATGTGGTCCCTTCTCCTGGTATTTGTCAGAATTCGTGCAGCTGCATTTTGCACCATCTGGAGTGGTTTAGTGTATGAAGCGGGAAGGCCGAGTAGGATGGTGTTACAATAGTCTAATTTTGAAAAAATAATTGCTTGTAGAATGGTTCTAAAATCTTGGGCATGGAAAAGAGGTCTAATTCTTTTCAGCACTTGTAGTTTGTAGAAACAGTCTTTGGTGGTTTTGTTAATAGTGGCTTTGAAATTCAGGCGATTATCAATTAGGACTCCTAGGTCTCTCACTTGTGTGATTTTTGGCGTGGCTTGTTGTGCAGAGGTGATGGTGTTATTTTCTGAGGCGATGAGCAGGAGTTCAGTTTTGCCGGAGTTTAATACCAAATTTAAGCTGGTGAGGAGGAGTTTAATTTTTTGAAGGCATGTATCCCAGTAAGCCAGAGTTTTTGCGAAGGAATCCTTAATGGGTATCAGGACCTGGATATCGTCCGCGTAAAGGTAGTGTTTGAGGTTGAGGTCGGTGAGAAGTTGGCATAATGGTATAAGGTAAATGTTAAATAAAGTAGGAGACAGGGAGGACCCCTGTGGGACTCCTACTGACGACGGATGTTGAGAGGATTCTTTGTTCTGTATCTTGACCTTGTATCCTCTATTGCTGAGAAATGATATGAACCAAGATAGTGCTGTGCCTGAGATGCCTATGGAGGCTAACTGGTTAATGAGTAAGGCATGATTGACGGTGTCAAAGGCTGAAGAAAGGTCCAGTAGGATCAGTAAGAAGGCTTGCCCTTTATCGAGGCCCAGGATGAGGTGATCCGTTAAGGAAATGAGGAGGGACTCCGTGCTTAGTGTTTTGCGGAACCCGTATTGTGATGGGAATAGGAGGTTGTTTTCTTCAATGTAGTTTGAGAGTCGGGTGTTCACCAGTTTCTCCATAATCTTAGCTATGAAGGGGAGGTTGGCGATAGGTCTGTAGTTGTTTGGGTCATTAGGATCTAGATTAGGTTTCTTCAGTAATGGTTTGAGAGAGGCCAATTTTAGGTCATCTGGGTAAGAACCTTGTGTTATTGAGCAATTTATGATGTCTGACAGGGATTTGGAGATGGAGTCAGGAATTGATAGAAGCAATTTCGAGGGGATGTGGTCCGAAGGGTGAGAAGATGGTTTCATTTTCCGTAGAATACCTTGGATCTCAATGGAAGAAGTTAGTTCCAGTTCTTCTAAGCGGGAATTTTTGAAGGTAGTCTGAGGTGGTATAGAAGTAGATGCGGTGTTAGAGGGCAGCTGAGTTAGAAGTTTGCTGATTTTGTTATTGAAAAATAGCGCTAGTTCTTCCGCTTTAGATTTGGCTTGGTTGAGAGCGATTTCTGATGAATTTATTTGAGTGAGGTTGGAGACGTAGCTAAAGAGGGCTTTAGCGTCGAAGATTAGGTGGTGGATCTTGGATGCGTAGTGGTTCCTTTTGGATCTTAATGTATTGGATTTCTCGCCGCTCGGATCGCCGCTCCTGCGCTATCGGCGCCTGACCCATCGGGGTCTGAGGAGCCCTACCCAGGACCTCGTGGCCGCCCCAGTGCTCCTTCCGAGCCCCAAAGGCTTTGCTCCGCCCCCGGATCGCGTCACCACTACGGGCCGGAGGGAACTTTAAAAAGCAGCCCCAAGCAAGGTACCTGCCTCTCTCGCCGCCGCTCGGATCGCCGCTCCTGCGCTATCGGCGCCTGACCCATCGGGGTCTGAGGAGCCCTACCCAGGACCTCGTGGCCGCCCCAGTGCTCCTTCCGAGCCCCGAGCCCCGAAGGCTTTGCTCCGCCCCCGGATCGCGTCACCACTACGGGCCGGAGGGAACTTTAAAAAGCAGCCCCAAGCAAGGTACCTGCCTCTCTCGCCGCCGCTCGGATCGCCGCTCCTGCGCTATCGGCGCCTGACCCATCGGGGTCTGAGGAGCCCTACCCAGGACCTCGTGGCCGCCCCAGTGCTCCTTCCGAGCCCCGAGGGCTTTGCTCCGCCCCCGGATCGCGTCACCACTACGGGCCGGAGGGAACTTTAAAAAGCAGCCCCAAGCAAGGTACCTGCCTCTCTCGCCGCCGCTCGGATCGCCGCTCCTGCGCTATCGGCGCCTGACCCATCGGGGTCTGAGGAGCCCTACCCAGGACCTCGTGGCCGCCCCAGTGCTCCTTCCGAGCCCCGAAGGCTTTGCTCCGCCCCCGGATCGCGTCACCACTACGGGCCGGAGGGAACTTTAAAAAGCAGCCCCAAGCAAGGTACCTGCCTCTCTCGCCGCCGCTCGGATCGCCGCTCCTGCGCTATCGGCGCCTGACCCATCGGGGTCTGAGGAGCCCTACCCAGGACCTCGTGGCCGCCCCAGTGCTCCTTCCGAGCCCCGAGCCCCGAAGGCTTTGCTCCGCCCCCGGATCGCGTCACCACTACGGGCCGGAGGGAACTTTAAAAAGCAGCCCCAAGCAAGGTACCTGCCTCTCTCGCCGCCGCTCGGATCACCGCTCCTGCGCTATCGGCGCCTGACCCATCGGGGTCTGAGGAGCCCTACCCAGGACCTCGTGGCCGCCCCAGTGCTCCTTCCGAGCCCCGAGCCCCGAAGGCTTTGCTCCGCCCCCGGATCGCGTCACCACTACGGGCCGGAGGGAACTTTAAAAAGCAGCCCCAAGCAAGGTACCTGCCTCTCTCGCCGCCGCTCGGATCGCCGCTTCTGCGCTATCGGCGCCTGACCCATCGGGGTCTGAGGAGCCCTACCCAGGACCTCGTGGCCGCCCCAGTGCTCCTTCCGAGCCCCGAGCCCCGAAGGCTTTGCTCCGCCCCCGGATCGCGTCACCACTACGGGCCGGAGGGAACTTTAAAAAGCAACCCCACACTAGGCGTCGCACGCCTAAGGAGCTCGACAAAGGGGCCTGCCCCTTTGTGCGCTCCTTCGTGCGCCTCCGCAGGCGCAGCCGCAGCTACCAGAACCCTGCAATCCTTTACAGACCAACGACAAGCCTTCTGTCTCTTATTGTCAGCTGCCACGGGACTCCGACACCGCACCGGATCCGTTTCCATCAACTCTACATCTCATAACCCAACTACAAATCATGAGACCGAAAGGACCCCACCAACTGTAAGACTTATTAACCACCCCCTTAGATTCTTTATCTCCCATTCTCCCACAGCAGTTAAATGATTGCCTTCAATAACGCTATGTGCTACAGCCTGTTAAAATGATTACGAAAATTGCCTGAGTCTACCTAATGTGATTGTATTGCCTATATAATTGCCTCTCTTGACTTTGCCTGTATAACCACGCTTAACTTGCCTGCCTCTTATGATATTGCCTCTTATGATATTGCTTGTTTAACTACAATAACTTGCCCCCACACAACCCCAATCCCACCAGAATCTACACCTCCTCCCCATTCTCAGAAACCAGATACTACACCCGCCTTACCCACACCACCCCGTTCCCTGCATTCCACCCACAGCTTTCCCTCCCTACCATAGGAAAGCCCCCTATTATCATTAAATCTCTCTAAACATAGACCCACGTAGCATATGACCCACCTTCCTATTCCCCTAGCGAAAACCCTAACCATCCTCGTATCCACCCATCACCCCAAACTAACCCTCCCCCTGCAGTGAATCAACACCCACATCACATACAACAACAAACAAGAGCAAAACCCCACACTCTTTACAATAATGAGTCCGCAACCTATTCCCACCATAAAACACTTCTACACCCCCCACAAAATGACCAGTCACAAATACATGACACAACAACACAGATCAATCATCCCCATTATAGCTTCCCCCTTCACACAACTCCTGGGCATGCTATCATTTTCCATTCTACTACTCAATGCTCAATCCATTCTAAAAAAGACCATTCTCCTACAGGACATCCTCACAGACGAAGACCCTGACATATGCGCCATCACGGAATCCTGGTTAAAGGATACCGACTCCCCCTTAATTAACCAACTGTCCTCAGATACATACAGCCTATTTTCCATTCCTAGAAGAAAAAAAAAAGGAGGTGGACTACTCCTGGCTGCCAAAAAGAACTTCAACCTCACACTCCAAAATATTACACCACCCCCCAAACTGGAAATCAGCACATTCAAATCTGATTCCCTCCAACTCTGCTTAATCTATGCCCCCCCTGGCCTTCTCGAAAAAAATCCCTCCCCACTCATAGAATACATCTCTAAACACATTAACAACACCAAGCCTGCAATAATTCTGGGAGACATGAATATTCACGTAGACCGCAACCCCCTCTCTCCTTCCTGTGAAGCTATTTTGACAGCTATGACAGCACTTGGTTTCAAACAAAATGTCTCAGAACCCACACACAAGGCTGGGCATACACTCGACCTCATCTTTACCAACTCCTCAATCCAAACTGACCAACCCAGATGTACACCCATCCCCTGGTCAGACCACTTCCGAATAGACACACGCTGCACAATCAAATACACCCCCCCCCCCATCGCAACCCAAAAAAACAATAACATTTCGCAAAAAAGGCAAGACTGAAGACATCCTTGAGGCCCTCTCAAAAGAACTCCCCAACATAGACCTCACTGACGCAAACACAGCCACAGCTTCATGGTTTCAAATCACCACAGACATAGCAGATAGACTCTGCCCATCCCACACCAAAGAAATCAAACCAAACAAAAATAATAAAAAACCATGGTATACAAATGAACTTAAAACCATGAAACTCGACTTTCGTAAAATTGAAAAATCTTGGCGGAGGAACCAAATACCCACCATCCTAGCACAGTTTCGCGCCCTTCTACACACCTACAGAAAAGCCACTGAAAAAGCAAAAAAAGACTTCTATGCCGCAAGAATCCACCAGTTCCAGTTCAACCCACAAGCCCTCTTCCAGTACGTAACTAGCCTTATCACAGCACCAGACAGACACAACCTTGATCACGACGATGAAACAAAATGTGAAAAATTAGCATCATACTTCAACACTAAGGGGTAGATTTTCAGAGCCCTGCTCGCCTAAATCCGCCCAAAACCGGGCGGATTTAGGCGAGCAGGGCCCTGCGCGCCGGGAAGCCTATTTTACATAGGCCTCCCGGCGCGCGCAGAGCCCCAGGACTCGCGTAAGTCCCGGGGTTCTCGGAGGGGGGCGTGTCGGGGGGCGGGCCCGGTCGTCGCGGCGTTCCGGGGGCGTGTCGGCAGCGTTTTGGGGGCGGGTACGGGGCGTGGCTACGGCCCGGGGGCGTGGCCGCGCCCTCCGTACCCGCCCCCAGGTCGCGGCCCGGCGCGCAGCAGGCCCGCTGGCGCGCGGGGATTTACGTCTCCCTCCGGGAGGCGTAAATCCCCCGACAACGGTAAGGGGGGGTGTGTAGACAGGGCCGGGTGGGTGGGTTAGGTAGGGGAAGGGAGGGTAAGGTGAGGGGAGGGCAAAGGAAAGTTCCCTCCGAGGCCGCTCCGATTTCGGAGCGGCCTTGGAGGGAACGGGGGGAGGCAGCGCGGCTCGGCGCGCGCAGGCTATACAAAATCGATAGCCTTGCGCGCGCCGATCCAGGATTTTAGTGGATACGCGCGGCTCCGCGCGTATCTACTAAAATCCAGCGTACTTTTGCTTGAGTCTGATGCGCAAGCAAAAGTAGGCTGTTCGCGCGCCTCTTAAAATCTACCCCAATGGTACAGACCATTATGGCTCGTTTCTCACCTCACCCCAATCTCCCGATCTCAACATCTCCCAGCAATACAACTCCCAGCAATACTCCAAATGACCAATACAATCCCACTACACCCACTCAAACCTCAAACACCACCCTCACAAACTTCGAAAACACATCCACACTAGAAATTGAAAATACTATCAAAAAACTCAGACCCGCCTATCATCCATCAGACAATCTGCCCACTATAACACTAATCTCAAACCCTACATCAATTGCCAAACACATCGCAAATGTCCTGAACAAATCTATCTCAATGGGCCAAGTCCCAACAGAACTTAAGCAAGCCATTATAAAACCCATCCTCAAAAAACCAGACTTAGACACCACTGATCCAGCCAACTATCGCCCAGTGTCAAACCTCCCGTTCCTTTCCAAAATACTCGAAAAAATAATTAATAAACAACTTACAGAATACATAGAAGACCACAATATTCTCTCATCTTCCCAGTTTGGTTTCCGCAAACACCACAGCACAGAAACCCTACTTATCTCCCTTTCGGAAACTATACTCAAAGCCCTGGACAAAGGTCAGCCCCATATACTCGCACTTCTAGATATATCGGCGGCATTCGACACAGTTAATCACAACATACTCATTAAGCGCCTCAAGGAAATTGGCATCACAGACAACGCCCTTCTCTGGTTGCAGTCTTACCTACATGACAGGAGCTATAGAGTAAAAATCGGCCGCAATGAATCCAAACCAGTCAAGCTATCACAAGGAGTTCCTCAAGGCTCATCCCTCTCCTCTACCCTTTTTAACATCTACCTCATACCCCTCTGCATACTGCTCTCCAAACTGGGCATCCAACACTTCATATATGCAGACGACGTACAGTTACTCATACCTATAACAGACTCTATCACTAACGCAATGAAAACTTGGAAATCTGCCTTATCTGAAATAAACAAATTACTCACCGACAACTTCCTAGCACTCAACACCAACAAAACCGAACTACTCATCCTCTCTCCCCCCAGCATTCCCACACTCAGCCTTTCTTCCCCCTCCCCACCAGACTGCCCTCCCACACAATTCGTCCGCAGCCTAGGCATATGGATAGACAACCACTTTAACCTCAAAAAATTCATATCTAACACCATAAAGAGCGGATTCTTCAAACTCCACACCTTGAAGAGAATCAAACCACTCCTACACACTGCTGACTTCCGAACAGTACTGCAGGCCATGATCCTATCCAAACTGGACTACTGCAACGCCATCCTACTAGGTCTCCCAAAAAACACCCTTCAACCATTACAGCTCCTACAGAATGCTGCCGCCCGCATCCTCACAAATACTCACCGTCATGACCACATCACCCCAGTTCTTCAATCCCTACACTGGCTCCCAGTAAACTCCAGGATAATCTATAAATCCCTTACCCTCATACACAAAGCCATTCACAACCAAAACATGCACTGGTTCCCTGAACATCTCCACATCCACAACACAACCAGACCTACTAGAAAACAGCATCAAGCCAAACTCCTGACACCCTCCCCCAAAGTCATCAAACATGCCTCAATCAGAGAAAGATCATTCATTATAGCAGGCACATCCCAATGGAACAAAATGCCACCCCACCTACGCCAGGAACCTTGCCATAAAAAATTCAAACAGAATCTGAAAACCTGGCTCTTCAAACTAGCATACCCCGACTAAAGATACGACCCTCGACTGACACGCCCCCCTGAACTTAACAACCATTACCCCCCTCTTCCCCCCCACATCACTGTACCCCCCCTCCCACCCTCCTCCTCCCCCTCCCACCCTCCTCCTCCTCCCAACCCAACCCAACACCCCATCCTCCTTCTCCCCTCCAATACCATATACCTGACACCTTTGTGAATAGTTAAAGACCGGACACCTTGTGAATAGCTGTAAATCTAAATAATGTTTACCTATGTTTATCTACTCTAAATTATTGTAAAGCCTGTTGCTACATTATCTATGTTTATCTACTCTAAATTATTGTAAAGCCCGTTGCTACGTTACGTTACACTGTGAACCGGGGTGATGTTTTTAACGTGCCCCGGTATATAAAAAACTCTTAAATAAATAAATAAATAAATTTGTATTGGTGAAGAGTAGATTTATAGGTAGGTAGAGTGATGGTGCATGGGTTTTTACGCCATTTAGCCTCATTTTGTCTTAGCAATAGTTTAAGCTTTCTTAGCTCTAGAGTAAACCATGGTTGTCTTTTGGACGAGTTGGGGTGGAGTTGGGGTGTATATAAACTAAGACAATACTGGGAAGGGCCTGACTGTCACTGTCTGAGCTCCTTCAGTTTTCTGCCTGCACATTAGCTGCTTATATAAAGAATTTCTTTCTTTGTTTACTAGTTTCTTCGTATCTCAGCATCATGACAGTTGGTTCTGATCCTTTTCATCCTAGCCTAGCCTACTATTGTTGCCATCAACATTATCTTTCCTGTTCCCACAGGTTAGCTCCCTTCTATCTGAGTTTCAGCCCCACCTGGCATAGTGGTTTCGGCATCATGAGGCTCTTTTGTCATTCATCCCTTCTGTTTGATTATCAGATCTCCTCGCCGGAAATGTTTCTTTTTCTGATTTGGATCATGAGCACCAGAGCTGCAATTCTGTGTGTACACATTATGTCTGCTAGAGCTGTCTCTTGCTCTGCAGATATATGTTACACAATCAGCATAAAAATTCTTAAACACATCATAGTAGGGCATAGCAGAAAAAATACTTTCCCCAAAAATGTCCATTCTGCCCTCTGCTCAGTGGCTCTTTCCCAGGTCTTTTCCCTCCTGCTCCCCTCACTTTGATCCCTTCTTCCTTCCCACATTCTCCAGTTCCTATCCACCTGCCTTACTCCTGGTAAGTGGCAGTTGCCATGGACCTATCACAGAGAATCAGCACAGGACCTGTGAGTCAGATCACAGGCCCTGTGATATATTCATATACTGGATATATAAATATAAATATTCAGGCATAAGTCCATATCCAGAAGATCTTATGATCTAAGCAGTTGAGCAGAGCATAAGAAGAGAGAGAGGGCAACCAGACAGCTGCAAACTCAGCTGGGAGAAGGTGTGACAGCTAAAAACTAGGGCTAGGAAATAAGGAGAGACAACCAGATGAAAGATAGGAATGCCACGCCCCCTCCCCAGTCAACCTAACAGGCTGATCCAGTTATAGTTTTTCACCTTGTTTCCCCTCCCCCCTTTGTATGCAGAGTTGCAGTTCTGATTTTCCCATTGGCTTGCCTAAGAAAATGCATGGAATGGGTGCAAAATCAGGATTGTAACAGCCTGTTTGGATGACCTGAGTTGAGTTGGCAACCCTAATAAAAACATTTATTTTGATTGTGACTTTGGGGAATTTTAGGATTTCTTTATTTAATGAATTTCTAGCCCACCCAATCCTAAGCTCTTGGCAGTTACAGAGAAACATGCATAATCAGGTTTTTTTATGCTAATAGTAAGAAACCCAGGAGTAAAAGGATTGACTTCATTACTGAGCTAAAGGGATAGCTCACGTCTAATTCAAATCTGAAGAATTAGACAAAGGAGACCCTACATACAATAATATACAATACATAACATGGATGTGTATGTAAGTAAATTCTTTTCCACATTAAGCAGTATCTTGTTAACAAATTATTTGACATCTGATGTTCCACCTCATGAAGAGCATATAATTACTTGCCCCTGTCTCTTGGACATTACATTCGTTCCATTTGAGAGATTCCCTTTCTTCTCCATGCCATCTGGCTGGACTTAAACAGAATTCTGGGTGCAAAGGCCATCCATTATTTACACTGTTCTAATATCAAGAATGTCTGTTTAATCTAATAGCATATTCTGGATTGGCACTGTGGGTAAATTTGGTTTATCCTCTGGCAGGTGACCAACCATGTGACCAGGAATGGTAACAGCAGCCTGCGCCCTGCTCTTGGTCGTTCCTGGAGTTTTGTGCCAAGCACTCGAATCCTTCTGGAGCAAAAAGAAGGATGCCAAGGGAATGGCACTAACCAACGCATCGCCACCTTAAGCAAGTCACCCCGGCAGGTGAGAACAGGATATAGGATTTCTGACTATTTTTAGTTTCGTTTCCTGTAGGGAAACTGGCCTTATAAAATCATCATGTCCCCTACTGATAACTTTTAAACCATTCATCCAATTTCATTCACATTTCTGCAAGAGATTGTAAAACATCCGGTAACCTGAAGCTCATACATTTCACTTGCCCTTCCCAGGTGCTTAGAAATGTTTGCTTCTTTATTTTAGTTTCCTATAGGGAAGGGTTGGACAAATTGCAGCCCTGAGGCCACTTCCAGCTCACGGGTGCCATTCATATGGCCCGCGTTCTCTTCATTAGTATTATTGGACTTCATTAGTATTGCTGTTCCTTCTCCCCCACTATTCCATGCAAGAAACCTCAATTCTCCATTTAATTGTCTCCGTAGTCCCAACCCAGTAACCCAACTGCAGGTCATATCCCCAGGAGCTGCAATGCAGGCTGTTTCACTCCCCACCCCAGCGAATCATTGCCTGGCATGTCCAGGTTCATTGCTAGTCCGTTACCTCCCCCAGTACCATTAATCATCGCCACCTGCATCCGCAGGCTTGATTGCTGCCAAAGGTAGCACGGCTATACTTTGGACACCCCACTGGTGCTCTCCAGCTCTTTTAACCATAGCATACTTTGATGCTTCCCACCACTTCCCCAAACAGCTGATCATAGCAGGGAGAGAAGACAAAAATTGCTTTTGCCTTCCTTCTGAGTTGAAATGGCCCCCACTACTGATGGCCGCCCTCCTGACTCTCTGCCCCTGTCAGGCCACACAGCTGATTTTGGCTCAAGGGAGTGAGGTGAACAGCTGATTGTGTTAACGGCCCAACTGGGCCTTTTAGAGGGTACCACCACCCTCTTTTCATCAGACTTGTAGGGCTCTCTCCCACACCCCTCCCTCCAGCTCCTCTGGATAGGAAACAACATATCCCAGTGGTCCTCAGGCCAAAAGGTTTGATTGACCATTCCTGCTATAGGGAAACAGGTCAGCTCAGTTGTTATACTAGAAAAGTCAAAGCATATTGTGATGTCATTGAGGATTTTTAAAGTTGCCTTGCCATTGGTTGACATTGCGAATTTTAAAACTGTCCTGCTAGCCAGACTCTGGAGTCCATGTTACTGTGTTCCAGAGGGAACTGCAGTTTGTGGCTCTGGCTAAGGAAATGTGTTGCAATGGCTGTACTAGGTGGGAGGGAAAGGAAAATACGGAAAAAATCCCGGGTGATTGTGAACAAAAGTTCAGGGCACCATCGTCCCAAAGGAGGCCAGTTCTGATTCAGCTGAAAGGCCAAAGGAAACTGCCAAACAAAATGAAATGAAAAATAACTGCACTATGATAAAATATGTTTCAGCCAGACTTCTGTGAGCCTGACATCCAGGGCAGCATACTTCTCCAACCACAGTTGGTGAGCCTAAGATTGGTGTGGAGTCGTCCTTTCCCCCCATCCATGATCTGTGAGGCTGGCCTCAGACCTTTGAATTTACCACCTATCATCACTCACATGGTTTATACATAGGGACCTTCATTTTTGGTTTTTATTTTATTTTTCTTGGGAATTTCAATGTTATAACCAAAAGTCAGTGTAAAAATGATTTTGTTATAACAAGCAGAAAAAGTCATTTATCCACTGATATTTTTTGTCATAACATTGAAATTCCCAGTACAAATAAGGTAGAACCTGAAAATGACAGTCCTTATTTATGCTGTTTCATTTTGATAGCTGCATTGTTGTTATATGTCCTTATTTATGCTGTTTCATTTTGATAGCTGCATTGTTGTTATATGTCCTATTAGTGTTAATGATGGCTTCACAATAAGATTGTCATGTGTGGGATCTTTTTCTTTCATGTTTTTACAGCCGGCTGGTCTGTGTGTAGCACTGGAAATTGGAAGCAGTGGAGTCCTGGAAGAAAATCCAGTTTTGTCAAAAGAGGGCTTATGACAAAATGCGGCTGAAGTCTGTCTGTACAGCAGCAGGTTTCCAAGTCCGGTGCCTGGTACCTAAAGCAGACAAGATAGCAACTAAAGGGCTTGCCTGCAAAACAGACTTGCCGGAGGACATAGATAAATACAGATATGCAGAACCATTTATCTCATAGGACTGGAGGTTTGGTGGATTGACATTGTTTGTGGTGGTGCTGGCACAGGTACATGGAGGATTTTGCTATGAAATTGGTACTAGTACACAGAACCGTCCACCTGTAGGACTGACTGGCTTAGATACACCAAGTCTCCTGCCTCTAGAATTGATTGGCCCAGGTACACGGAGCCTTTCATGTTAATTCCAATCCTGATGAACCTGAATTTGGTTAAGATATGGGTGTTTAATAGGCTGTGAGAGATGAGCTAAGTTTCATTGTCATTCCGACTGTGAGAGATGAGCTAAGTTTCATTGTCATTCCGACTGAACAGTTATGACATCACATTTTGCACCAGTTGGTAATTAAGGATTGAGTGGGCATGGAAACTTCTCATCACCAAAACTGGTCTGTTTAGAGCAGGGTTGAAGTGTTTTGGCAGGTCGGTCTCCAGAAACCATCAATGTTAGTTTGTTTATCATGGGATGTAGTGTCTCACAAGACAGAGCTGAAGCTTTTAATGAAAGAGAGAGAGGAGCTACGGCCAGCTCGATTATAATTCTGCAGTTCTGAAAAAAAAAAAGAGAATATTTATGGAAAGTTTATTTCATATCAAGAATAATTTTGCATCATACAATATGTTTGTAAAATTAATTAGTGCTTTACTGATTAAAATTTGTACTCCTAATATTTAATACATTAAAATCTTCTGTATTTGATTAAAGAAATGTGTTGCTGTTTGTTTTCTTTTACTCTTCTATGTATACCATTAAACACTTAGGGGCAGATTTTCAAAGGGTTATGCACGTAACCCCCAAAAAGCTGCATAGGCTCAGCGGCACACACAAGCCCCGGGACACGCGTATGTCCTGGGGCTTCGAGAAAGGGGCGGGCCAGGGGCATGACAGCGGGGTGTGGGCGTGATGACTGTCCGAGGACGGGGCCGAGTGCTCCGACAAAGCGGCCTGTGCCGGAGCATGGCGCGCCGGCACATGGCCCCCACCTTACTTTTGGAACAAAGGTAAGGTGGGGGTTTAGGTAGGGCTGGGGGGGAGGGGAAGGTGGGGGGAGGCAGAGGGAACGGAGGAAGGCTGTGCAGCTCGGCGCGTGCAAGTTGCACAATTGTGCACCCCCTTGTGCACGCCGACCCTGGATTGTATAACATGCGCGCAGCTGCGCATGTTATAAAATCGGGCGTAGATTTGTTTGCGCCGGGTTGCATAAACAAATCTACGCCCGCGCGCAGGTTTTAAGATCTGCTCCTTAGGGATCAATTCATCCATTCTTTGTCTCACTAGATCAGTCCAGCATGCCTGGGTTTAGCCCCGCTGCCGGATGAAGGAGACAGAGAAGATTCTGATTCACTTATAAGACACAGTAAAGGTTGCAGCATGTCAGTATTTCTGCAGCAGGTGGAAGAGGTGCTCAATCTTGCAGCTTACGATTTTGTGGAAAAAAAATTGCTTCCAGGGGGTTTTGCCTTAAGAGTAGGGACAAGCAGAAGGGGTCGGTGGCCCTACTCATAGCCTGGTTCTGGCTGTAGGAAGGAAATTGAAAACTGGTAGTTCTGGCTTCCTCATTTCCTTCCTTTCCAGTGAAAAGCCTGGTTCCTCTTCCCTGAGCTGGGGATAAAGGATCTCTTAAGATTGGCACTGGAGTATTCATACCCCCTTTCAGGGAAGTATCCCTACTTGTGAGTGTCTGGTAAAGAAGAGAAAAAAAAAAAGTTACGCATAACCGGCTGAACACCATGTATCGGGAACACATGGGCCTGGCAAAACCATGATCCCTAATAGAGTATGTTCTGAGAAGCCACGGCAGATAGATTTTGGTGGGTACCTGCTATGGCAGCCTCCACAGAGCATGGAAAATGCTATAGTGTATGTGGAGTCTAGCGTAGAACACTGCTGTGTTTGGAGAGGATCTAGACCTCGGGATGAAGGAGAGAGTTAATAGAGACTTCTCTGGATTCCTTCTTTCTATTTTGTGCTGAATTTTTTCTTTTCAGTCATGAAGCCTGATGTTTGAAGCTGGGAAAGTCGCTTGGGAGGAAAACAGGCCCTAGCTTAATCTCCAGAGAAAAGGAAGAACTTTCTCAGAGGGTGTCAGAGGTCCCATTTGAAGAAGGAAGAGGATCATAGTAAGGAATCTGTTTTTTTTTCAGAAGTTGAGTTCTTGGACAGTATCCCTAAAAGTCATAGAGACTAGAAAATGGATCCCCTAGATGAAGGGGAAATTCCTCCAGCAGAGGGGAATGGTCCCCTGAGCGGAAAAGGTCTTTAGGAGAAATGAGCTTCCTACCTTGCTGGGCCAGGTCTTGGCAGAGCTGGAAATTAAGAGGCCCTCATAGAGCCTGAAATAGAAGGGAAGGATCCCAATTTAGCGGGCCTTTGTAGGCTAGTTTGATCTTTCCCTTTCCAGAGGACTGTAAGACTTTAGTAAAGGCTAAACGGGACTCATCTGAGGCAGGCTCACATGTGGGTAGTCATGCCAAAATTATGTCTGCTGATGACATGGAATCTTTCCAGTAACCGAAAGTGGATGCTTTGTGTTCGGTGGTCACAAAAAAAGACAACCATTCCAGTGGAAGGCAGCACAACTTTGAAGGATGCCCTGAAGAATAGAGGTGGTCCTGAAACAGTCCTTTGAGGTAGCAGCCGTGCCTCTTTAGGCTGAAGCCTGCAATAGTTTCATGTCTCATGCATGTTTGCGTCAGGTGCAACAGATTCCAGTGGGAAATTATTTTTTCATTCTCAGAGAAGTGGAGAGGCTAGAGTCAGGGGTAGCCGTTGTGGCCATTGCTCTACATTACTTTATTCGTACCTCAACTAGGGACAGAGCATCCTTGGTACTTGCATAACCTTTGTTGTTATTGTGTACCTGGTCAGCAGATACTTCATTGAATTCAATGTTGAGTAAATTACCCTTTAAAGGGAAGTTACTCTTTCAAGCGGATCTTGAGAAGCTAGTAGAGCATTATGGAGACAACAGATTGCTTAAATTGCCAGAGGTTAGGCCTAGAGGAACACAGAAAGTGGGCTTCAATGGATCCAAATCTAGAGAAATGAGACATTAAAGACCTCTAAAAGTGAGCATGTTTTTCAAAAGTCACAGTAGTAACAGGTCGCAGTCCTTTTGTTCCAACGGGAGAGTCTTGAGGGTCAGCAGCACTTCTGGCGTGGGTGGATCCAGAGGTTCCTGTTGAGATTTTGGGGACTAATGCCATCATTCATTCTATGGGGGACGTCTGTTCTGGATTTTATGGGAAGTGGGTCCACATCACCTCCTATCAATGGGTGCTGTCTATGATAAGAGATGGTTATTCCTTAAGAGTTTGCACATTTTTTAAGGACTACCTTTCTGGAGTCTCCATGTACCTCTCGGGAGAAGAGTTTGGCTGTCAGGTCAACAGTGGAACATCTGCTTCAGCTGGAGGCAATGTTCCCGGTACCGAGAGCAGAGTAAGGTCAAGGAAGATATTCCATTTATTTTGTGATTCCAAAGAAAGAAGATAAGTTCAGGCCTATTCTGGACCTCAAACAAGTAAATGAGACCTTAAAGGTTCCACATTTTCAAATGGAAACTCTTCACAAGAGTTAGATATTCTCTTCATGAAGTTAGATATTCCCCTTTCTTTAATGCCATGGTAAGGAAAGGGAAATATCTAAATTCATTAAATCTTTCCAAAGTATAACTGCACATCCTGATTTGTCCTTCCCATCAAAAGTATCTCTAGTTTGCAGTAATGGGGGGGGGGGGGGCATTATCAATTTCAGGCACTCACCTTTAGCTTGGCGATGGTCTCAGAGGAGCTTTTCCAAGATAATAGTAGTAGTGGCGATGGTGTTGCTCAAGGACGGCATGATGGTCCACCCATACTTGAATGATTAGGTGAAAACTGCTCTGGGTTACATTCAGTGACATTCCAATATTAGTGGGTCTAAGCTGTTCAACCGCTTTCGTCCCTCATCCATATTGCAGATCTAGAACCAAAACCTAGTCTGATTCTGCTCATGCTCACATTTATTCAGGGTTGTAAAATTTGACCTAAAATCTTCTCAACCCAATATGCGTCTATTTCACTCCAGGCATAGTTTCACATGCACTTCCTGGAGCTTGCAGCCATGAGTTATACCCTTATGCCTTTCAATACTGCCTCTGCAACAAATCTTTGTGCATACAGACAGACAGCATAGGGACAATGTGCTTTCCAACACACAAGCACGCACAACCTCTTAGCTGCTCTGCAAAGAAGCTGCGCAGCTCTACCCTTGGCCCTTGCTCACTCCATGCATCCTTGGGCCACTTATCTAAGAGATTTTCTGAACGCACTAGCAGACCTTCTCCATGTAGGTTTCCATCCTCTCAAATGGTCTCGGACTACATGTGTAGCGGGAAAAATCTTCTAATGCTAAGGTCAACCGAACTTGCCCTCTGCGTTCAAATCGAACCATACGGTGCACAGATTCTACTCCCTACACATGTTTTCCAATGCATTCCCATCAAGGGCCTCTTAAATGTGTCTCTTCTGCTGCCTCTCATAGCCAGCACTCTTCTAATGCTGGACTGCCGCAGGGTTCACTGTTACTCAGACCCATGTCCTGGCCGAGACTAGTATGCTTCCCATACTTTTCAATCTATCACACCAGTAACCATAAGAACATAAGAAAATGCCATACTGGGTCAAACCAAGGGTCCATCAAGCCCAGCATCCTGTTTCCAACAGTGGCCAATCCAGGCCATAAGAACCTGGCAAGTACCCAAAAACAAAGTCTATTCCATGTAACCATTGCTAATGGCAGTGGCTATTCTCTAAGTGAACTTAATAGCAGGTAATGGACTTCTCCTCCAAGAACTTATCCAATCCTTTTTTAAACACAGCTATACTAACTGCACGAACCACATTCTCTGGCAACAAATTCCAGAGTTTAATTGTGCGTTGAGTAAAAAAGAACTTTCTCCGATTAGTTTTAAATGTGCCCCATGCTAACTTCATGGAGTGTCCCCTAGTCCTTCTACTATCCGAAAGAGTAAATAACCGATTCACATCTACCCGTTCTAGACCTCTCATGATTTTAAACACCTCTATCATATCCCCCCTCAGTCGTCTCTTCTCCAAGCTGAAAAGTCCTAACCTCTTTAGTCTTTCCTCATAGGGGAGTTGTTCCATTCCCCTTATCATTTTGGTAGCCCTTCTCTGTACCTTCTCCATCGCAATTATATCTTTTTTGAGATGCGGCGACCAGAATTGTACACAGTATTCAAGGTGCGGTCTCACCATGGAGCGATACAGAGGCATTATGACATTTTCCGTTTTATTCATCATTCCTTTTCTAATAATTCCCAACATTCTGTTTGCTTTTTTGACTGCCGCAGCACACTGAACCGACGATTTCAATGTGTTATCCACTATGACACCTAGATCTCTTTCTTGGGTTGTAGCACCTAATATGAAACCCAACATTGTGTAATTATAGCATGGGTTATTTTTCCCTATATGCATCACCTTGCACTTATCCACATTAAATTTCATCTGCCATTTGGATGCCCAATTTTCCAATCTCACAAGGTCTTCCTGCAATTTATCACAATCTGCTTGTGATTTAACTACTCTGCACAATTTTGTGTCATCTGCAAATTTGATTATCTCACTCGTCGTATTTCTTTCCAGATCATTTATAAATATATTGAACAGTAAGGGTCCCAATACAGATCCCTGAGGCACTCCACTGTCCACTCCCTTCCACTGAGAAAATTGCCCATTTAATCCTACTCTCTGTTTCCTGTCTTTTAGCCAGTTTGCAATCCACGAAAGGACATCGCCACCTATCCCATGACTTTTTACTTTTCCTAGAAGCCTCTCATGAGGAACTTTGTCAAACGCCTTCTGAAAATCCAAGTATACTATATCTACCGGTTCACCTTTATCCACATGTTTATTAACTCCTTCAAAAAAGTGAAGCAGATTTGTGAGGCAAGACTTGCCCTGGGTAAAGCCATGCTGACTTTGTTCCATTAAACCATGTCTTTCAATATGTTCTGTGATTTTGATGTTTAGAACACTTTCCACTATTTTTCCTGGCACTGAAGTCAGGCTAACCGGTCTGTAGTTTCCCGGATCACCCCTGGAGCCCTTTTTAAATATTGGGGTTACATTTGCTATCCTCCAGTCTTCAGGTACAATGGATGATTTTAATGATAAGTTACAAATTTTTACTAATAGGTCTGAAATTTCATTTTTTAGTTCCTTCAGAACTCTGGGGTGTATACCATCCGGTCCAGGTGATTCGCCTTCTCACCAGTCAGTCACAAATCGTAGGCTCACTGATGTTCTCAGGTACTGGCAGCGTCACAAAACCTTCCACACATAAATCCTACCATTCAAAATGGCATGATTTACCACATGACGCATACAAAAGAGTATTACCCTTTTTCTTTTTTCTATACCACTCTTTTCTCTTGCTCCCTCGGATTATGCTCTCCAGACAGCCTCCACATAGCTACACTCTGTTTCAATTGGTGTATCGTTTGGGAGTGGGGATACCCGATTAACGGTAAACCCCTTCTGCGTCAGCTTACCATGGATTATCCACTGATCAAGCTGCCTCTATTTTCACTAGTCACGGAATGGAACCTATATTTCGTGCTTATAAGTCTCATACGTTCTCCGTTCGAGCCTTTCCATTCCTCTCATTTCACAGTTTGGCATGGGAAATTCTTTCCCTCATAACCGTCACTTCTGCCAACAGGGTCAGTGAGTTACACACCTTGTTACATACTCATCCAACCCTGCGTTGCTCCGTGACCGAGTGGTTTTACGTATTCAACTTCATATACTTCTTAAGGTAGACGTTGCATCTCACCTTACTCAGAATATACTCTCCCCATTTTTCCCAAAACCTCTCTCTCACCAAAGCCAGAGGGTTTTTCCACTCCTTGGACAGTAATAGTGCACTTGCATCTATCTAGATCGCACTACACTCCATAGGAATTCCACCTAACTCTTTCCTTCTGTGGGAAGAGTCATGCTGCGAGTTCCAGTGGGCAAACAGACCTATTCCTCCTAATTGACGGTCTGTATCTCTTTTCCTACCAACAAGCAGGCATTTCACTATAACACTGTGTGTAACCACACTCTGTTGTGTCCGTCCCAGCCTCAATAACTTCCCTTCGGCCGGTGCTGCTTGTACATATTTATCAGGCTGCAACCTGGAGTATTGCTTAGATACGACTAGCCAGCATGCTCCATGTTTGGCCAGTACGTCTACTCCTATTCTTTTCGGTTTAACAACCCAACATCCTTCCACCAACCTATTAAGGGTTTCAGGATGCCCTCTGTTCAAAATTCCACCCTGTCATTGCGCCTTTTGTGCGTCTTGGGTGCATTTGGTGCACTTTCGGGCATCCTCAGTTCGGTACTCACTCATATGTGAGGACTACCATCCTGCTTGTCCTGTGAGAAATCAGATGTTGCTTACCTGTAACAGGTGTTCTCACAGGACAGCAGGATGTTAGTCCTCATGAAACCCACCCGCCACCCCGCGGAGTTGGGTCTCTATACGTTTTCACTTTTATTTTAGTTTTGCTTGCGCTTTTAGCTATAAGACGAGACTGAGGGAGACACCTGTGGTTCACAGGGTTAATTGCAGGCTGAGCATGCTCAGTGCACTCAGTGTGCCAGTGTCAGTCAAAGCTTTATAGAAACTTTGACAGAAAAGTTTTCCATACAGGGCTCCATCCTGTGATGTCACCATATGTGAGGACTAACATCCTGCTGTCCTGTGAGAACACCTGTTACAGGTAAGCAACATTTGCTGTCTTCTTGGTGGGTAAAAGTACGTGCAGTGTTTCTCCTGCTGTGAAAGATATACATGTTCTATGTCTGGTGGAGACACAGTGTGAAAGTACACATAGTGTGCTGTACCTGCTGTGAAAGGTACATGCATTCTGTATCTGGAAGGGACATGGTATTTAAAGTATGTGCTTTTACTTTTTATGTATTTATTTACTTTGGTTTTATTTCCTGCTTTTTTTAATATGAGGTTCATTCATGGAGAAGCATATTAGAAATTCAGATTACAATAGGTCATTTGTAGCTTTGCAGTACAAAGATCCTGTTTTACACCTGCTCCCAGAAGTACATACATGTGCCTGACAGGAATATGGTGTGAATATACGCACGGTGTTACACATGCTCTGACATATAAGAGTCTTCTGTGTCTGGCGGACTATTCACATGACTTTTTATCAGCTAACACGGAAGTGAAGGTGCCTGCTTAGATTCTGCTTTCCTTTGTTGTTGGAGATTAGCACTAGTGTGTAAATTAATTTAAATGTTTTACAAAATTGGCAAACCACATTCATCAATCTGCAGCTCTCCCTCTGTGTCTTCATTTAATCTGTTTTTGCTACTCTTTTAGTCTTTCTTCTTCTGGGTCTTCAAACCCTTTGCCTTTCCATTTTATCTCTTCTTCAGCATCCTGTTTGCTCATTTGTTTCTAAGACCTTGCCCCATTGTTTTGCAAATCCCTGCACTAAAAAAAAAGGAGTCGGCTGGGCTCTGAGAAGAAATGGCCAAAATTAAGGGAGCCTGCACTGCTACAAAACATGCAGAAAATCTTCCAGCCCTCATAAAGGATTTAAAAGAACAGAAATGGATGGGTCACATGGGGGCTCTAGTAGGATGACCCATGACACAAAGACATCCTCCTCAAAATATACCCATACAGATTACCTTCAAAGCATTAGAAACAAATAAACATACCCTGTTCATAGAATCCCAAAGGCACTGTCAAAAGATCCCCAAACAGAAAACTCCTCGTGGGGGACTTTTTTTTTTTTTCTTTTATTAAGAACATTAACTTTGGGAAAAACTTGGAAGAAAACAAAAATGTCAAATGCCTATTGGGATCTTTAGCAGGCATACCAACCAGATTCTTTCTGCTATCCCAAAAGAGAGAAGAAATTCTGACCCTGATCTTTTAGCCCATTTGGGGACCAATGACCTGGCAGTAAACGAAGTCTGTAAAATACAAAGAGAATTCCAGTCTTGGAGAATGGGCGCAGGCATCAAGCAAGGACCATAGCATTTTCAGAGGTAGTGCCTGTTCACAGTAAGGGCAAGGAAAGACTTGGTCAAATCACCAACTTTAATGCTCAAAACTTGATGCAAGGAAGAAGGTTTTAGAAATATTGGGAGCTGGGGCCAGGGCCCAAATATGGAATATTGAAAGGCTTTACTGCAGTGATGGCCTACATCTTTCTGTTAATTAGAGGAAAAGAAATCTTAAGTTCACAAATTCAGATTATATTTGCCAGGCATTTAAACTATCACCCCCAACAAACAAAAATGAGAATTGTGGGGAAAATCATAGAAGTGGATGTCTCATTCATCTACTAGAGCATCAGAGAAGGTGAAAGGAAGAATGAAACTATAGATAGGGGCGGATTTTAAAAGGGTTATGCGCGCCGAGCCTATTTTACATAGGCTAGGTGATGCGCGCAAGCCCTGGGACGCGCGAATGTCCTGGGGCTTGAAAAAAGGGGCGGGGAGTGGGTGGGGTGGGGTGGTCCGGGGCGGGACCGAGGCCTCCGGCACAGTGGCTGTGCCGGGGGATCGCGCGCCGGCACTTGGCTGGCGCATGCAACCTATGGAACAAAGGTTAGTGGAGGGGGGGTTGAGGTAGTGCTAGGGTTCGGGTTAGGTAGGGGAATGTTGGGGGGGGGCGGAAGGAAAGTTCCCTCCGAGGCCGCAGGGAAAGCCATCGGGACTCCCCTAGGGCTTGGCGCGCGCAAGGATAGTAACTGCAGCTCCATGCAGGTTATAACCAAGCATCCTTTCCTTCATTTCCAACTTCTAACCTTTAGGATCCAGTGTTTATCCATGCCCTTTTGAATTAGTTTGCTGTTTTCATTCTCTCCCTCTACCAAAAGGGGATTACAGGCAACCATCACCCTCTCTGAGAAGAAATATTTCCTGATGTTGGTTCTGAGTCATCCCCCCTTGGAGTTTCATATTGTGATCCCCCTCATTCTACACTTTCCTTTCCAATGGAAAAGGTTTGAAATTCATGTATCATTAAGACTTTTCAGGTATCTGAAAGTCTGTATCATTTCTCCCCTACCCCTCCTCTCTTCCAAGGTGTACATATTTATATCATTTAAAAACATTTAAAAAATCCCTAACACGTGTCTCTGGACCCTCTTGTGAGGCTCCCTTCTACCGCCACTGACCCCCGTCCGGACACCCATCCCCAGGACCTGCAGGACAGTGACCCGCCAACCCGAGCCCTACAGGCCTCGACCCGGCCCTACCTCCATGGCAGGACCAGGAACCACAGGCCAGCAAATCGCGCGGTCCACAACCCAGGCCCAAACCCCGGACAAACCACTAGCTTCGGAAGAGGCCTACCTTCACGGCAGACCGCAGAACCCCGGCGCCTGGACCCACCTCCAAGGTAAGCCACTACCAACCGCAACTCCATGCCCGTGCCCCGGTCCCAGGCCCCCTCCTGCTCCGCTCCGACGAGACTCTACTTGACTCCGCCCACCGACGCTCTCTAGGCAGCGATGTGGGACCTGATTGGGCATTTAAATCCCCCTAAAGCACGCCTCAGGTGCTGTGCGCCGAAGGAGCCCAACAAAAAGGCCTGCCCCTTGTCGTGCCCCCTCCACCACATCCCGACTAAGACCCACGAATCCTGAAAATCCCCAACTCTAACTCACTACCCCCCCAACGACCAACATAATGAACTCTATCGACCCCCCACCTTCACCACCAGACCCAGCGAATCTCAAAACCCGGAAACCAACCACCAACCTCAAAATCACAACACCTCACTCACTAACAGTCTGAGAACACACCATCACACAGAACCTCACACAAACCAAGATCCACCAATCCAGCAACCCTACCCCAAGCTCAAAACCCCCAGCCTCAGAACCGTCATCCAATCCCCCCTCCCATACCTCCCACTTTCCCCACAAACTTCACCCCTGCTACTAGCTGATAACACCCAAGCTCTAGCTTCCACTCCCCAACCCGATACCCCCATAACAACAAATCTCACCCCCACACTAATCCCATTCAATTGCCCAAGATGCATTCCACATCCTCAAACACACCAAAAGAAAGGCATCGACATCTAATAAAGATTCTACTCACTGAGCCTATAAAAAGCTTGTTCTACCTAACCTTTCTTCTCAAACTCACAAGCTCTCACGAAGAAATTCATACTTATCTCTGACATCCTTCAGGATCAAAACTCAGACTTCATCTCAGTGACTGAAACTTGGTTCAAAAATACCAATCACGTAATAACACATATGATCTATTCTCAATCCCGAGGAAATCCCGAAAAGAAAGTGGATTATTACTAATCATCAAAAAACACTTCAACATGAAACAAATCCCTCACTCACGCCCCCAGCAATTCGAGTTAGCCCTCTTCGACTCAGACAGCCTCCAGATATGCCTAGTCTACTGTCCCCCCAAACTTCTGGACAAAGACATATCACCTCTTATTGAATTCCTCATAACAAATATCAACAACAAAAAACCTACAATCATCCTAGGAGACTTTAACCTCCATGCTGTTATACTGTAAACCGATATGATGTTGCCACGAATATCGGTATAGAAAAGTTTATAAATAAATAAAATAAATAAATGTCACCTCATTTCCCCAACTGTGCCAAACCCTGATGGACATCCTAACCACCCTCCAATTCACTCAACTCGTTAACAACCCAACACACAAAGCTGGGCACACCCTGGACCTGATTTTCACAAATGACAACTTCTTTTCAAATTCAACCATATCCTACTCTCACGTCCCATGGTCGGATCATTTTCTCCTACAGTGCAAGACCCACACCAATGCTATTAACAAGAATGAAGCCAACAATACATGCTCATTCAAGTACAGACCACCTTTCACACCCAACCTACTCCAACACGAACTGGAAAAACAACAGTCGAACATAGGCCTCTCCAATATAAACAATGCCACTCAATCCTGGTACCAAATCACAACTGAAACAGCCAACACCATAAACCCGGAAAGAGCGAAACTAATCAATTCAAAAAAACAAAATTGCAACCCTTGGTTCAATTCACATCTACAAGAAACCAAATCTACCCTAAGACGAAAAGAAAAAACAAATGTCCACTAACACTCGAACGATATCATACTCACCTTGCCTACTACAAAAGCATGATAAACAAAGCAAAGAAAGAATACTACAGTAAAAAAATCCTAAATTCCACAAATAACCCGAAAACCCTCTTCAACATAGTAAACAACCTAATTGCAGCAAACAACAGCTTTCTCCCAAACAAAAACCTGAGCCAAGATCTCGCAATCTTCTTCAAAAACAAAATCAGCAAAATATCTGAAAAAATAACTAAGACCACAAGCAACAACTCTCATCTGAATCGCAAAGACATCACACCTTGGGCCAACTTTGAACCAATATCAACTACTGAAACAGAAAAACTAATCAAATCTTTAAACCCAGCCTGTCATGAACTTGACACCATACCAACACATTCACTAATAGAAATCTCCCAAACCATCACGGCAATAATAAACAAATCATTAGAAGGAGAACTACCTGATAAACTAAAAATCGCCACCATAAAACCCATCTTAAAAAAAAAGAACCTCAACCCTAACGACCTAAGAACTACCACCCTATATCAAACCTTTCGTTCCTTGCCAACCTAACCGAAAAGTCCGCTCTTAAACAATTGAACGATCATCTAGATGCAAACAACATCCTATACCCCACCCAACACGGCTTCAGAAAAAATCACAGCACCGAAACCCTCCTCATCAATCTATCAAATAACATCTTAAGAGAATTTGACAATGGTCAATGATATATCCTCATCCTACTCGATCTATTGGCTGCCTTTGACACAGTCGAACACAAAAGCCTAATCTCCAGGTTATCTAAAATCAGTCTAACAGGGAAAACTCTACACTGGTTCACATCTTTCCTCCAAAACAGAACTTACAAGGTAAACTTCAACAACAACACCTCTGAAGCCATCCCACTCAAAACTGGAGTCCCCCAAGGATCCTCGCTATCGGCAATCCTCTTCAACATTTAGCTATTACCACTTTGCCAACTCCTTTCAAGTCTCAGCGTCACTTACTTCCTGTACGCAGATGACATACAGCTAATCATCCCAGTAACAAGCACCATAGATAACGCACTGAAAATCGCAACCACAACCATCAACAAAATCAAACTCCTATTAAATCAACTGAAACTATGCATCAATACAGACAAAACTGAATGTATGCTGATAGAAAGAAACAACTCTGGAGATCACCAGAATCACTCCATCTTCATCGACAACAACCCCATCAAGCTAAAAGAATACGTTAAAGATCTGGGAATCTGGATCGACCCACAACTCAACCTTAAAAAACACATCACCACGAAAATAAAAGAAGGTTTCCACAAGCTAGCAATCCTCAAACACCTCAAACCATTATTTATTTATTTATTTAGAATTTTTATATACCGACATTCTCGATACACATATCAAATCAGGTCGGTTTCCATTGAACAAAACAGTCGCGGTTAAGGCGTTACATTAAACAGATTAAACATTACTAAACCAAACAGACTTCAGAACCATTCTTCAATCCTTGATTTTCTCAAGCATCGACTACTACAACTCTCTCATGATAGGACTCCCCAAATCAACCCTACACCCCCTACAAATACTACAAAACGCCACCGCATGAATTCTCACTTGTCACAAAAGAACAGACCATATCTCTCCTGTCTTAAAAGATCTACACTGGCTCCCCATAGAAAAAGGAATAGAGTACAAAACACTATCAATCATCCACAACTCCATTCACCACAATGATCACGACTGCCTCAACACCCTCATCCAAATACACCACACTCAACGCAACACCAGATCAACCAACAAAGCACGTCTAGAGATCCCATCAGTCTCCACAGCCAAACTTACTACAACCAGAAAAAGAGCATTCTCAATATCTGGGCCGCATCTCTGGAATACACTACCAGTCACTCTACGACTTCAAAGCAATACCAAAATTTAAAAAAAACTGCTCAAAACGTGGCTTTTCAAACAAGCATACAAGGATGGGATAGGCTAAACCTATCAAAGGACAATACCCACCAGTCTCACACTACCCCACTACCTCTCCCTTTCCCATCTCCTTAACCCTCCTCCCTCACCTTTAAGCTCCCACGACCATATCCATCTATCAACCCTAAACTCTGTATAAGCCCTCCAAACAATACCCATCGATTATCCTACAACTCTACTTAATGACCACATACTAACAATGTGTTTCAAGCTGCTACCATTGTCATTCTATATTAAATGTTTTTCTATTGTTATCCCAAAGTTCTAATGTGTGGGAAATATGCGCTTGCCAGCAAGCCATTTCATCAGGGTTAAACACTAACTTCCCTTCTCCCTGACATTTGCCTGAATAAAAGCATCACTTGTGCTTAAGTCTCTGCCTGGGAAAGGATACCTGTTGGCTCTGAATTCCTGGGGGAGGGGCTGGGTGTTCCCTAGTCAGAGGCAGGACAAAGTCAGGAGGTATAGATTTCAGCAGCCAATGAAATGATCCGTGCACACCCCCTGAGCCAAACCCAATGGTGTAATGACTCTTCTGTTGCTATGGGAAAGTAGCCAATCATGTAATGACACATCATCTGCCTTTGTATGAATGTACAATAAAAGGAAGAGGCTCTGAGGACAAACCCTCTTTGCCTTCTCTCTTCCTGCCTGCCATGAAAGCTGTCTGATGCCTCTTCATTACTCCTACATCTGGTGACCGCCCGGACGTGATGATAAACTCCATGCTTATTTCGGCTGGTCATAGCTTAAAGGTACGTACCGTTCAACAGATTTGCAATCGTAATATTTTTAAAAAAAAGTACTTCTTAGTAATTTTTAAAAGTATTTCTCAGCAAGTTTGTTCCCCACACTCGTAAGCATGGGCAGTGATTTATCTATGCAGCAGAGGCTACATGCCAAGGAGCTGCAGAAAATCATCAATAATCATTATTTCATCACCAGAAGAAAAATAGCGCAAGTCAGCCTGGGGGACTTAGAAAAATTAATAAGTGAAATAGCTTGCCGTTGCCCTTGGTATTCGATGGAGGCTGGAACTCTAAATACCCAGGAATGGATCTCAATCGGCAATTGTCTTCATATGGCTCCCAGAGCTCCCATAAAGCAAAGATTAATTTGGCAAAAATGTACAGAGGCCATCGAACACATGGAAAAAAAAAGTTTAAAAACAGCAGTTTCAAACCATGTGCTTTTAGAAGCAGGCAGACATACCCTTCCCCCATCTTCTCAGTCTTCCTCAGAGACAGCAAATTCTTTGTATCCTCAGCTCCCCATACCTACACCCAAGGCACAAGCCATTCACACCTTCCCCATTTCTTTAGAAAACCAACCCTTGAGAACAATAGAGCTACAACCTGGCCTGGGTGGGGCGATTAGCATTGAATTTCAGCAGAAAGAAAGCCTTACAGAAACAGAATTGTTGGAAGGACTTCAAGCCTTCCCCATCACAGAAAAGAACCATGAACAAAGGGGGACAGAAAATGAAATAGAACATCTGGGGACACACACTCACATGGCTCCTGTGGCTTCCTCTGCGTCCACCTCAGAGAAAAGGCCCCAGGAACCTGAAAACACAGATGTCAGAAAAACTAGCCTTCCTCCATCTTGCCTGCAACCCCCTTCCCCCACTAACCACTCCCTGAACCTTTATTTGCCATTGCCTGAGCCAGTCATTAATTCTGCATCACCAATTTGTGCAGGTAAATTACTATCTCAAACCACTGCTCCAGGTAACAATTTATGTGCCGCGGTCAGCATGGGATTCCACCTAGAACATGGAAATCTCACAAGGGAGGAATTATTGAAAGGGATTCAAGCCTTTCCCATTACAGAAAGAAACAGGGAGCTGGGTGTGGCAGCAATAGAGTTGAGTGCAGCCCGGAATGCCATGAGCAGTGGCTATGCCCCCAGGTCTTCAAAGAAATCAGCGTGTAAGACCTTGGGCCAGGCAGCTGCACTCCTGTGTTACAAGCAAAGAAAATATCATTTTGAAAAAAAGGATTTAATTAGACTCCTGCGTTACAAGCAAAGAAAATATCAATATGAAAAAAAGGATTTAATTAGACTCCTGCGTTACAAGCAAAGAAAATATCACTATGAAAAAAAAAATGGTTTCTCTTTACAGACAGTACAGATTTGGAAAAAATGGTTTCTCTTTACAAACAGTACAGATTTGAAAAAAAAATGGTTTCTATTAACAAACAGTACAAATTTGGAAAAAATGGTTTCTATTAGTATTTGAATTCAGTTACAAAAAAATCTGCATACTTTGAGAGTATTTTCCCCCACAAAGTGTATGCACAGCCTTATGTTTAAACTGTACTGAAATTTGAACAATTACTGTATACATTACATGTGAAAATTTCCCTTTTGCAAAGTTTATTTGGCTCACATTTAAAATGACTCCATTTCTCTGAGATTTTAAGTTTATAGTTTGAATTGCCAGCACACAGAACTTGTATTCTTACTGTGATTCTCCCTAAAGTGAATTGAAGTGGTGTCTGTCTGCAAGGAATCAGCCAGCCATTGTCTGTGGTTGATGGTATCAATTGTTAAACAATGCTATCTTTAAGTTCCTATTGACTGAAGGATTAATTCCTTGGGTGCAGTTCTTTTCTTTTGAGAAACACTGCTCCTCCCCCCCTTTTCTGTAACTCTTGCTAGCCACTCATGGGGGAGGGAGGGAGAACTTTTGAAAAGAAAAAAAACTGGACTTAGTACTGCAGTTTCTCTCTCTAGTTTATATATGTTATAACTCAGACAGTTCAGATATCCTGCTGATCCAAATCTTTTCCCTCAACCTTCAATGCATTACTACACTAGCCCTTCATCTGTTATTAATCTTTTTAATACTTTCAAACTTTAGCATGCAGCAGACAGAGCTGAGCAAACAGCGTGTTTAATTTCCTATTCTAATAATTATAAGAAGAAATTCTATTCTGATATTCCACATTGAATTTAAGCTCAGAGTATTATTGATTGCAACCTGGAACAATAGTTGCAATCTATAAAGTAATGATGGGGTCTCCACTAGGAGGCGCTATGTTATTCTACAAGTTATATTATATTATTGTTTTAATAATTCTGTTGTATAATAGTTTTTATTTTTCAGGCCTATGGACCTTCTGTATTAAAGAAACTTCAGTTTTATTTTCTTTTTCACAAAATTTATACAGAATTCTGAACCTTAAAATTTTTACTGACAGAGGTTGCTACATCTAAAGCAATCCCTCCCAAGCCTTTTCTTGCAAATCCAAATTGATTTTATTAAATTGAATAATAGAATTGATTTCTTCAAGGTTAAAAAAAAGTAAGACTTTCACTTTAATCCTTACCTTAGTAATTTTTTGCTGTATGCCAGTTTTTAATATTTTCCAGATTTACAGCCTTCCTGCCATGAGGAGATGTGAAGGTGGTGAACACTTTGCAGTTTATTTTAACATTTTTCTAACACCTTTTGACTTTTGATCCTTGATCTATTTTTGTTTTTGATAACTTTTTGATAAGATTTTTAGCTTAAATTATGTGTTATCTGTTGCCTGTCTTGATGTCAAGAAGACTATGAATGAATATTTGCAGGATGGATGAATATGTGTCAGTTTTGTGTAAATTAATATTTGCAAGATGAATGAATATATGTCAGTCTTGTGTAACATATGTTTAATGTAATGTCTAATATACTTGTCATTTGATTCAGCTTACAGCAAATGACTTTTCCTTTAAATGATTAATTTACATTTATTGCTATTTTACTGAATGAAAATTGATCACTGCATAAAAACTTTCTTGATAATGGGGTTACCCTCTTTTCTGAATAATGGCTCTGCTTACTGCAGCCATTCCTTTGCATGAATTTTGTCAATAATTGAACATTAAATACTTATTTGGCATCCCCTACAACACCACAGGGCAAGCCATTGTGGAGAGAGCCAACCATACGCTTAAGAGCTCTGGACCAAACAAAAAGAAAAAAGGGGGATTGCCCCTGGATTTTCCCCCTGAACAAAGTATTGATCATCTAAACATATCAGGTTCACATAAGAACACAGCCATGAGTAATCATTATGGGACTAGGGTTAGTCACCCACAGCCATCAGTTTTGTATAGAATATTTAATGTCTGGTACAGTCCCGTTCCCTTAAAATGGGGAACGAGGATATGTTTCTCTGCTTGCTTCCACAGGTGTATCAAGCCGTGGAAAGGTGTCCAGGTCTACAGGACCCGATCCCCAACTTCTCCCTGAGCCTCCACAGCCCTCAGAAGGACAGAGACCGGACTCCTTGCAAAAAGCAGCACCACATGACCTAGGGACAGATCAAGGCCCTATCTGACCAATCTGCACAACTCTTAGAACAGCAAGGCCTTGAGAAAACTCCAGAGAACTTATTAGCCGTCTTTTCTTGCCTGAATGCCAACTCATAAACAATTGTGTTCTGCATCCTCATCCTTTGCCTTATTTCTCCAGCTATGGTGATTTCAGAACAAAGACTCTGACAGAACAACATGTACATCCTCTGCACAGAACTTTTCACACCTGTTGAATCGAACAGACTGTTGGATCTGCGCACACATGCCAACCCAAGCCTGCGGAGAACTACTGATGCATGCTGTACCATTTAACCTTACAGTATGGACTAATTATCCTTTACAGAGAGGTGTTTTCATTAACTCTCCAGTTAATAATACCATACTACACATTGGTAGCCGTATTCAAGAGACTGCCGCTCTTTGTTGGGACTATGATACAGGGGATGGGAAAGGGATTCAGGTGGGAAATATCCATATTGTAACCGAACCTTTGTATTAATCACTGAACACTTGCATAGTTATACCACACATATGTATGCAATTGGCAGATTTCAGGATGTGCAGTGGGAGACCCAAGCAGGTACAGAAAGTATAGAGGGGATGAAGGATTTACCCTTTGTAGTTATATAGCCCAAATGATAACCAATGACATGTCCACTAATCTGTTAGGAAACATTTGGATGTTATGTGGGCGTAGAGCATATATGTACAGATGCACTCTAGGCTACATCCTCCCCTCATACTATGCAGTCAAAAATTTACCCAAAGCAAGGCTCCGTAACAAAAGGGAGGCGATAATAATCCCATAGAAAAGTATACAGAAACTCAGATAACTAGAAGCCTGTTTCCCCCAATGGGAACAGCTATGAATTACAGGGACTTACACATCCTAGCTAACTGGACGACTGCCATATTTAATCAGACAGTCCATGCATTAAAACTACTTACAACAAAAGTCTCTCAGATTAGAGAAGTAGCATTACAGAACAGCTATACCTTAGAAGCTATTTTAGCCTTAAAGGGTGGTGTTTGTGCATTAATTGGATCTCATTGCTGTGTGTACATATCAGACTATAAAGCAAACCTCACACATACCACAGAGCAGATAGAAACCATGGTTGCTGATGCACCACTTTCAGACAAAATACCAACTTCTCCATGGGACTGGCTATGGTCCTGACTCCCTGATATTTCTGGTCTCAAAAGGGTGATTTCTATTATAATTACTGTAATTATCTTAATTATTTGCCTGTGATGCTGTATTCAGTGCATACCCAACCTCATATCCATATTGAAACCTTGCTCTCAGCCCGAATACAAAGATGTCTTGTAAGATGCTTAATAGGGAATCCGGAGCCCTGCAGAGTTGGCACACCACCTGCACCAGCTCTGGGTGATATGGAGATTCAGGAGCTCATCGGCAGCTGGCACACCACGTCGAATTAGCTCTCTTCTCTCCATAATCCCCCTTCCCCTATTTCCAGCCCATACCAAGACATAACAGATTTCAGTAAGGGTCTAAAGCTTTACTGAGCTGCCTAAACAAAAACAGAAAGGGTGAGATGTGGGAAATATGCGCTTGCCAGCAAGCCATTTCATCAGGGTTAAACACTAACTTCCCTTCTCCCTGACATTTGCCTGAATAAAAGCATCACTTGTGCTTAAGTCTCTGCCTGGGAAAGGATACCTGTTGGCCCTGAATTCCTGGGGGAGGGGCTGGGTGTTCCCTAGTCAGAGGCAGGACAAAGTCAGGAGGTATAGATTTCAGCAGCCAATGAAATGATCCGTGCACACCCCCTGAGCCAAAGCCAATGGTGTAATGACTCTTCTGTTGCTATGGGAAAGTAGCCAATCATGTAATGACACATCATCTGCCTTTGTATGAATGTACAATAAAAGGAAGAGGCTCTGAGGACAAACCCTCTTTGCCTTCTCTCTTCCTGCCTGCCATGAAAGCTGTCTGATGCCTCTTCATTACTCCTACACTAATGTTAATCGCTGTTATAGTTGCTCCTCTGATTTTAATGTACACCGTTGTTATAAATGTAAACCGGAGTGAAGGCCAACACCAATACTTCTGTATATAAAAACTTACAAATTACAAACAAATAAAATATCCTTCAACCTCTCCTCATAAGTGTTTGGATACAGACCCCACACAATTTTGATCACCCTTCTCTGGACCACTTCAATCCTGTCCGTATCTTTTTTGAGATATGGACTCAAGAACTGAAAACAATACTCCAGATGAGGCCTCACCAAGGATCTGTACAAGGGCATTATCACCACTTTTTTCTTGCTGGTTATTCCTCTCTCTATATATGTAGTCCAGCATTCTTCTAGCTTTAGCTAGTGCCATGTCACATTGCTTCTCCAGCTTCAGATCACCAGAAACTATTACCCCAAGGTCCCTTTGCCAGGGCTTAAACATTAGTCTTTCACCCCCACCCCATCCCCTATCACATACAGCTCTTTTGGATCACCACATCCTAGATGCATAGCTCTGCACTTCTTGGCATTGAATCCCAACTGCCAAATCTTCAACCACTCTTTGTCTATACAGAGTGTAGACAAGCCAAGATAAATAAATGAAAGGGCACGAGCAATAAAATTCCTGATCGGCAAGCCTTCATAGGAGAGGAGGACCTGGACAGTGTTGCCATCACAGAATCATGATTCAATAAATCCCAAAAATTTAATATAGCCATACTCGGCTATAATCTGTTTAGAAAGGGGTAGGGTTGGTAAAAAATCGAGTGTAGTATCTGCTTTTTGTCAAAAAAATGAAAAAGAAACTGAAATGAAGGGAAAAGAGGGATATGCTGTGGACTCTATTTGAAAGGGGTAATGTCACTTCCATTTACACTAGGATGGTCTACGGATCTATAGCTCAAGTGGAGAAACTGGAAAGAGATCTGGATAAACACATCCAAAAGGTGGGAAAAAAAAGGGGAGCTAGTGCTGGTGGGAGATTTGAACCTGCCAGATGACAATTGGTTTATACCATCACCAGAAAGGAGTAGCGATATCCTTCAGGAGGCTTTCCTCAGACAATCCTGGACCTGGTACTTAAGAATGGAGATAGTGTCTCTAATGTCCAGGTAGGTGCCCACTGTAAGGATTGTGAGCCCTTGAGTTGTGGCAAGGTTGATGCAGCCTAGTAGGCATACCTACTAGGCCTTTGCAATAGCTGGCAAACAAGCCCTGGTCTGGGACAAACTGAAGCTTCATCTATACCAGCCCCGTTCCCGCAAGTTGAGGCCTTGGTTCCAGGGGCCGACGGGACTTAGATGGGTCCTGAGGGTGAACCAAGAGAGTTCAAGAGCAGGCCAAGAGTTGGGCAAGCATCAGAAAAGGCATAGTCAGAATTCAAGGCAAGGTCAGATTCAGGAGGCAAACAAGGCAAGTCCAAGGCAGCAGTCAGAACCGGAGAATCAGGCAAAAACAAACAAGACTCTGAGGACAAGGACAAGGCAGGTAGACAGGGAGAGGCAACATAGGGAAAGGCTGGACGAGGCAAGGTTTAGATGAGGCAAGGCTCAGAGCAACACACACTGCACTAGGCAAGGGGACCCGTTGCTGAAGCGAAGAGAAGAAGTTGCAGCTGAGCTTAAAAACCCAGCCGCATAATATCATCAGGAGGTTCCTGCTGAGCAGTTTCCCCACCATGGGGCCTTTAAGATGCATCATGTGACTAAGGAGGCAGCAGGTGCAGTGGCCTTGAAGCATCGGTGGTCTGGGTAAGTGTGGCCAGCCACAGGAAGGCTACGGCCAGCCAAACATAACACCCACTTTAACATTTATTGTCACTAGATGGTATTGGTTTGATATATCAAGGCAGAGACGAGTCATACAAAGCTGGATTTCAAAAATATCACCTTTGGTACACTAGGGAAGTACCTTAGGGAGACACTGGAAGGATGTGAGGAAATGACTGAAGTGGAAGAAAAGTGGGCTAAACTAAAAGGAGCCATAGAAAGGGTGACAGATTTTAATGTCAGGAAAGTTAATAAAAGAAAGCAGAAAAGAAAACTGGTACAGTTTTCCAAAGAGGTAGCTAAAAATGTAAGGATGAAAAGATCACAGGAAAGAATATCTGGTAAAGCTGAAAAAAGGGGAAAAGAATTCAGCACGGCCAAAACACAAATGGAAGAAAAGGTTTGGAGAAGGGCCATTGATAATTGCCCAGGATACATATCAGAGCAGGGTTATGACTCCATTTATAGACAAGAGTGTTTATGTTCAACTAACAAAGCTGAAAATGAACAAAGCCATGGGGCCAGATGGGCTGCATTCTAGGATACTAAGGGAGCTCAGAGAGGTTCTGGTGGATCTGCTGAAAGACCTGTTAAATAAGTTGGAGATCGGTAAGATTCCATGGAATTGAGAAGAGTGGATGTGGTCCTTTTTGATAAAAATGGAAATAGAGGAGATTGGAAACTAGGCCAGTTTAACCTTTCCTCAGTGGTGAGAAAATTGATGGAAACTTTACTGAAGGAAAGGAAAGTTGACGATCCACAGTCCAGTGGATGGCGTTATCGGAGACAGTATGGGCTAGATTTTAAAAGCCCTGCGCGCCAGCGCGCAAAGCCCCAGGACGCGTGTAAGTCCCGAGGCTTCGTAAAAGGGGCGGGAGGGGGCATGGCGACGGTTCGGGGGCAGGCCGGGAGGGCGGTCCCGAGTCCCCCGGCATTGTGGCCTCTGCCGGAGGATGCGAGGCGGCGTGCGCAAGTTACGCCTGCTTGAAGCAGGCGTAACTTGCCCAACAAAGGTGGGGGGGAATTTAGGTAGGGCCGGGGGGTGGGTTAGGTAGGGGAAGGGAGGGGAAGGTGGGGGGACGCGGAAGGAAAGTTTCCTCCGAGGCCGCTCCGATTTCGGAGCGGCCTCGGAGGGAACGGAGGCAGGCTGTGCGGCTCAGCGCCCGCAGGCTGCTGATTTTGTGCAGCCTTGCGCGCGCCTACCCCGGATTTTATAAGATACGCGTGGCTACGTGCGTATCTTATAAAATCCAGCGTACTTTTTAAAGATCTACTTCTATGGTTTTACTATAGGCAGATTGTGTCAAAGGAATCTAATTGATTTCTTTGATTGAGTGACTAAACGAATGAAATGTATTTCGACAATTTATGTATGTTTCCTTAAATATATACATAATAAAACGTTTCATGACACAACCTATCTTGACAGATCGCTGCGTTGTAAGTTTTATTGCAACAATCAATACACAGATTGATATATTGACTCTTACTGTGGTGAGAGTATGTTTACAGCATAAATCCCCTGATGCAGCCTTGTTGGCGAAACTCAGTTCGAGTTGGGCACCTCTAATAAAATCTTCCACGGTGTAAGGTAGTCCCTTTGTTGTTTTTTTGCCTTGGCTACGTGTGACCGCCTTCCGATTTGCTTTATTAGACAGATTTTAATACCAGGGATGGGCATTACGAATACCTGGTAATGCCTTTCAGCCTCTGTAATGCCCCTGCTGTATTCCAGCGAATGATCAACGAGATTTTCTGGGACCTCCTGTATGTCAAAGTCGTCGCATACCTTGACGTCATCCTTGTCTTTTCCAAGGACTTAGCCACCCACCGTGCTGATGTTCGCACGGTCCTCCGTCTTTGTGAGAACCATCTCTTCGCCAAGTTGGACAAATGCCTCTTTGAGCAATCCAGTCTACCCTTCCTAAGATATATCATTTCACAACGAGGGTTTTCCATGGACCCAGAGAAACTTAAAGAAATACAAGATTGGCCCCAGTCCGTGGGCCTACGGCTTTACAACGCTTCCTAGGATTCACAAATTATTACCACCATTTCATTGCTAACTACTTGACTCTGGCAGCTCCCCTCACAGCCATGACCCGCAAGGGCCGAGACACCCAGAATTGGTCCCCTGAGGCCCTTGCTGCATTTCAACGTCTCAAAGATGCCTTCCTTGCTGGACCTTGTTTGAGACACCCGTACCCAAACCATCCCTTCATTGTTGAAGTAGGCGCCTCTGCAATAGGGGCTGGGGCGGCCTTCAGCCAGCATTCGACATCTGGAACCTTAACTCCATGTTCCTTTTCTCCCGCAAGTTCTCCCCCGCAGAACAGAATTATAGTATCAGTGACCGGGAGTTACTTGCAGTCAAGCTTGCCTTAGAGCAGTGGTTCTCAACCCTGTCCTGGGGACCCCCCCCAGCCAGTCGGGTTTTCATGATATCCACAATGAATATGCATGAGAGAAAATTTGCATGCTATGGAGGCAGTTGAGAACCACTGCCTTAGAGGAATGGAGCCCTTGGCTAGAGGGCGCTCAACACAAGTTCACAATTTTCACTGACCACAAAAACCTAGAGCACCTGAATCATGCTCAGCAGCTTAACACTCCCCAGGCCCTCTGGGTGTTATTCTTTTCTAGGTTCAACTTCAAACTCCGGTATCGCCCTGCAGAGAAGAACCTTCGGGCGGATACCCTGTCTCGCTCCTTTGAACCCGAAGATGTTCATGACGAGCCTAGCCACATCATTGATCCCGCATGTATCCGCTTATCAGCAACCATCCCAGTACCAGCTGGGAAAACGTTGTACCTCGCCGGCTGCGTGAGAGAGTTCTCCGTTGGGCACATGATTCTAAGTTCGCCGGCCACCCAGGACAGGCGCGAACTCTCACTCTTCTCCAGCACTTCTTCTGGTGGCCCACCATGGTCACCGATACTAGAGCCTACGTCGATTCCTGCAACACGTGTGCCCAGCAGAAGCCCTCGGTCGGTTGACCCTGGGGCCTTCTCCAACCACTTCCTGCTCTGGATGCCGTGGACACACCTCTCCACGGATTTTGTTGTGGATTTGCCCCCATCAAAAGGAAACATGGTCATTTGGGTCATCATTGATAGGTTTTCCAAAATGGCCCATTTTATTCCACTGCCTGCTCCAGAACTAGCATGTCTCTTTTTTTTCTTCACGTGTTCCATCTGCATGGCCTACCCAAGGATATAGCTTCGGACAGAGGTCCCCAGTTTGTCACCTGTTATTGGCATGCCCTGTGCTTCGGCATTAACATCAGTCTCACCACAGCTTACCTCCCACAGGCCAACGGTCAAGCTGAACGCATGAACCGTTCCTTGAAAGCCTTCCTACGCGCCAACATCAATGATTGGCAGGAAAACTAGGCAGAACTTCTCCTGTGGGCGGAGTTTTCCAACAACTCCCACATCGCTGCTGCTACTGGGGTATCGCCATTCTCCATTATTTATGGCAGGCAGCCACGACCTCCATTTCCTATCCCGCTGACTGTACCCTCGCCAGCCATTTAGACCATTGTTGACGCCCTTAAAGCCCTTTGGAATCAGACAAACCTCCGTTTGCGTTAGGCAGCGGCTCAGGCTAAGAAGTTCACGGATGCCCTTCAACGCCCTGCTCCTGAATTTCAACCGGGACAGAAGATGTGGCTGAGTATGCGATACAGTCGCCTCAAAGTACCTTCCCAAAGATTTGCACCAAGATACATTGGACCTTTTCTGGTTAACCGTCGTATTGGACCTGTCACTTATCAGCTCCGGTTGCCACCGACCCTTGGCATGCATAACACGTTCCATGTGTCCTTGTTGAAACCGGTGATTCTCTCTTGGCCTTCCTGTAAGGCACCTGAACCATCTCATCTGCTTGCTGAGTCCGATACTACCTAAGGTCCAAGAAGTCCTTGACTTCCACCATAGGGGCCATTGATGGGAGTATATCCTCTCATGGGAGGGTTACGGCCCTAAGAAAACTCTTGGGAGCCAGCGCACATCTTGGACAAAAGCCTCCTTCTGCAGTTTCATCGTGCCCATCCGGGCAAACCCAGACCTCCAAGAGAGGGGCATAAGGGGGGGTACTGTTGCATGTGCTGGCCCTGGCAGGCCTGCGGCCAGGCCCTCTTAACCCGTTTGCCTGCTCCAGCGCCTGGTTCTGCTGCTCTTGTGGCTGGTGGCCACTGCCTCCGACCCTGGGCTGTTCCTTGTGCTCCCAGCTCCGCAGCGGATGTATCTGCTTCACAGAAAGACGCCGCCGTCTTGTGCTGCACCCTTCCCTAGGCGCACGTGTGCGCGCACATCAGCTGTACTTTTAAAGGGACCGCGGCGGGAACTTCACCCGTGGCCATGGATGATGACGTCACTGGGTCCTGGTATATAAGGCTGGGTCCAGCCAGTGCTTCCTTGCTTTGGCAACAGGTCTCCACGCTGGTCGTGTCCTCTGTGTTCCTGGTTTCTGATTCGTCTGTGTTCCTGTTCCTGAGTTCCGTTGTCTACCTTGCTTGTTCCAACTGACTGATTTCCTGGCTTTGTCTACTGCTTCGTCTGACCACAATACTGCTTGTTTCCTGGTATTGACCATTGCTTCGTCTGACCACGATACTGCTTGCCTCCTGGTATTGACCTTTGCCTTGCCTGACCATTCTACTGCCGACTTCTGGTATTAACCTACGCTTCCCTTATGACTCTTCCTTGCCTGCCGCCTGCCCTGACTTCAGCCTGCTCTACGACGCTCCTCTTGTCTTCATTCTTGAACTTGGCTTCTCAGGCTTCAGCTTGTTCTTACTCGGGCGCCCTCTTTCTGCCTCCTGTTCCCATTGGCACCCAGGTCTCCAACTCATCCGGATTGGACCACCTATTCCTACTATTGCTGCTGGCCCCTAGCTGACCTCCTCGTCGTCCCAGAGAAGACCTCAGACAGAGGCCCACCTAAGTCCAGCCAGCCTTGGTACCCAAGGGCTCAACCTGCGGGGAACGAGGGCTGGTATTGGCGAAGCTCCAGCCAGTCTCCATCAGTCAGCCAGCTCCACCTGCCAACGGTGGGGACCCGTAGGGCTTGCCCTGCGGGTAGCGTCAAACCCACTTCAGCCCAAGGCTCCATCTCCTGCACAACAAGGCCTATCAGGATCGAAGTTACTGCTAAGAATTCAATGATTGGAGAGCAGTTATGATCTAAAAGTCATATAGTTTCCTTCCCTTTATACCATTTATTTATTTATTTATTTTATTTATTGTTTTTGTTATACCGAGTTTCATGACAGGCATCACATCAACCCGGTTTACAATTAACAAAGTGTGAAAGGCATAACGTAGCGTAATAAACAATATTCTCAATAAAAACCTTGAACTTTAAATACAGGGAATCAGAAAAAGGATGTGAGAAAGTTACAAAAAACAGGGAAAATTAACTTGGAACTGGAAGAGGGGAGATAAAGGAACAGAGCAATATTTACATTTCAGCCAATTAATGTAAAAGAGTAACAAGATGAGTAAATAAGACTATGCGAATAAATGTGGCGGTATATCACTGTGAGATGGAACATATTCCTTGGAGGAATATGTTCCAAGATATTCCATTCCAAGATAGATACCATTGGCAGGGATCCTTTCCTTCAGATGAGTTCCACATTTCTACCTTTTTTTCAGGGTGAAAGTCACCACTCTTCCAAAGATTTGGTTACTGAAGGCTGGGTACCAAGAACCATTAGCTCCCCATGGAACAAAAAATAGTCTCTGAACCCAAGAGAGGAAAAATAAATCAAGAGCCATAAACAGAGGTGATAGTGCAAAAAGTAGAGATAGTTAATTAAAAATAGAAACTCCTCTACGTCGGATCACTGTCAGGTCTATCCTCTGAAGGAGAGATAGCACAGCGCAGGTTTTCCCTACTTCAAATCCAGCCTTGAACACAGGGACACAATACACTGCAACAAGGGCAACCAGCTCTCACAGGGAATTCTCCAGAAAGAGATTAAAAGAGTCAAAACAAGTTTGAAACATGTCGGATGGGATGCTGACCCCAAAAGGGAAAATCCCCAACTCCTTTTCAATAAATAAGAGAAAAATAAAGGGGCTCCTGTCCTTTTGAAAGGTTAATTCAAAGTCCATAAGAATAGATGATGCATGGGGATGATAAACAGCTAGGTCATGGGGGAGAAAGACCCAAACCTGTATTTACTAATTTCTGCATAAATCTCCTGTGGTTGGTAAACTCATGTTAGAGAAACCAAGGGTTCCCTACAATAATATAGACATTTAAATATCTCCAAGGAATAAAAGCACAGGAGGTGGGCCTCTTTCAAAAAATAAGAGGTTTTGGAACATAGAGCCATACCATGAGGATGAAAGTGCGTAGACTCAGGAGTAATCTAAGGAAATATTTATTTACAGAGAGGTTGGTGGATGCATGGAAGCCTCTCCATGGAGTTGGCTGGGACAAACACGGAATCTCTGAGAGACAGAAAGGGATTATAAAACTGAGCAGGAAATGTGGACTGGATGGCACTGTGGTTCTTATCTGTCATGTTGTATGTTTCTAGCACTGCAGAGGAATGAAATGAGACCGACTAGATGGACCTAATAGTCCTTATCTTTTACTATCTTTGTTTCTATGCCTATTGAGGAGAGTTATTAACCAACAGGCCGATACAGTAAGGGCGTGTAAGAAAAAGTGCGGCAGTGCCGGGCGCCCGCTCGTTTGCCGTGCGTACAGTTCGGATCACATACCGCGCGATACATTATTTAAATGGCATGCAAATGCAAGCCGCGTCCAAAGCGTGTCCATGAAGCGCAATCCATTTTACTGTATAGAGTGCTATACAGCGCCTATACAGTATACTGGGTGCACTGATACCTGTCATTTCAAATGTCATTTCAAATGACAGGTACCAGGAAGTGGATGGTTCTCCTATGCTCGGGCATCGGGGATTGCCAGTCCTCTCTCCCCCCCTCCCGAAGCAAGGCACAGGGCGAAAATTGACTCGACATGTTATTAAAGCAAATAGAAATTGTAACAAAAGTAAACTTACTGCATGCTTCCAGCAGCCCCAATCCTCTCTCCCCTCCTCCTGAGGTGCCCACCGCGGCTCCCCTGCCTCCCGGGGGCAGCCGGCGGTGAAAGCGGCTTCCAGCAGTCCCGCCGGCGAAGGTGCATGAACGCACATCCAATTTGGGCGCTCAAGCAGCAAAGGCGCATGCGTGCACGCCGTGACCTTGGACGTCCATCCGGGCGCTCAGGTCACGGCGTGCGCTCATGCGCCTTCGCTGCTTGAACACCCAAATTGGACGTGCATTCATGCACCTTCACCGGCGGGGCTGCTGGAAGCTGCTTTCGCCGCCGGCTGCCCCTGGGCGGCAGGGGAGCTGCGGTGGGCACCTCGGGAGGAAGGGAGAGAGGACTGGGGCTGCTCGAAGCATGCAGTAAGTTCACTTTTGTTACAATTTCTATTTGCTTTAATAACATGTCCAGTAGATTTTCGCCCTCTGCCTTGCTTCGGGGGGGAGAGAGGACCGGCAATCCCCGAGCGTAAGAGAACCAGGCCACACCATGTTACTCGCTTGCTCCAACCCACCCACTTATTTGACTGGAGCCTGCCTATTGCTGTCACATCCCTCTACCGCCAGGGTCAGGGTAGGCGGTAAATTAGCGGGTTAAATTAGCGGCAAAACAGTTGGTTAAAAAGGCGATAATCAGGCCGCACGTTACTATATGGGAGGGAATAGCTAATCCATTTGTTTACATATCATATACATGCCACTGGCGGAAAGGGATATGCGTCGATTTAAAGAAGCGGTAAAGATTGGTAGAAACGGATAGTGAATCGCGGGTTAGACGTACGCGGCCAAATTGTGGGTAGAAAGCGGGTTAGAAACAGGGTAACCACGGCCGCGCTTTACTGTATCGGCTGCAAGTAAGGAATATGTTAGTTTGGGGATAGAAGGGGAGAATACCGGGTAGACACACTTTGAAGGACCATAACTCCTTTTCACAGAGAATACATAAATTCGGTCTGCTCTCATATCCTAAGACCTCTCACAGCCACCCTCTCACACACACTCCGCTCATCGTCATTCTCTTATAAATGTCAGGGTCCGGACTCTCTAAAATATGAATTAGAGAGGGTGTGGTGCAAGCTAGGCAGCCACTACTCTGGTCACTATCGGGCGCGGTCCCTTTAAGTATAAGAAGCTCGAAGACAAAGCTTCACCCGCAGACATCTTTATTACAGACCTAATGCCCGGATGTTTACACTACCACCAGATTGCGCAATTCAGAATCGAAAGTTAACTCTTCCCTATTATTATTTGTCCTTATCCCGCACGTGTTCGACCGTGGCTCTCATCCACTGTGACTCTGCATCTGAGAAATTAATGCGCATTTCTGCCCCTACCTTTACATAACGTGACCTTTCACCCCAGGACACCGCAAACCTCTCGCTGCAACGCAGCCTGAGGAGAAGGGGCGGTGTCAGGACGTGACATCCGAAAGTGTTCGCCAATGATGTGCTAGAAGCGTTGAGCGCCAGGTTTGTGTCTTCCTATCCCAGCTCGGATACCTGGCAGAGGGGCGGGATTCTGTCGCTATGCCGTAATGTGTTACTCTGTGTGTGTCTAAAGAAAGGGGGGTAGCCGGCAGAGGGGAATCTCCCGCCATTTTTTAATAATTCGCCTGCTATCTGGTGGGCCCTGACCCGGGTCATCCTCTGTTTTGCCACTGCAGAAGAGCGATAGTATTAGTGCGCAGAGAAGTGTGTGCGAGTAGAGACCGTTGTGCGGCGTCAGGCCCTACGGGGCCCGGCTGCTGCTGCTTCTACTCGGGAAGTTGGATGGTAACCATTTTTACCTCAGGGAGATTTCTATGGCGCCGCCGCCGTCGTTCCGAATGGTATTGTGAGAGTTGGAATCTGGACGAGAGGAGGAGCTCACGGTGGGACAGTGAAGGGGCGAGAGAAATCGCCTGTGGAAGGCCCTGTTTCTGAGGAGATAAAAATACAGGCCACTCTTGTTATTCCTTACTTCCTTTTCGGTTCCTGCTCCTATCCCAGGAGGGAAGCACTGCTATGGCGCCGTTGCTAGGCCGGAAGCCCTTTCCGCTGGTGAAGCCGTTGACGGAGCCGACTGCTCCAGAGGAGGAGACGCACATCATTGAGTACACTAAGGAGGCCTTCCGCAGCAAAGAGTATCCTTTCTAGGGAACGAAAAAGGGTCTGTTGAAGAAGTGTTCTGCCAAAGGGCTAAGGAAGAGAGGCTGCTTCTAATTAACACCTCATTTCTTCAGTATATATGTTATCCTCTTTTGGTGCAGAACTGTCTGTTTAATTCAGATAAGTGGTCTGAATGATGGTTACTGGTGTGGAGAAAGAGCAGTGCTATTGGGCCTGTTTGATTATAATACATTTATGCTATGTTGTGAAAGTACTAAATTCATTATTTTTCTCATCTTCATAGGTATGTGGATCACATTCTGTGATCTTTCCAATAGATTTTCCGTGTTGGGGGAATGTGCTAAGATATACTCGCTTCCTAGAAAGCAAGTGACGTGGAATGCTCTGAGATGACATGCTATTGGTATGGTGAGGAGAGGGGATGTTAGACAAGGGATGCCAAGCTGATGTAACCTGAGTGAATTCTGTGAGTTAACAATTGGAGGTACCCTGCCAGGAAGAGAAGTAAATGAGGAAAAGGGCATTAGTTCTCAATAGCTAGTCAAGAAGTTTATTAAATTACCTTGATTAAAAGATTGCCTTACAGGTTTTATTTTTTGTTTGTCAACCTTTTATTTATATGCATTCAAGTGGACTTACAAGGCATCCACCCTGCTTTATTCATAGTATAAAGGGGGGAACTGGGGAGGGATATAAATAAAATAAGGTTGTAATGTTGTAACAATTTGAGGGAGAATGATCGGATGGGCTTGAACCTATGGTATTGGCTCAACTGTAGGTAGAAAGGCACGTTACCATACTATTACTTTGTGGTGGAAATAATGTGCATAGGTGGGGTTCTTTGATGTAAATAGTGTGGGGAGGGGAAAAATGGGGTGCCATTGTAACCATAGTGGGGGAATAGGGATGAGGTGCTGTGTAATTGCGTGGGGAAGAGGGTAGGGATACTCCCTACTAATAAAAACATTGGTAATGGTGCTAGCATAACTGTAGGCAAGAGTCTTCATGACACTGCAATGGGAGGAGTCTAGCAGTGTGCAGCATTATGCACAAGAGATTATGGGCCAGTGTAAATATGGTGAGAAATAGATTATCAGTGGAGATTTCTGGGGAGATAGTATAGCAATGTAACTGGCATAGTGCCCTACCTTTCTCATTATGTAAATATGCCAGTGTTATCCAGTATGTGGAGGCAGTATGCTAATGTAACTTGGGGTGGGGGGCACTATGTCATTGTAACCCTGGAGAATGAGAGGGGAGCAGAGACTGAGTGATATATTGGCAAACCTGAATGAGTGAGAAATGAGGTACCTTCTCTGCCAGTTATAACCATTGTGATGCCTGGCCCTGTGGCTCAGTAGCAGTGCTGTGCGCTGCCATGCTGAAGGTCTGGTTAGATCTATGGTTTGGCAGGGATGTTGTGAAGATAGTGTTCATAGCTTCCAAGGGGAAGGGAATTGTGGTAACTTCTTAAGGGTGACATCTAGTGACATGGTTCAGGAAGGAACCTGGTGCATAGCCCCTGGCTCAGGAGCATCACTATAGCAAGTAGACTGGATTTTATGGGGGAAAAATCCCTAGGTAGTTTCAAATGAAGACTTATGCTATCAGATATCCAGCCCTAGTTTTGACTGAGCTGGAAATACAAGGGAAGAGGAGGAAACTGCTGGGTCAAGAAATAGAGTTTGGGTGGGGAAAGTGGAAGGAGGAGTATTGTGCTGGTTTAAAAAAAAAAAAGAAGGGGGGGCAGGCGATTAGTGTTGTCATTGCAGCATTGATGAGCATGGTATCATTGGGGTCTGTGCAGGTACTGAACAAAAAGAGTGGGGCATAATAGAATAATGGGAGGATTTGGGTCTGATGTGCTTAGTATAGATGCTTGCTGGAAGAAATTACCTTTTGTTGCAATGTATACTGCTTCATTGCCATGGTAATATTTTGCCTTCTTGCATCAACTATAAATGAGCCTCTTTCTACAAACTGGTCTCCGATTGCAAGTTGGGGTAGAAGTGTTTTCCAGTTCAGCCGTAAGAAGTTGAGATGGAGAATGGATTTTTCATAGTTTTGGGAAAACTACTGCGTTTTAAAGATGGTTTTACTTCTGGTTTATTTACAAGTAAAGAAATATACCCAGGCTTAGACAGCTGCTGTCCTAATTAATGTTTTTGTTTTGTATTGCATGGTCCTGGTTGCTTCTAACCTTATTGAATGTACCATATATAAATTTGGAAACATCTGAACTGTTCCTTCCATCTAGGAGGCAGAGACAAACTCAAACTTGGAGGCCATCAATGTCATCTGCTTAGTTCTAATAACTTCAGTTAAATTATCTATTTCTAGCAACAGAAACATCTCTGAGCTGCTGTTCTAGTTCTGATTATGATTGTCGCTATTTCCAAGGACAAGTGTTTATTATTTATTGACATTTGATATTCTGCTTTTTACCACGAATGAGCTCAAAAAGGATTACAATAAATTTAAAGTAGGTTCCAATAGTATTATTTATTTGCAAAGTTGAGGATCTATATATTTAAAGGCAGATTTAGTTAGGTTGTTTTGTTGCTGTAGAAATAGGAATACTTCTATGGTAATTTTAGTTTGCTGTAGAAATAACTTCAGATTCTTAATGTAGGTATCTGCAGAGTTCTTTGTTTGCATTGATGGAAAAAAATCCTAGTAACTAATTTTTAATTTGAGATGAGTGATAAAATGTGACTGGTTTATGTGTGACTGCCTTGATGAAAATCGAAATGTGCTCAGATTATATGCATTCCATTTGGAGGTGCAAATTACATAATTGCTTCAAGTGCTTGTTGCCTCTGCATTAGGAAGCAGCCTTTTGCCTTCATATTGAATCCTGCAACTTGGAAAGAAGAGATGTAGAAATTCAATCTCCACCATCTGTGTGACAGACATACTGAGGTGCTGCAGGGTTCATGGTGCTCTATAAGGGGGTGACATCAGCAAGTCAGTTCTGTCTCCATCTACTGGCAGGGGAGCTAAATCCATGTATTCTGCACTGCTTGGTCTGGGACAATAAGGACAATATATATATTTTTTTTAACACCTTGAACACTCCAGCCTTAGTATGCCTATTTGTATTGGGTGTTTTATTTATTTATCTTTATTATAACTTTTATGAAAACTTTTGTTTCCCTTCAAAAAGTCTGTCAACCTGGTATTTTGAGCCAGCTGTTTTTAAGTTAGCCTGTGGTTTGAAGGTTACTACACTAGCAGTGTGCTCTTCCATGGAGTGCATGTCTTCTGCTAGAAGTGACTGGGATATAGGCAAGATTCCATTTGATGTGAGATATTTGGTTATACCCTACCATGAAGTTTGCATTTTCATGAAAATCAGGACTGTATCTACAGGTATGCAGGCAGCTTCCCGTCAAATATTTGTGTGTATTACTTGTAATCTGCTGAGACTTGTAGATCAGTGGAATATAAATTGTTTAAATAAATAACAGGGTTGGATCAGCTTTTCCTCCTTCCATGAAGCTATGTGGTCAGCATAGATATAATAAATATCATCTCAAGTTATCAGGTCCCAGCATGACAAGCTTTTTTTTTTTTGTTTGCCAAAAGCAGACAAATCTAGCTTCAAACAGGCCTGGAAACCTTAAGAAGACAAAAGGATCAGTGTAAAGGTGTCAAAACAGTGATCAGCTTCTTCAGTGCATTGGAAGTCTAGAACTAAGTGTGGTATCTTCCCACTTTAAGCAGTTTTAATTTAAAAAAACTTAAAGCAGTTTATGCACATGTTGAGGAAAAACTGCTAATCGGGGGTGTCGTTAACTATGGTCACTTGGAGGCCCCTTCTGGGACTTGTCATTGGCTCCTTGTCCTTGTTCTGCTTTTCTCTCCCTCCCATTGGTGGATAGGGGGAGAAGAGAATGGGATGCCAGACTGGGTATGGAGAGTAGGGATGGGAGGGTAGGGGAATGTGGGAAGCCAACAATTGGATGGGAGGTATGAATATGGGTGTGCTAGATGAACTAGGAGGTTTGAGATGAAGATGTATATGTGAGATGGCATGAGAAGAGGTCTTAAAAGATGGGGAGAGGTTGAGATATGGTGTGAAGGAGCTGGAGGGTTGGGGAGCAGGTGAGAAATGGTGAAAAGGGGATGGGCCTGTGAAGGGTTTGAGAGGGTGAAAATGGGATGGGGAAGAAAGGTTGGATGGAGGTGGGGAGAAAAGTCAAACTGGGGCTAATGAAGGAATGAGGCAAAGGATACTTGAGGGTGAGGACAGTGGATAGAAGTGTGGAAAATAAGTTGAAGAAATGAGAATAGAGGGGTCAAAAAGAGAAAGATGGTAGGTAGGTGAGATAAGAGGAGATCAAAGACTGAAGAATGAGAGGAGAAGTGAAATCTAGCTTGGAAAGGATAAAGGCAGAAAAGAGAAATGACAAAAAGGGAGGAAAGGGAAAGAGTGCCAGACAGGAAGTAGAGAAGGTGAAGGAGAGAGAAAATGGACAGGAGAACCTGGAAGTTAGAAGATAAATCAGAGCAAGGTGAAAAGGAGACTAGAACCATTGCAATTAGAAAAATTAAATGCCCAGATAACAGAGAGACATCTTATTTTCAATTTAGAGATTAGAAGATGTCATTTTAGGAATGTGCACCTGTTATATTTTTGTATTATGTCTTGTATAAGAGGTAATGTTTCCCTTTCTCCAGTGTTGCACTGTATGCAGAGACTATCAGGGTTTCCATTTCAATTTTTGTCTGTATGTTTCTAATTAGCAGTCTGGTACTCAGTATTTGGTGAGGGGTCTATCTGTGTTCTGCATGTATGACTGAGTGAAGGATTCTGCTAGTTTTTCTGTGGAGCAAAATATAGCAGCCCAGCTTATTTTATCAGTAGGTGGTGAATTGGTGTTCTGGGTCCTGGTGTAATATTTTGCAGTGCTGCTATTTCATGGGTAAGCTTATTGGTGATGATATTCTGAAACGGCAAGTTTGCTTTGTATACTCTTGAGTGCAATTTTGCAAGGTTTTGTATTGCTTCACAATGTGTCTGATAGTGAAGGGAGTTTGTGTTGCTGTTACAGAGTTTGTTGCACAGAGTTTGAATATTATATTTTGTTTGAATAGTAAGTTTTTAATATTTAAGTATGATTTCTAATTGTTTACAGTATTGTTCTGGAGGCAGGGGGCAAGTGGATCATGATTGAGATTATTTTGCAAACTTATTCCCCTTTTTCTAATGCCAGAACAGGCAGATACTGAAGTGTGCTCAGCTGAGTGCACTGTTTTACCTGCAGTTGGATGTGTGTTTTCAACACGTGTCCACTACCCCTTATACAATAAAAGATTTAGCGTGTCCCAACATCCCCCCCCTCCCCAAACTAATAGTGCTCATCACATGCAAATGCATGTTGATGAGGTTACTAGTCATTCGCCCGGGATACTGAAAAAAGTGTGGCCGAGCCGCACATTTCTGAGCAGCCCAAAAAGTGTAAAGAAAAGCAGAAAATACTGCTTTTCTGTACATCCTCAATCTTAATATCTACCAATATTAAGCCGAAGGAACCAAAAGGTTAAAAAAAAAAAAAAAAAGTGCTGGCAACTTAGGAAAATGGATGCTCAATTTTACGTCAAATTGAGCATCTGCTTTCCTAACCCATGGACAGCAACTTCTCCTGGGCGCCCGCTGCTAAGGAAGGCGCTAGGAGCGCATTATTGCCCATAGCACCTCCTTTTTAGCACGACCCCTCATTTACATACAGTATTGTGCACCTAGAGAGATGGCTGGGTGCGCATTAGGAAAGCAGACGCTCAACAGTGAGTACCTGTTTTCCCACGGACCTTACAGTATTGGCCTGAATGTGAGTTACAAAATCTCAGGGCGGGTGGGGAGGAGGGGACAGCAGGGCTTATGGGTCTGTGCCTCAAAACCTTTAAGTACCTGTTAATCAACGCACTAGCATCAGTAGTATTATCAATGCTCAACTCCTGGGAGGGCTTGGTTATGTGTGTTGTGTATTTTTTATGTTTTGTGGGTGGGTTTTGAAAAATAAAACCAGTAAAGCATGACTCACTAAGGCAGTCTTATCAGAAATATCTGTCAAATTCTGTCTCTCTCTCTCTCTCCTGTGGCAGTGTAGTGGGGTAAATAAATCCCCAGCTCTGAGGACTGAAGTAGAAAGCCTGTGCTTGCTGCAGGGAGATCCAGCTGCCCCACTTAAGAACTATGTGCAGGAGAAATGGCAGGGTCTCCCTAAAAAACCCCCCAAAAACCAGTAGCTAGAGAGAACTGAAGTCATGTATCTGCATGTATCATGACCTGCAGCAAGCCAAAACTGCTAGATCCTTGCTTTGCAGCTTCATGCATGCTGCATGCTGGCTGTATCCACCTGCAAGGGCTGGCCTTGGGCTAAATGAAATCCAAACTCTGAGCTAAGAGAGGCCGATTGCTCCTACTGAATAAGAAGTAACACGGACAACTCCCCTATGAGGAAAGACTAAAGAGGTTAGGACTTTTCAGCTTGGAGAAGAGATGACTGAGGGGGGATATGATAGAGGTGTTTAAAATCATGAGAGGTCTAGAACGGGTAGATGTGAATCGGTTATTTACTCTTTCGGATGGTAGAAAGACTAGGGGACACTCCATGAAGTTAGCATGGGGCACATTTAAAACTAATCGGAGAAAGTTCTTTTTTACTCAACGCACAATTAAACTCTGGAATTTGTTGCCAGAGAATGTGGTTAGTGCAGTAAGTATAGCTGTGTTTAAAAAAGGATTGGATAAGTTCTTGGAGGAGAAGTCCATTACCTGCTATTAAGTTCACTTAGAGAATAGCCACTGCCATTAGCAATGGTTACATGGAATAGACTTAGTTTTTGGGTACTTGCCAGGTTCTTATGGCCTGGATTGGCCACTGTTGGAAACAGGATGCTGGGCTTGATGGACCCTTGGTCTGACCCAGTATGGCATTTTCTTATGTTCTTATGTTCTTATGTTCTTAAGAGCAGGAGCCCAAGAGAGAACTGGAAAGGTCACTGATGAGGCCTTACCTGTAGTGCTGTTTGGTTATGGAGCCCATATATTAAAAAAAAATAAGACAGGATAGAAGCAGCACAGAGAAGGGTAACCAAAATGGTGTGAGATGTGCACCAAAACACACATGAGATTGGAGGACCTAAATATGTATCTGCTAGAAGAGAGGCGAAATGGGGTGGGGGGATATAATACAAACTTTTAAATACCTGAAAGGTATATATGCACAAGAAACAACCCCCCCCCCTTTTTTTTTTTTAATTGAACAAACGTCTGCTAATAATTTTAATGTTTGGTTGTAGATAACATTTGCCAAATCAAAATAAACAGGAAAACAGCAAAAATTGCATACAATAAAGTATATGGCAAAGTATGAAACTGTCACTCTGCCCTGCAATTTCCATTCTTTATTTATCCCCACCCCACCCAATGACCATAACACTTGTCCATTTAATATCATGCCCAGTCACAGAACATACTTAGCATATTTGACATAGCCTTATATGAGAAATAGGAATTATCGGGATAGGCCAAAATCCAAACTACCTACCCCCTTCATCCCTCTCTCTTCCACTCAAACACCCACACCCAATAATTTATTCTTACATTGTATGTGTGTAGTCTCCATGTACTGTCCACCTGCAACCCTCGTCCCACAGCCTCACCTCCTTTATGAACTTCTGTTTTTTCTCTACTTGCATACCCTTACACCTCCTCCTTTCTACCCCTTGGAATTTTTCCCACAGCGCATATGTTAATACTGATCCCTTTACCCTGTACTCCCCTGTATATACGTTACCACCAAGCCCTCTTGGTATTTTGCCTAAATTATTTGCAAAGTTGAGCTATTTTCTCTTACGTCCTTTCTGTTGTTTGCATTATTATCACTCCTGTTTCCCCTACCCCTGTTCAATGTATTTTCCATCTATCAGTTGCTAATGTAAACCGGCATGATGTTGCATACTAATGTCTGTATATAAAAGTTTCAAATAAATAAATGTGGTTCTCAGATCTTCTTGAAACCATTCATCCTGTCATTTTTCATGGCACTGAGCTTCCCCATGTAATATACCTCTCATTTCTGGTGCAAATTTCAGTAATGGAAGGCCAATTTTGTCTGCGGCACCAGTATGCTGTCTCACTTCTTGCAGCCATATCTACTTATATCATCAGTTCTTTACATGAGATGGTGGTTCTGGTAGGTCACCATTCAGAAGTGTATATACTCTGGATATAACCTTTATCACAAAAACCTTCAAATAGTGTTTTACCCATACTTAAATCTCACTGAACCTTGTTCTGGGACATAAAGTCGGATTTGCATGTAGAAATACAGATCAGAGGTTCGCGCCAGTGAAGGTGAATGAATGCAATTTGGGCGCTCAAGGCAGCGCATTAGCGAACGCCGACGTCACAAGCCGTGACGCCAAACGTCGTGACGGCACGCCTTGAGCGCCCCAATTGCACAGGCGTGCATTCATTCACTGCTGGCGGGGGCTGTTGGAGGCCGCTTTCCCCGCCGGCTCCCTCCGCCTCGACGAATGCAAGCCTGCCGGCTCCCGCCGGTAAGTTTACTTTTATCACACTTTATTCCCTTTTGTTTTAACCTGGCTTTACGCAAGGAACAGAAGTTGCAATTGTTCCTGCCGTTAAGAAACGCGTTCGCAAGAAGAAAGGAAACTTTTTTTTTTTTGCAAGACTGGGGCAGAGCTGGGTTGCAGCTCCGGAGAGCCCGGGGGGATTGGCCCGACAATTTGTGAGGACTGGGGCTGCCCCGGAGACCGGCACCCATGAACGCGGCCAGGGCAGGTGAGTGGGGGCTGGGGGGAAAGTTTGCCGCCTACCCTTACCCCTGCCTCTAATGTAGGGGTAAGGGTAGGCGGTAAGTTAGGTTAAACGCGTGGGAAAAGTGCAGGTTTAAAAAGCGATAATCGGGGCGCGCGTTACTGTATGGGAGGGAATAGCTAATCCGATCGTTTACATCTCATATACATGCCGCGGGCGGAAAGAGTTACCCGTTGAGTTAAAAAGGTGGTAAGGATGGGTTAAAGGGGATAGTGAATAGCAGGTTGGGCTAACACGGGTTAGAAGCAGGGTAACCGTGGCCGCACTTTACTGTATTGGCCTGCTAGTAAGTTCTTCAACCAGTGGCGAGAGGGATTTATCAGGATATGCTATAGTAAACAGGATGTCATCTGCAAACATTGAAAGTTTATACTCATGCTGTCCCTCACTGACCCCCTGAATGGACCAGGATTCCCAGATGGAGGCTGCCAGCAGTTCCAAGTAAATAGCAAAAAGAAGTGGGGACAAAGGGCAACCTTGTCTGGTATTGCGTTCTATCAGAAAAGCTCTTGAAAATCCCCCATTCACTTTGATACACGCGTTCGGGTTTCGAGATAGTTGTCTAATCCAAGTGGAGACATTTCCTCCCAGGCCTAACTTATCTAACACTTCAAATAAATAGTCCCAATGGACCATTTCAAAGGCCTTCTCAGCATTGACAGTAAGGAGCACTGAGGGGATTTAGCTTCCTGTACCCAACAGATCAGATCTACCACCCGCCTCACATTATCAGCAGCAAGTCTCCCGGGTACAAACCCAGTTTGATGGGGATGTATCAGGTGTGTGGCCACCCCATTCAAGCAGGTAGCTAAAGTTTTGGCCAAAATTTTCAGGTCCAGATTTATGAGATATAGGCCTATACAACCCACATAGTGTTTGATCCCTACTGGGTTTCACTAAAATAGTAATGCCCGCTCTATTAGCATCTTCAGCAATATACCCGTCTCCCAAAAGGTTATTAAAGGCTGCTGTAAGTGGGCGAGAGATCACTCAACTCAATTTCTTATAGAAACCAGCCGAAAATCCATCGATTCCTAGAGATTTACCCTATTTTAATCCCATTATTGCTTTTGATTCTTCAATTTTCGATATTTCCCTATTTATGAAATCTTGTTCAGTATCTTTGAGCCGCGAAAGCGTAATTCTGGTCAGATACTCCTCAATCTTTTCTTTTGTAATATCTGGCCTTCTAGAATATAGTTGTTGGTAAAACTGGGTGAATCTGTCCCTGATGCTATCATTGTCTGAACCCATAACCCCCTTAGCATTCTTAATCCTCAAGATTTGGTTAAGGCCCATTCGGGCTTTAAGTCATCAAGCTAGGAGCCTCCCAACTTTGTTGCCCCCCTCAATTTACAGATTGCCTCCTGTTGTGCCCTAGTGGTGAGATATTGTCTGCTTCTCCCTCAGGATGTTGATGAGTCTGGAGGGAATTCCAGAGAGTTTATGGAGCCCTCTGCTGCCTTTTTAGCAAATGCAAGCTATGATTTAATCTGGACCTCGGCCAGAAGAATGGCTTTGGTGATAGCGGCCAGGTGTCAACTCTAGTTGCGAAATTGGTCAGCTGACACAGCTTCCAAAGCCAATCTTACCAAGGTGCCCTGTAAAGGCTCTTGTTTGGGAGCAAGTTGGAGAAACTGTCCAGTAAGTAGGGTGAGTCTCCAGTGCCTTGGTTGCTGGAAGATAAACAGTTACAGCGCCCGTTTGGCATGAGGGGTCGTTTCTGGGGTTCTAGGCATTTTCATCCTACAGAGGGATGACCTTTCAACAGACTCAGCCTTTTGGTAAGTCTGTCCTCTCGTCCCCAGCACCCCAAGAGAGGAGCGGGCTCTTGTGATGGACCGTCCCGAACTTACCAATGAAGGTTTGCCGGCCCACCTTCCGGAATAAGAAATAGGGGGACGTCTCTCTTTTACCAGAGGTGGGTCAAGATCACGTTGGACCAGTGGGTCCTGGAGGTGATACGCAAATGGTATGTACTGGAATTTCACAGTATTCCCCTAAGTGTTCATGGTGTCCCCTTGCCAATCCTCGCAGAAGAAGCAGGCAGTTGAGTTCATGCTTCAAAGGCACCTTAGACTGAGGGCTGTGGTTCTGGTGCCCACATCTCAAAGTATAGGGTGAAATTCCATTTATTTTGTTGTGCCCAAGAAGGAGGGCACCTTTTGTCCCATCTTGGATCTCAAGAGGGTCAACAGTCAATTGAAGGTGACTCGTTTTCAAATGGAAACCTTATGCTCTGTAATAATGGTGGCCCAGCCATGGGAATTTCTGACCTTCTTGGATCTGTCAGAGGCTTATCTTCATATTCCCATCTGATTGGAACACCATTGCTTTCTATGCTTTGCGGTGTTGGGGTGCCATTATCAGTTTCGGGCGCTGCCTTGTGGTCTCGCCACCGCTCCCAGAACATTTCCCAAGATTATGGTGTTGGTAGCGGTGGCCTTGTGAAAAGAAGGAATCTGGTGCACCTCTGTTTGTACGACTGGCTGATTCGAGCTAAGTCTCAGGAAGAGAGCTGCCTGGTGACACACAAGGTTATCTCCTTATTGCAGGAGCTTGGTTGGGTGGTGAACCTGACCAAGAGCAATCTTCAACCATACCAGTCATTGTAGCATCTGGGGGTCCGGTTTGACATGGGACAGGACAGAGTTTTCCTATTGGAAGTTCAGATCCAGAGATTGTTGTCTCAAGTACGTCAGTTGTTGAACATCATATGCCCCGACAGTGTGGTCCTACCTACAGGTACTCTGTTTGGCAGCTATCCTGGAAGTGGTACTGTGGGCAAGGGCGCATATGCGTCCTCTTCAGCGCTCTCTGCTATCTCATTGAAACCCGCAGTCTTGGATTATGCGATTCAGCTCCACTTGCCAATGGCAATCTGCTCCCATCTCCAGTGGTGGTTGCAGGAGGATCATTTGAGAAAGGGAGTTCCCTTGTTCCACAACAGATGCGAGTCTCCATGGTTTGGGGGGCTTGCTGTCTGGAGTTAACGGCCCAGGGGAGCTGGAATGCCGAAGAGTCTCGCTGGAACATCAGTTGCCTGGAGGCTAGCATACTTGCAGTTCTGCCACAGATTGCGGAGTCAAGTGGTTAGCGTGATGTCTGACAACGCAAAGACGGTGGCCTATATCAATCGCCATGGAGGAACTAAGAGCCAGCAAGTGTTGCAGGAAATAGACCAGCTGATGGAATGGATGGAAATGTTAAGCGCCAAAACATGCTTTGACACTTACTTACACATAGATACAAGAGCACTTAGCTTTTGTAGAAAGCATACATTTTTATTGAGCAATATAAGTATTCTTGGGAGATGCTGGAAGCCATTTCTCTGACACGCTGACTGCCAGCATCTCGTATACATGACCTGATCCTTCTTTTATAGGTAAAATACAATTCAGTACTAGGTCAGAAATTCTGAAATTGTATGACCACCTGGAGAATCATTTACATAAGTTGTCATGTCAACAGCATGATAAGAGTATCCCTAAATTACCCTGACCAGTTCTCCAAGTTGGGGCCCATTTACCTTCACTCTTTAGATAATCCTTTGTTCTGTTAAAATCTTGCTGCTCAGGGAAATAGTTATATCTTAAGCTGTGTGCAGTGTTTACAGATGCTCCTGTTACAGTTGCCCTTGTAATGACGTTCTAACCGTTGCCTTCTGCTTTTGTGACCCTATAATTAGGCATCACAAATTGTCGCCAGCTTCAACTGCTGTCCAGGTGTCCTTAGAATTCCTCCAGGTCAGGCTCAGTAGGGCATTTAAAGTTCACATAGCCAGAAAGGCTAAGATAGCGCACACATCAGAAGGTCATTTGCAGATAATCTCGGCCTCTCACATTGCAGGAAAAGACAACGTAAGAGCATAATTTCTCAGCAGGGAGAGTCTGGACCCAGGAGAGTGGGTATTGTCGGCTGAGGCATTTTAGCTGATTGTGGGTCACCTGGGCCTTCCATTCCTAGACCTGCTGGCAATTTCTCAAAATAACGAAGGTTCCTCACTTCTACAGTCTCAGGAGAGATTTGTGATCCCTGGGAATAAATGTTCTCGTACAGGTCTGGCCGGAAGACAGATCGCCTTATGCCTTTCCTCAATGGCCCTTGCTGGGCAGGATAATTCGCAAGATCGAAGGCGACAGGGGGCTAGTACTCCTGGGGGCGCCAGCCTGGCCCAGGCATCCATGATATGCAGATTTGTGACAATTCCTGGTGGAGGCTTCCTTTAGTCTTCTGCTGCACATAGATCTGCTTCAGCGGGGACTGGCTCTTCATGAGGATACGACTCGATTCTTTTATGATTTGGCCCTTGAATGGACTCGCCTGTTAAAGCGTGGTTATTCCTTTGCGGTGATTTCTGCTTTACTCTGCACTCACAAGTTCTCCACTTCCTTGGCTTATGTGTGGGTTTGGAGAGTTTTTGAGGCCTGGTGTGAGAAGTGGGGTGTTCTTTCTCCTTCTGTTAAGATCAATCCCTCTCATTCTGGATTTTTTGCAGGAAGGATTGAATAAAGGCTTGGCCCTTAATTCCTTGAAGGTGCAGGTTATGGCTCTGGCCTGGTAATAGTGTTTCCTAGTCGTCTCATCCTGATGTGGCCCATTTTATTTTGAAGGGAGTGAAGCACCTTGGGCCTCTCATGAGGTTACCGGTTCCATTGTGGAGTCTTAATTTGCTGCTGGACATTTGGGCGGGCCTTACATTCCGACCACTGCGTAGTCTTTCCTTATGGTTGTTGACCTTGAAGACTTCTGTTCCTAGTGTCTATATATTCTGTGTCAGATTTCTGAGCTGCAGGCCTTGTCTTGCCGGGAGCCATTTCTTCAGGTGACTCCGGGGCGTTGCAGCTGTGTACTATTCCATCCTTCTTGGCCCAGGTAGTCTTTTGTGCTCCTTGGATGTTAAGCATCTTGTGTGGTATCTAGAGGTTTCCGAATCTTTTCGAAAGATGGATCGCCTGTTTATTCTCCATGGCGGGAGTAAACAGGGTGCTCAGGCTTTGCGGGCTACCATAGCTTGTTGGATTAAAGAGGTGGTCACAGCAGTGTATATGGATGCTGGAAAGCCATTGCCTACTCAGGTTAGGGCTCAGGCAGTGTTTTGGGCAGAGGTTAGTCTGTCTCCTGCGATGTGGTCCCCCTTACACACTTTTTTTTCCATGTTTTATTGTCTGGATGTGCAGGCCTGGGAGGATGCAGCCTTTGCATGTGTGGTGTTGACTAGTCCATGAGCAGTCTCCCACCCTGTTGGGGAATAGCTTTGGTACATCCCACTGGTCCTGAGTCCATCCATCTACACGCTAGGAAAACTAGAAATTACTTACCTGATTTCGTTTTTCTTAGTGTAGACAGATGTACTCAGCTTCCCGCCCTCTGCTGCCGCATGAGTGTGTCAATAGTCGTCCTGTGGGTCTCTGGGTCCCAAGGGATTACTGGTAAGTGTTCATCCAGTCCCTAGCTTTTAGAATATTTTGTGATTTCGATGTTTATGGTTGGTTGAGTACAGTTCTGCTTATCTATTTTTAATTATGTTTTTAATCGATATTTGTTGGTCTGTTCACAGTTGCTTTTGAAGAGAATACTGGCAGGCTGAGGTCACTGCAGGGTTATGTATACTGGGACGTCAGCTTGCTCTGTCTCCATCTGCTAGCAGGGGAGCATAAACCCACTAGTTCTGAGTCCATTTTTCTCTTTTTAATTATTTTTTCTATAGCACTGGAAACTTAACTCCAGCCTTGACCCAGGCCTTAAGTTTCCAGTGCTAAAAAAGATGCACTGACCCAATGCAATCTCTGCATTGGGAAATGATACTTAATGACCTCATTTGCATGGGATTTCCATGCAAGGGTGCTAAGTATTATTGTCCTTGAGGTACGCACATTTTTATTCACAAAACTTCTTCTTCCTGCATCGGGAGTAAATTTTGCCTGCAGAAAAGCCGCGCACAAATGCAGGCTAAAAGGTGCGTCCCACTGAATGCTCCTGTTTGCATCAGCCCCTAGGGTTGGCAGAAGGTGTGACAGCTACAGGTTAGGGCTGGGTGGTAATTAGAAACAGGCAGATCACACACACAATTGCCATCTCTCCCCAAGTCGATCAAACAGGCTTATCTAGTTGTGGTTTTACCCCTTCCTCTCCCCCTTGCATGCATAGGTTACAGTTTTGATTTTCTTTGGCAAATCAAAGGGGAAAATCAGAATTACAACCCCATGCATGAAATGTAAAAGGGGGGATAAAAATAGGATTGGAACAGCCTGTTTGACATGAGCAGGTTTGAGGTGGCAACTCTTAACCAAAAAAATATTATTATTTTTTTTTTTTAATGACTTGTGGTTTTTAAGTTCTGGTTTTTTTTGTTTTTTTAATTAGAACATTACAAACTATGTAGGATTGTGAGATGGGTGAATGCCTGAGGCGCTACTTAGCCCAGCAAGGACCCAATTCTAAATGTAATAACTGACACCAACTGCGTAGCAGTGCTTTCCTTATGTTTAACTTTCTGTCCTCAAAATTTAGCAAATGCATTTTTTTTTTTAAAGTTCTTGTTTTTGTCTGACTCTTCTCTTCTCTTCCCTGCCTATCTTCCTGAAATTTATAATACACACTTGGACTGTCTATAAAAAGGCCCAAACCTTCTTATTCCTGGCATTAGGAGGGGTGCTTATTTTCTACTGTCTTGCCCATCACTGTCAAATTGGTGCCAGCTTATCCCCTGCATATTTTGAGCTGCATTGGGACTAAATGTTAGGTGGCCGGGAGCTGGTGTGACTTTGATAATGCATCTCTTCTGGCTGTGGAGAGGCTTGGGAGCCAGGAAGAACTTGGGGGTGGGGGAGGAGGAGGTCTGGGCATCCTTGTTATATTGGAAAAGTGTTGTGAAGTCAGTGGAACAGTCGGTGTTTAGATGCCTTTTTTGTGTTGGATGGGTTGCCAAATAGGTTAACGTTGTAACCCTGTAATGCAGGGTTGGTATGCTAGTAATTTTCTCCACCCTTACCCCAGCCACAACATCGTCCATTTTCTCAGTCAGGTTTTCAAGATATCTGTAATGAATATACATGAAAGATTTGTTCTGTTTCTTGGGTAGTAGGTTATTTGTTTGTCAGCTGATCTTAGCTGAGACAGTAAGTTAAAAGGTACTTTTGGTCCCCTTGTGTCCTCCTCTGTGGTGTTTTACAATCCAGTTGAATTCAACTTATTTTTGTTCATATTGCTACATTTATTTTGGTTTTCTAAAATAAGAGAGCCCTGATTACTAAGCTAGCTATTGAAATTTTTATATAGCAAGTCACAGAAAACAAGCAAAAGGGGAGAAGACATAGCAAACATTTACAGAGTGATGATGACTTCATCATTCTTGAGAGGAGGAGTAGGCAAGGTCAGCGTGAAATAGTAGCAAGACTGAGATACATGCTGTGGTACAATCTAGAGGAGGATACACATTTCCTAGTATTGACTGTTGGTGCACTTCGCAGCTAAGGTAATAAACCAATGCTAAAATTGGAGTTAAATTTTAGCGCAGATTTTACTTCGTGTGTGTTAAAACTGGGTCCCTACAGAATGCAATAAGTTAATGGATGCAAATCAAACAGGAGTTAAAAAAACAAGCTAAATGAAAAAAGCATGCTAAAATGCGAGTTAAAATGAAAAATACGCACTAATGTAGAAAAGTGCTTTAAAACAGGAGTAAGAAGGTAAGTACTTGAATTTGGAAGGAGTGTAACCAAAAATGGCCTTGCATGCGAGATTGTACCCAAGCCAGGATGCCCAGTGTCAATCTCACATGCAAGACCTTTTGAGCAAGGCATGCCAACTGCTCTAGGGAAGGCACCTACAGCTGAACAGTTTGCAGCTTGGTACTATACTTGCCTGTTCCTGAGAGCTTACCCTTTGCTTTCAGTTGGCAAAAAGGTCTTGCAGGTGAGATTGACTCTAGGCATCCAGACTTAATATAACATAACATTTGCCATACTATATCAGATCAAGGATCCATCAAGCCCAGCATCCTGTTTCCAACAGTGGCCAATCCAAGGCACAAGTACCTTGCAAGTACCCAAACATTAAATCAATCTCAAGCTATTGCTTATTGATTAATAGCAGTTTATGGATTTTTTTCCTCTAGGAACTTATCCAAACCTTTTTTTTTCCCGTCAATAAGCAGGTTCCTTTAGGCATGCAGTGTGTGTGACGTCATCCGTGTCATCACAAGGCAGAGCTTTACTCTCCTAGCTCGAAGAGCTTTTATATTGTGCTTGCGCTGGTGTTCCCGCACTCCTCGAGCCGTCTCCTCAGTTCTGTTTTTCCATGATTCATCACAGACGTGTAGAAGCACTCTCTTCAGTCTCCTTCAAAAAACAAAACAAACAGATTCAACATTCCGAAGAGTTCCGGTTTCAACTATTGCCAATGTGGCAAAATGTTGGTGACCAATGGACATAATTACTGTTGCTTATCTCTCGGTCCCGACCACAACCAGGCTACATGCAAAGACTGTGGTGAGATGTCCCTGCGGGCTAGGTGCCACAGGGCTGAAAAAATGGAGAGGTTGAGATATTCCACATCTTCCTATGCTCCCTCTCTGTTACGCTCTCCTCCTCCAGAGGGGGAGGAGTTAGCAATCTGTTCTGCTTTTCTCCTGAAAGGGGGAGGAGTTAGCAATCTGTCATGATCTGCTCTTCCAGAGGGGAGGAGTTGGCTATCTGTAGTGCTTACCCCGCCAGGAGGGCGGAGTTAGTAATCTGTTAGCGAACTGCCGTTAGATGCTCCTGTAAGGGAAGGAGGTAGCAATCTGTTATGGATCAACTCCCCAAGGAAGAGGAGTTGGCAATCTGTTCAGTGATACTCTTCTGAGGAGAGGAGCTAACAATAGGTATATTGTACTTCGCTACTGAGATAGCAATCTATCATGCCTCCGCTATGGAGTAACAATCTGTTATATATAGGCAAGACCCATAGAAAGAGAAGGTAGCTATCTATATAATACTTCCGTAAGCGGTGTTAGTGGTCGGTAGTGGTTGGCTCCCACAGAATGACAGTAGTGAAAGGGATGACCACTTGGAGGAAATGGTGAATCCCTGGGCAGATGGTAGATGACAGCGCCCCCAGGAGGAGATCCTGAGAGGAACCACAGGTTAGGCTAGAATATGAAATAAACACAAATAGTTCTTTATTAGGCTGGAAGCTGGACCACCAGTGGTGGCAGTAGTGAGTCGATGTGGCTGGCAGGGCTGAAGTCCTTCTGATACTGGAATATAATCTCTGGGTCACTGAGCTGTAGAGAGAGACTAGAAGTAGTGAGTAGGCAGGGTATACTGGATACGAGATGGTACACTCACAATAGTAGATGTCTGCAATGGTCTCTGTGCCACAGAGAGACTTCAGTATATTAGGAACAGGAGCCATAGGCGAGCACTGGTTCCTATAAACAGTCTGTAATAAGAACTCACAATAGCTGTATATGAAATGGCTTCTAGAGTAGAAGAGAGTCTGTAAAGGATTCTAGGAACATGGGCCCTCGTGGAGAGAGTACCTGTTCCTATCTGCAATCTTGCCAATATAATTCTCGATCTCCGTGCCTGCGAAAACGTCTTGGACGGAAGGGAGTCTTCAGAGCTATAGTAATGTAGGCCCTCGTGGAGCGAGTACCGATTCCTATCTACAATAGAACTCACTGTGTTCACGTCTGCGATCGCTTCCAGGCAATGAGGAGTCTTCAGAGTATTCAGGGACGTAGGCCCTCGAGGAGCCAGTACCGGATTCCATCTTGGCAATCTGAAATCAAGGAGAGAGCGGGGCCCCCATGGAGCGGGTACTCCTGGTAAGTTTGAAAAGGCCGAGCAGTGGAGAAGGATTCCCCTCGCTGTCTCAGATCATTGTTGCAAGTATCGTGGACTGCCGAAGCAAGTCCTGTTGGAGTTCCTTGCTAACTCGTTAGAGGTTAGCAAACAAAGAAATTTTAAAGTGGAAATGGATGACGTCACTATGGGAGGACGCCCCCGAGGTTCGCGCCCTTACGTCATCAGGAACATGGCGCATCCGTAGCGTCAAGCCAGCCCGGGGACACCAGGACCAAGAGGCAGGAAGAAACCGCGGCTGCATCTGTCCATCAGAGCCGAAGGGAGTCACTCCCAAGGTAGAGAGGGTGGCGCGAGAAGAGGCACGAATGCAACACTCTCCTACGCGATACAGTAATTTAGTTTATCTAAATTAGGGCCGGCAGTAAAAAGAGGCGCTAGGGACACTAGCGCTTCCCTAGTGCCTCTTTTCGGACAGGAGCGGCGGCTGTCAATGGGTTTGACAGCCGACGCTCAATTTTGCCGGCGTTTGTTCTCGAGCCCGCTGACAGCCACGGGTTCAGAAACCGGACGCCGGCAAAATTGAGCGTCCGGTTTTCAACCCACGGGCCTATTTCAAAATTTTTTTTTTAACTTTCGGGACCTCCGACTTAATATTGCCATGATATTCCCCGGCGCCTGTAGAAATTAACGCCTACCTTTGGGTAGGCGCTAATTTCTTAAAGTAAAATGTGTGACTTGGCTGCACATTTAACTTACTGATTCGCGTGGGAATACCTAATAGGGCCATCAACATGCATTTGCATGTTGCGGGTGCTATTAGGTTCGGGGGGATTGGACACACGTTTTCGACGCGCTATTACCCCTTACTGAATAAGGGGTAAAGCTAGCACAGCCTGCTAGTGACAAAAGATCGATGCAGTCTTCTCCAGGTCAGAAAAAACCTCGGTCTGAGACTATTCGGGCCCATTCTGTGGATACGGTTGGCCATTCAAATAAACCTTTGTCGGCATCAGTAACTGGCATGATTTATGCTTCGAATCTTGTCTCTGCACCACTACCAACGACGCAGTCTAAAACGGCCCCGTCATCTATCATGAACATGCCAGTGCTTGAGCCGAAAAAGCCTACTTACAACGCAACCAACCCATGCGTCTGCTTCGATGAATGCCCCGGTGGCTACGACGCACTCTGACGCATCTAAGCACTCTTTGACGCACAAAAAACAAAAATCTTCCGATCATGATGCGGCGTCACATAAATCGACGCATAAACAAATTATAACACCTCACAAGTCTTCTAGGAAAACCAAACACCTATTACCACCTTCTTGGGAAGTCTCCTTAATAGATTTAGAGGAACCACATTCTGCCTCCCCCCCCCCCCCCCCCCTTCCTCAGAAAAGCTATCAGTCTCCGATAGCCATACTTCAGTTCTCTGATTATAGATCTAGGAGACTCCCCAGGGAGCTGGGATTCATCACCGGAGATTACATGCTTTTCCAGCAATCGCCCTATCCATTTTAGAAAAAGACCAACTTCCCAGCAGGAGGACACGGAACAAAACATAATTAAAACTCCAAAGAAAAAACCGTGCAAGGCAGGGAGTGTTAAAGTTCCATCTCAGAAAATATCGGCCCAGGAAATGTCTCAAATCACAACTCTTCAAAAGTTTTTTCACAATTTGCCGTCACAACATTCCACACATTCTTCCCCATCACCTTCTGGGAAGTACAAGGTTCAATCAATACATAGCTCCCCTTCTTCACCAGTGAAGGAGCCAATACCACAAGACTCTCGCTCTAGCCTCTCTACAATATGAATCTCCGCCAGTGAATTTTCCTTTATCATCCTCAAGCAGATCTATCGGAATCCCTTCTGACCCACTGAAATCATTCACAACCATCCTTACCACCAGAAGATCTTACATACTTGAAATCCTAGAAAAATTGGGTTTCACCTTAAAAATAGAAACCCAGAAACTCTGACCCCCAGAACTGAGGTTTTGGGAATCTTACAGATATTAATGTTCCAGCTGAACCAACTGCTCTTCCTTCTTTCCAAATATTGGAAGCTCTTATGGATAAAACCTGGGACACCTCATATCTAGTAACTCCAGCTTTCAGGAAATTGGATCTAAAATGCAAAAAACTTATTATACTAATGTTCAGATTCCACAACTTGATTGTTGTAGAGACAGCAATGAAAAAGGCTAAGAAAGACAGTTTGATTAATAGCAAGTAATGGACTTCTCCAAGAACTTATCCAAACCTTTTTTAAAACCAGCTACACTAACCGCAGTATCCGCATCCTCTGGCAACAAATTCCAGAGTTTGTGTTGAGTGAGAGAGAATTTTCTCCGATTAGTTTATATGTGGTACATGCTAACTTCATGGAGTGCCCCCTAGTCCTATTATCTGAAAGAGTAAATAACCGATTCACATTTACTCATTCTAGAACTCTCATGATTTTAAAGACCTTTATCATATCGCCCCTCAGCTCTCTTTTCTCCAAGCTGAACAGCCCTAACCTCTTCAGTCTTTCCTCATAGGGGAGAAGTTCCATCCCCTTTATTGTTTTGGATGCCCTTCTCTGTACCTTCTCCAACGCAACTATATCTTTCTTGAGATGTGGTGACCAGAATTGTTCACAGTATTCAAGGATGAATTAATCATGCTAAATACCCACCCACCTCTCTGGAGAGTCAACTGCCTAGTTCTGAGTAGTACTGATATCGACTGAGGCGGCTCATAAGACAACACCCGTGTGTGAACTCCCACACATGCTCAGTAGAGCTAAAGGCTCTACTAGCTAGGAAAGACCAATCTGTTTGGTGCTGTAGGATGTCACCCAAATGTCATGGCTAATTCATTGTTATCTAAGGAAAATACAGTTTGTGATAAGCAGACTTGCTTTTCCTTACCTTTTTTTTATTGATTTAAAAAAAAAAAAAAAAAGTTACCCTACCTCTAAGGCTCTGTCCCCTTGGAGCTTTAGATCATGATCTCTAATCCTCAGCTTCCTTTCCATTCAAAAAGGTTTGATTCCTGTGAATAAATGCCATTCTGGTATTTAAGTCTGTATCCTTAACACGCCTATCTCTCATCTCCTCTTTAGGATATACATATTGTCCTCGAGTCTCATCTGTTTTTCAGACCCCACACTATTTTGACTGCCTCTCAGGACTGTGCCTAAGCTTTTTGAGATGGGTGTTCAAGTTTCTATGGTTGACATCTAGGAAATACTTTTAGAGCAGTGAGTTGGGGATAAGGAAGGATAATAGCTACGGCTAGAACAATATTGCTGGTCAAACTGTAATAGGACTGACAACTAGGAGATAATGTAGGAACTAGACATACTAGATAAGTCAAATGGTCCTTATCTGCTGACATTCACTATATGACAGATTCCCAAGTACTTTATTATACATTTGATCACCAAGTAGACTTTCCCACTCTGTTTCTCTGTGTGCTAGTAGTATAGTATGCACTAAAATTAATATGAAAGCAACTGAGAGTCTAATTTCAGAAACAGAATTTGGAAAATTTAACTCATTTAGAGGTGGGGTGTGTTGTTTCTATAGGTATTATGTTACAAGAAGCAATGGTATTCTTCTGAGGGAGAATCTCTAATGGGGGAGTAGTGTCAGAAACATTAGCTTTTGACCTGTGAATGGGCTTCTCGCATATTTTGCCTAGATTGCAAAATAGAAACATCATGTTTTGGAAAGGGGAAGTATCTACGCACTTTTTGTCACAATTTATGCAGTATATTTTCCTTTGGCTGAAATGTTAAACCCGGCGCTTCTGGTCTCCCAATAAACCCATTTCTCTTAAAGTTTCCACAGGAAGAGAGAGGATAAAGGGAAGGGCACCTGTACATGCTTGTCAGGTCTGTAGATTTCTTGTATAACTTCTGTTTTCCTGAACCATGGTATGTGTAGAGAGTACGAGGCCCGCCTACAAAAGTATGGGGAACGAATATGGACATGCAAGAGTACAGGAAGTAGCCAATTGACACACAAGGAGGCCTGGGATGAAGAGCAGGAGGTTGCAGAGCTGTAAGTATTCTTGTAGGAAGGAGACCACTGACAGAGGGGAGGATATGATCTGATTCTGGGACTGTTCTAAGATTGTTACATCTTTTTGGGCTCACTGATTTTGCCCGTGAAATGCCAGGTTTAGTAAGTATCTTTGTAACAGCCCGCATAAAGTTGGCAAATATACCATATAACAGGGATGGCGAACTCCAGTCCTTGAGGGCCGCAAACAGGCCAGGTTTTCAGGATATCCACAATGAATATGCATGAGAGAAATCTGCATGCACTGCCTCATCCATTGGATGCAAATCTTTCTCATGGGTGCTCATTGTGGATATTCTGAAAACCTGTCCTGTTTGTGGCCCTCGAGGACTGGAGTTCGCCATCCCTGCCATATAAGTTACATCAGTTTTCAAAATGAACTTAATACACACAAGCTTGTTTTGAAAATTCCACAAAAACTACCCACACACAAGAACACTTAATTTGTGCAAGTAATGTTTGGGAAAATTGTCACATCTTTTAAAAAAAAAAAAAAATCAAAAAGTGGTATATAAAAATGTAAACTCAACCCCAGGAGTGCCTCTGTTTAATGTAGATAAACTTAAGTGCATGCAGGACTTACCACATATTGGATATCAATTTTATAGCAAGCCATTTCTGTGGGAAAAGCACCATTTTATCTGCAGAAATGCATTCCCTATGTTTTGTATGATACTTTTCTGCTAGAGCAGAGCTTTCCAAACTTTTCATGTTGGTGACACACTTTTTAGACAAACATAATTTCACGACACAGTAATTGTCTACTAGCAAACCAGAGGTTAAAGGTTAAACGAACGAAATGTATTTCATCAATTTGTTTCCTTAAATATATAAATAAATTGTTTCATGACACAACATCTCATGAAAACCTTTAATTTATATTAAAAATATATATATTCCAAAATGAATGCTATTGTTATAATTTGAGTAAGAATAATAAAACAAATTTACTGGCCCCCACACTCATCTACCTCTTCTTTTTGATTGTTGCCAGTTAAGTGCCTCACTCCCTTCAGGGTTCAAGCCTGCTGTGCTGCATAACACCTTCCATGATCACCAGACACTGTTGCTTGCAGTCAGTACTTCTGGTGACCAGGCCTTATCGGCAGCAGCAGCCAATGACGGGGACAGCTGAGCTCAAGTCCCACCCACCAAGCCCAAAAAAACCACGATTGACAGCAAAAATCGCCCAATAATAAGCAACCCATGAACTGAAAAAAAAAAAAAAAAGTGAATCGCTGGAGGGGAGCAGCTATGTGAACTGGGCTTGCGCGACACGCCTGCACACTGCAGGTGACACACTAACGTGTCCCGACAGTTTGGAAAGCTCTGTGCTGGAGACTTAATACTGCAAATGTATGGTCATCAAGTGATGACTAAAGGGCCTTTTGTGATATATTTTTAGAAACGTCTGTTTACTTATGGTTTCTGAGGTTCAAAGCAGGAGATTATCAGGTACATATTGGGGTTTAATGTTCTTGAATCTGGGGATAACAAAATATCAGGGGTATATTGGAGGTTTAATGATTGTACATTCAGCAGTATTGGCACTGTTTTCATGCAGTTTGAAGGAGGAGTTCCCAACATGGTATGAGAAGTTGGTGCTTGAGATCGTTCATCATAACACCATCTCATTGGACAAACTGGTAGACCAGGCCTGGCTGGAAATCATGACAAAGTTTGCTGTTGATGAGGAGTGTGATTTGGAAGTAAGTAGTTTGATTCAAGTTCTCTGAATGTATACATATTGCAGAATACCAGCCTTTCCAGTCTGGGGAGGTACAGAAATATGATCTACAAATAAAATTCAAGTCTTCCACATGAGTGTTCAGAACTATCCAGTCACTGGAGTGCCAGTCTGCAATTTTTTTAAATTTATTTACCCATAATGGTGAAATTCTACACTCAATTTTCAGGCATACTCCCTCCTTTAATCTTGCACCTCTAGTGATGTAGGTCTGTACATCATCTGTAGCTTACAGCTCAAAGATTAGTAGGGTTTTTGCATATATTGTGATAGTATTTAGGAGTGGGGAGAGAAAATGGCATGTATCCATGAACATTTTCCTATATTATAGGTTAATCTTACTTTTTTCCTTCCTGCCCTTTTTACTTTTAATGTTCTTCTATTCAGATCTAATCTAAACCTGTTCCAAGGCGTTTTTAATACTAGTTGGAATACAAGGTCACAAATCATACAATTTTTAACTTTCTTGTCCTTCTGCCCACCAGCCAAGAACATGTGGGTATATTCCTCTCATCCACCTTTGAGGCAGTTGGTCCTTTTTTTTTTTTTTTTTTAATTCACCTCTACATATATAATTAGAATCTCACATGCCAGTGTCCTCTGCTTCCAGCTACCAAGAGGACGGTTGGTCGGCATACACCTAAAGATTTTTACCAATTCAGCCTAATTAACCAGTTTTTTGTTTTTAAGCTTAAAAAAAAAAAAGCCTTTATACTGCTCCTTGAAGAGTTAACTCCTGTCCATGCACCCGCAGATCTACTGCAGAGTAGCGAGCCACTCTCTACTAGTCTTTCTGCTGACAGTAGATTGAGTCAAAAGCTGACAGTTGTTTCTTACACATCTTTTCTGTCAGCATAGCAACTTTGGAGCATAACTCAAGCAGTTTACCTTAGCTCCTTCACTTCATAAACAGCCTATCCTCAATCTACCTGCCATCTTTTTTTTTTTTTTTTCCTTCATCGGATGTGAACTTCCTGTAGCAATTCAAAGCACTTCCTGAGTCATCTAAGCTAATTTTATCATGGCTCAGTCAGGTAATTCTGCAAAAGTAGAGGTTTCTTCAAAATCTACCTCATTCTGAATCGTGCAAAGCTACCTCTAAGTTGGCACATTTAAAAAAAAAAAATCTTCAGTGACTTCAGTTTCCCTGATAGTGACACTGAAGCCGGTTGCTCAGCAGTTGCTAGGGACGTGGCGGCCATCTTGCCTCCAACTAGAGATGCATCAGGAGTTCAGAGACAGTGCGTCTCAAGCTTCAGAGCCACTGCGTTTATCTCCTGAATGCTTTTTTGCAGAAAAATTTGCTCCAGAAATGGATACAGTTACCTGTACTCCTGATTTCTTTAAATTTCTACATCTGGCTTTCCATGCTTTAAAAGGAAACAATGAAAATGTATCCATTCAAAACAAGTTAGCTTATGAACTGCCAATGCTCAATATTAAGAAAAAAATCTGTTGCAGAAACCATTATGCATGTGGTGAAGCTCCTGATTTTATTCCTTTGTTATTAGTTGATGACAATGTAATAGAGGGTTTAACACTCATGAGGAAGGAGAGCTAGAATCAGGTGATGAGGAAGATTCAATTCACCTTTTCCATAAGGAAGAAACTTCTGTTTTAATTGCACGGGTTACATCAGCCTTTAGGTTGTCAGAGGATATAGTTGAGGAAACTCCACCCTGGAATCCAATCTTGAAAGGATCAAAAAAGGACGTTCCTCTTTCCGTATACATTCTGAAGTTAGAAATTTATTCAGTGTGGAATGCCCCGGAATCCATTTCAAAAGACCTAGACCTTTTACAAAATTATACCCCCTCCCTTCTGAGTCCCAAAAGTTTCTCTTTCCCTGTACGTACCAGGATCAGTCCAGACTGCTGAGTTGTGTCTCCCTTACAGCAGATGGAGTCAGAGAAAAAACTGAAAAGGCACCCCCTCTTAACCTGGTGTGCCACCTGTGATCCCTCAGTATTTTCTCTGACTCTCAACAGAGGAGTTTGACAGACCCTGCGGTCCTGATCCTTCCAGTGGTCCTGATCCTGCCAGTGGTTGGTGTTCCACCTTCACGGAGCGGAAGGATGGAGGGCTGCCATCTCCAAAAAAAACCCCCAAAAAAACAGGGGTGGGTAAGAGTATGGGGCAGGGGTGTGGCCTGCTTGTTGCAGCAGTTGCTACCCCTAATTGAGCTGGATGTTCGCTTGGATGCAGATCTGGCACTGCTCTCTACATTGGTGGTGGGGTGGAGGGGAATTAGGGCTGGAGGGTACTGGAAGCCAATAGTAACAGGTGGGTGAGAGAAAAAAAAAAAAAGGTTAAAGTGTGTAGCTTGCTGGGCAGACTGGATGGGCCGTTCGGTCTTCTTCTGCCATCATTTCTATGTTTCTATGTTTCAAACGTTTAAAAACATTTCCTTAAATTTCTTTATCTTCAGAGTTATTAGTCTCTGGCTTCTTTTGCTAACACCTTTTGGCTACATCAAGTTTATTGAAAAAAAAAAAAATCTGTATCAGAGTGGTTTTCTTTTACCAGGGTTTCTCACTGACTTCAGCTGCGGTAGAGGTAAGGCTGGGGCTGGAAGCTCAGAGAGCCTTGTTCCCGGAGGGACAAACTTCTCTGGAGGGGGATTAACCGGTGGGCTGGTCCCTCCCCTCGGCACCCCGAGATGAGTTTTTTTTCCTCGGGTGCTGCAGTTTCCCAGAGCTCCGGAAGGCCGCGGGTCAGCAGGGTAATTAAGCCTCTTACTTTTTGCTTGCTACTGTGCTGTCCGGAGGCCCCCGGGATGCCATGAAGGCTATCGTGCACAGCAAGTGGGGAGTCGGGGCACGCTGCCTCCCCGGAGGGGAGGGCTTGACCGGGGGGGGGGGGGGGCGGATTTCAGGCCGATTTTGCCGCAGAACGACGCCCACGATCGCGTGCGGCTCTGGCACGCGCGGAAATGGCGGCCATTTTATCAGTTCCCTGCCTACCTGCTGGGGGAGAGGATTCACCGCTTTCTCCTCCCAGCTTGAGTCCGGTCCGGCCGCGTGATCCGGGACCCACCCCCTCAGTGAACTCTGCCCTCCCTCCTCCTCCTCCTCTATCTGAGCCCTTAAAGGAATAGACAACATTTTCTTCTAAGTTTATTTTACTGATGCATAAAGCCTTTTTGGAGGCGGAAGCGCATCAGCAGGATGAAGAACCTCCTCCTGCAAAGGTCGCGAGACGGGCCACGACCCTGAATGCCCCTTCGGTCCCTGATGTGACTCCGGAACTTGCTCCTTTAGGATCTTTCCTGGATCCTCTCCTCCAGAATTTAGACGGGGGTGTTGATGAGTCCACCCCAGTAGAGGGGGACGAACCCCGGGTTTCTCGTTTATTTTGGCGGGAGGAGTTGGATCTTTTGATCCCCCATGTTCTGGAGGAGCTGGAAGTGGAAGCTCCAATCCCCAGCTCGGAGCCGGTTAAGGGGAAGCCCGTACACTCTGGGCAGCGTGCCCTTCCCCAAACTTTCCCCTTCCACCCAATGCTTAAGCAGCTGGTCACTTGGGAGTGGGAATCTCCGGACGCGACCCTGCGGGTGGGACGGGCGATGGACAAGCTCTATCCTTTACCTGAGAAGGCCTTGGATATCCTCAGGATCCCTAAGATGGACGCGTCAGTTACCGCAGTCACTAAGCGGACCACCATTCCTGTCACTGGAGCGACTGCACTTAAAGATTTGCAGGATAGACGACTAGAGGTCCTCCTCAAGCGCATCTTCGAGGTGTCAGCGCTGTGTGTTCGGGCGGTGGTCTGCAGTAGCCTCATGCAGAGAGCGACCCTCGGGTGGGTCCAGCAAATGCTCACCTCACAGGAATTACCACCAGAGGAAGCAGATCAGGCAAATAGGATGGAGTCCGCGGTTGCTTACACGGCGGATGCATCATATGTAAATATTTTAATCCCTACCGTTCGGCTCTCTTATTCTAATTTCTCTTCCCAGTTTTAAGACCCTGTTGTAATGTAACTTTTGTTCTCCTTGCACTTGTTTTTCGTTTCTTGTTCTCACCCCTTGTTTTATGTAAACCGGCATGATGTGGTTTCTAATCATGAATGCCGGTATAGAAAAACGCTAAATAAATAAAATAAATAAATATGATCTTTACGGGCTTCTTCACGCAACATGGCCACTGCAGTCTCGGCTAGGTGACTTCTCTGGCTCCAGAACTGGTCCGCGGACGTTTCTTCCAAAACTCAGATGAGCAATCTTCCTTTTAAGGGAAAATTGTTATTGGCTGAAGAGCTGGACACCCTTATTAAGTCTCTTGGGGAGAATAAGGTGTATAAGTTGCCGGAAGACAAGCCCAAATCTTCCAGACCCTTTGGGGGCGGCACGTTACCATTTCCGGGGACAACGTAGATTTTGGCAGTCTCGACCACCCGCCTTTCCCGTCCGACAACAGACTCGGAGATTTCAGTCTTGGCCTACTTCCTTTCGTGGTCGTAGGCCATTTCGGGATGGGAGCTCTCAAGGAGCCGCCGGAGTTAAGCCGACCCAATGAAGGTGTTCCGACCTTCTCCCCGGTTCTAGTGGCGGGCGGTCACCTCTCCCTGTTTCTCGAGGAGTGGGTCTAAGATCACGTCTGACCAGTGGATCCTCAATATCATCGCAAACGGTTACGAGTTGGATTTTGCCCGCCGATTAAGGGATCTCTTTCTGATTTCTCCCGCCGGGTCTCGGACCAAGCAAGAAGTAGTCGGGCAAACCCCGAGTCGGTTGAAATCCCTGGGGGCCATTGTTCCAGTTCCTCCAGAGGAGCGCAGGTCCGGTAGGTACTCCATCTATTTTGTAGTCCTGAAGAAAGAGGGGTCTTTCCGATATTGGATCTCAAGACAGTCAACAGAGCTCTTCGGGTTCCCCGGTTTTCACATGGAGACTCTCCGTTCAGTCATTGCGGCCGTCCACTCGGGAGAATATTTGACCTCTTTGGGCCTGAAGCTGAGGCATATCTTCACATCGGAATCTGCGAGCGCCTTCAGCGGTTTCTCCGGTTCATGGTCCTGGGGGAGCATTATCAGTTCCAAGCACTCCCATTCGGGTTAGCAACAGCACTTCGGGTCTTTACCAAGGTGATGGTGGTAGTAGCAGCGGCCCTACGGCGGGAGGGGATCTTGATTCACCCCTAACTAGACGATTGGCTCATCTGGGCCAAATCGGAGAGCCTCTTTTGGGTGGCAGTGAGCAAGATTCTTCTCCAGCTCCAGTCTCTTGGTTGGGTGGTCAACTTTGCCAAGAGCCAGTTGGTACCATCTCAGGTCCTCAACTTCTTGGGAGCACGCTTCGATACCTGGTCGCCAAAGTCTTCCTCACTCAGGAGAGGATGCTCAAGTTAGAGATGCAAATCCTTCGGCTCCTGCCCTTGCCCCTTCCCATAGTATGGGATTATTTGCAGGTACTTGTTCCATGGCGTCTACCCTGGAAGTGGTTCCTTGGGCGATTGCGCATATGAGACTATTACAACGCGCGTTGCTTTCTCATTGGGATCCGAAATCGGAGGAGTTCCATCTGCCGTTGCCACTGATGGAACCAGCCAGGTCCAGTCTCGGTTGGCGGTTGATCCCGGCTCACTTGTTACAGGGGATGGACCTGGAGGAACCGCAGTGGGTAATAGTCATGACGGATGCCAGCCTCACTGGTTGGGGAGCAGTTTGCCAGTCACAATCCGCACAGGGTTGTTGGACAAGCTATCAGGCAACGTGGTCAATAAATCGATTGGAGACCAGGGTGTTGCGCCTGGCGTTGCGCGTCTTTCTCCCTCTTGTAGCTCAGCGTTCGGTTCGAGTCTTGTCAGACAACGCGACGACAGTGGCCTACATCAACTGCCAGGGGGGAGCCAGAAGCCGACTGGTGATCTGGGAGGCCGAACGGCTCATGGCGTGGGCAGAGCGCCATCTGGTCAGACTGGCAGCCTCGCACATAGCTGGGGTGGACAACGTGCAGGCAGATTTTCTCAGCCGCCAGTGTCTGGATCCCGGCAAGTGGGAATTGTCCGCAGCCTTCCGGCTTCTCGCTCGTCGCTGGGGGGTTCCACACCTCGATCTGATGGCGACTCGGGCAAATGCAAAGGCGCCTCTGTTCTTCAGTCGGAGAGGTCACGGGTCGGAAGGAGTGGATGCCCTCGTCATTCCGCGGCCTCGCAACGTTTTGATGTACATGTTTCCGCCTTGGCCACTAGTGGGCAAGATCTTGTGTCAGATAGAAAACCATGTGGGGTCTGTCATCCTTATAGCCCCAGAGTGGCCCCGAAGGCCTTGGTTTGTGGATCTGATCAACTTGGCGATCGACGGTCCGGTGCATCTCAACCATCTTCCGAATCTACTTCAACAAGGTCCAGTATTTTTCGATTGGGTGGATCACTTTTGTCTAGCGGCCTGGCTTATGAGAGGAGGCAATTGAGGAAGAGAGGATATTCGGATTCTGTTATTTCTACCCTCTTGCAAGCACGGAAATCGTCCACGTCGTTGGCTTATATTTGTGTTTGGAGAGTTTTTGACTCTTGGTGCTGCGGGTTGAAAGTGCCCCCGCGTCTGGCTTCGGTGGTGCAAATTCTATCCTTTTTGCAGGAGGGCCTGAAGAAAGATCTGGCTTGCAGTTCTCTCCGGGTGCAGGTCGCGGCCCTGGGTTGTCTGCAGGGCAAGACTGAGGGGGTTTTGCTGGCAGCTCATCCAGATGTGTCCCGTTTTTAAGGGGGCCAAGCATTTGCGTCCTCTGGTGTGACAGATTTGTCCTGCGTGGAGCTTGAATTTAGTTCCCCGGGGCTTATGTGGGCTTCCCTTTGAGCCCCTCAGGCGGGCCATGTTGAAGGACTTGACTCTAAAGACTGTTTTCTTGGTGGCCATTACATCAGCGCGGCGGATTTCCAACTTCAAGCTTTGTCGTGTCGGGATCCGTATCTCCGAATTTCGGATTCAGGAGTTTCGCTACGGACTGTCCTCTCTTTTTTTGCCCAAAGTGGTATCGGGTTTTCATGTGAATCAGAAGGTAGAGTTACCGGCTTTCCCGAATTTGGATCCTGCTTCTTCGGCAGATAGGGATCTGCATAAGTTAGATGTGCGGCGGGTTCTCCTTCACTACCTAGAGGTGACCAATGCCTTCCGGTTATCAGATCATTTGTTTGTCTTATGGAGTGGCCCTAGGAAGGGTCACAAGGCATCCAAAGCTACGGTTGCTAGGTGGTTGAAGGAGGCCATTTCCTCTACTTATCTTTGTGCAGGCTGCACAATCACTGAAATCTTGAAAGCGCATTCCACCAGATCTCAAGCGGCTTCTTGGGCGGAGAGCCAGTCTGTCTCGCCACAAGAAATTTGTAGAGCAGCTACTTGGAAATCGTTGCATACTTTTGCGAAGCATTACCATGTGGACATCCGTGATCCGGATGTAGACTGCTTTGGCAGCAGTGTTCTTCGCGCGGGACTCTCTAGATCCCACCCCAATTAGGGCAGCTTGAGTACATCCCAGCGGTCTGGACTGATCCTGGTACGTACAGGGAAAGAAAATTGGTTCTTACCTGCTAATTTTCATTCCTGTAGTACAAAGGATCAGTCCAGACGCCCGCCCTTGGTTTTTGGGAAGTCCATTTCCGTGAGTTTTTCTTTTTGTCTCGGCAGACTTCTTTACAGGAATTGGAAGGAATCTTCCTTATTCATCGGTTATGCGGCGGTACGGTTTGTTTATTTCACCGCGCATATTGTTGTAGCCACTGGTTGCTATGTTTGAGGATTTTTATCCTTTCATTGGTTATTCTGCTTTGATATCGTATATACTGAGGGATCGCAGTTGGCACACCAGGTTAAGAGGGGGTGCCTTTTCAGTTTTTTCTTTGACTCCATCTGCTGGAAGGGAGACACAACCCAGCGGTCTGGACTGATCCTTGGTACTACAGGAACGAAAATTAGCAGGTAAGAACCAATTTTCCTTTAACCTTCCTAAAGTGGATACTATGGTTTCAGTGGTTTTCCTAAAAGATCATAATTCCTTTAGAAGGAAGAATGGCTCTGAAGGATGGCCAAGATAGGAAAATAGAGGTTCTACTAAAGAATCTTTTTACCACACTCATTTTCACTCCAAGTTGCTGTATGCTCCAGTTACGTTTCTAGGGCATTGCTACATTGGTTACAACAGCTTATTGCTGAAGTGGCTAAGCTGGAGTCTGCAGCAGATTATCTGTCTGATGGCATAATTGATATGCTTAGGCTTTCAGCCAAGTCTTTAGCTCTTTCTGTGGGAACCAGAAGACTCTCATGGCTTCAAAGTTAGGCAGCGGACTCTGATTCAAAATCTAGGTTGAGTAGGCTACATTTTAGAGGAAGAATGCTATTCGGAGAAGAATTAGATAAGCTAACCAGAGGTTTTGGAGAAGCAAAGATTCACAGACTACCAAAGGACAAACCAAGACACTTTTTCTGCCTTTATCACAGTAAGAATTTTTTTTCTGGGCAAAGTATCTTATTCAACAAATTGAAATTTTTAACATTCTTCCAGATTAAGGAATGCAGTTCATTTCTTTCGTGGAGCTAAAAGACCATGTACACCTGAACCCTGCCCATCTACTTCAAAGCAAACTACACAATTAAATATAAGGGATTCACTCCTTGGAATTTCCGATTGGCAGCAGTCTTCAGAGATTTACCAAGGAGTGGATCCAAATGTCAGACCAATGTCAGACTTCTGTTTTTGATCTCCTTGTTCTATGTAAACCGATGTGATGTACCTACGAACGTCGGTATAAAAAAGCTTTAAATAAATAAAATAAAATCTCCTCATGGATAGGGAGCGCATCTCTATCTGTACAGAAGGACAGTGGTCACAAGAGGAAACTATGTTCCATATCAGTTTGTTAGAACTGAAAGCAGTTTTCAACGTTCTTAATCTTGGCTAAAGAACAGAACAATACAAATACAGACAGATTATCTGGGTGCCATGTTTTATATAAATGAACATGGAGGAACAGGATCATACAAGGAATCCATAATGATATGGAGCTGGGCAACCAAAGGAGAATGCAAATATCAGCAATTTACCTAGCTGTAAAGAACAATATAATAGCCGATAGATTAAGCCATTATTACAGCTGTACAAGTGCTCTCAATGATTACATATTACAGGACGTTTTCATGACTTGGGGAATATCAGTAATATATTTCTTAGCTTCTCCGTTTCAGTTGCAAACTACTACAGTATTGTTTGAAAAGACCTTCACAGGATGCAACAGCAGAAGATGCATTTCTGATTCTGTGGAGCACCTGCATATGTGTATTTCCATAGATTCCTCAAATAGCAAAAAATAACTATTCTAAAATTAAGGAAGGACAAATGAACACTATTCATAATGTAGGAGTAATGAAGAGGCCTCAGACAGCTTTCATCGCAGGCAGGAAGAGGGAGAAGGCAAAGAGGGCAAAGAGGGTTTGTCCTCCCGAGCCTCTTCCTTTTATTGTACATTCATACAAAGGCAGATGATGTGTCATTACATGATTGGCTACTTTCCCATAGCAACAGAAGAGTCATTACACCATTGGCTTTGGCTCAGGGGGTGTGCACGGATCATATCATTGGCTGCTGAAATCTATACCTCCTAACTTTGTCCTGCCTCTGACTAGGGAAAACCCAGCCCCTCCCCCAGGAATTCAGGGCCAACAGGTATCCTTTCCCAGGCAGAGACTTAAGCACAAGTGATGCTTTTATTCAGGCAAATGTCAGGGAGAAGGGAAGTTAATGTTTAAACCCTGAAATGGCTTGCTGGCAAGCGCATATTTCCCACACATAACCCTATTCTGGCTTCATAAACTAACTATGCTCTGCTGTGTGGCTACTAGCAATATAGAACCTGTTAACACAATATGAGTAAACCATCCTTCATCCCAGTGTTTAGGCCTTAGCTTTGACAGCATGGATATTGAGGGCATCATAATTGCAGTTGCAATTGCGAAAAAGTAAATGAAATTCTGCTAGCATCCAAAAAACCTTCCCAGAAGAAATCCTATAGCTTCAAATGGAATCAGCCATTTGTGTGCTTAGTTTCCAAATTATTCCAATACGTGGTTCACTTAATAGTCTCGGGTTTAAAATCAAAATTTCAAAAGATCTGGAGGAAACTAAACCTTATCAGGACTGACCCAGGACTTTAGCACTCCTGGGACGAATAATAGAGTAGGGGGCAAAATCTCTGACTTGATTAGCAATATGTCCTGCAGATCCGGCTCTTAATATTTATTTATTTATTTATTTGGCAGCTTTTATATACTATTAAGTAGTATCATCACAACAGTTTACACTTTAAACACGGTAACATAAATATTAATAATAAAATAATAAAATACATCAAATAATTATTTAAAAAACCAAATGTAAAATTTATAAAAACAAAATGTCACTAATATACACAATAAATATTAAAATCCTAATTAGAAAAAAAACAGATGACTAGGATCATCTCCTTGGGTCTAAAGCTCTGTGTTGGGGTGGAAGTTATTGGGGAAGGGAGGTATATCTTTATATTTTTCATGTATTTAGAAAAATGGTTCACAGCATTACATTGATGTGTACTGATAGATATTTGTGATCTTACGTTTGTAATGTATAAAAAAAAGTTAAAAAAAAAATTCAAATTCCTTCAGAGCATATTTAAGAGTGATAGCAATTTATCATAAGAACATAAATTGCCATGCTGGGTCAGACCAAGGGTCCATCAAGCCCAGCATCCTGTTTCCAACAGAGGCCAAACCAGGCCACAAGAACCTGGGAATTACCCAAACACTAAGAAGATCCCTTGCTACTGATGCAAGTAATAGCAGTGGCTATTCCCTAAGTAAACTTGATTAATTGCAGTTAATGGATTTCTCCTCCAAGTACTTATCCAAACCTTTTTTGAACCTAGCTACACTAACTGCACTAACCACATCCTTTGGCAACAAATTCCAGAGCTTTATTGTGCGTTGAGTGAAAATAATTTTTCTACGATTAGTCTTAAATGTGCTAACTTCATGGAATGCCCCGTAGTCTTTCTATTATTCGAAAGTATAAATAACCGATTCACATCTACTCGTTCAAGACCTCTTATAATCGTAAAGACCTCTACATTATCCCTCCTCAGCCATCTCTTCTCCAAGCTGAACAGCCCTAACCTCTTCAGCCTGTCCTCATAGGGGAGCTGTTTCATCCCCTTTATTATTTTGGTTGACCTTCTTTGTACCTTCTCCATCGCAACTATATTTTTTTTGAGATGCGGCGACCAGAATTGTACACAGAATTCAAGGTGCGGTCTCACCATGGAGCGATACAGAGGCATTATGACATTTTCTGTTCTATTAACCATTCCCTTCCTAATAATTCCTAACATTCTGTTTGCTTTTTTGACTGTTGCAGCACACTGAGCCGATGATTTTAAAGTATTATCCTCTATGATGCCTAGATCTTTTTCCTGGGTGGTAGATTTTAATAGGGAACCTAACATTGTGTAACTACAGCAAGGGTTATTTTTCCCTATATGCACTTGCCCACATTAAATTTCATCTGCCATTTGGATGCCCAATCTTCCAGTCACACCGGGCCAAGTACAGATCCCTGAGGCACTCCACTGTTTACCCTTTTCCACTGAGAAAATTGACCATTTAATCCTACTCTCTGTTTCCTGTCTTTTAGCCAGTTTGTAATCCACGAAAGGACATCGCCTCCTATCCCATGACTCTTTAGTTTTCGTAGAAGCCTCTCAAGAGGGACTTTATCAAACGCCTTCTGAAAATCCAAATACACTATGGGGCAGATTTTAAATACTTGTGCGAGCGCGTACTTTTGTTCGCGCACCGGGCGCGAACAAAAGTACGCTGGATTTTATAAGATACGCGAGTAGCCGCGCGTATCTTATAAAATCCGGGGTCGGCGCGCGCAAGGGGGTGCACATTTGTGCAACCTGCGCACGCTGAGCCCAGCACGGCCTGCCTGTTCCCTCCGAGGCCGCTCCGATTTCGGAGCGGCCTCGGACGGAACTTTTCTTCGCCCTCCCCCCCCCCCCTAACTTTGCGCGTGTCGGCCGGCAGCCCCGCTCTGTCCTCCGGTCCCGGGGGCTGGTCCGGAGACCTCGACCACGCCCCTGGGCCGGTGCCATGCCCCCGGGCCCGCCCCTGAAATGCCACGACACGCCCCCAGACACGCCCCCTCCCTCCCCTTTTCGAAAGCCCCGGGACTTGCGCACGTCCCGGGGCTTTACGCGCGCCGGCGGCCTATGCAAAATAGGCGCGCCGGCGTGCGTGGGCCTTTTAAAATCCGCCCCTATATCTACCGGTTCACCTTTATCCACATGTTTATTAACCCCTTCAAAAACATGAAGCAGATTTGTTAGCAAGACTTCCCTTGGGTAAATCCGTGGTGACTGTGTCCCATTAAATCATGTCTTTCTATATGCTCTAAGATTTTGATCTTGAGAATAGTTCCCACTATTTTTCCCGGCACTGAAGTTAAGCTCACTGGTCTATAGTTACCTGGATCGCCCCTGGAGCCTTTTTTAAATATTGGGGTAACATTGGCCACCCTCCAGTCTTCAGGTACAATGGATGATTTTAATAATAGGTTATAAATTTTAACTAATAGATCAGAAATTTCATTTTTGAGTTCCTTCAGTACCCTAGGATGCATACCATCCGGTCCAGGTGATTTGCTACTCTTCTTAGTTTGTCAATCTGGCCTACTACATCTTCCAGGTTCACAGTGATTTCGTTCAGTTCGTCTGACTCATCACCCTGAAAACCATCTCCGGAACTGGTATCTCCCCAACATCCTCATTAGTAAACATGGAAGCAAAGAATTCATTTAGTTTTTCTGCAATGGCCTTATCTTCCCTAAGAGCCCCTTTAACCCCTCGGTCATCTAATGGTCCAACCGACTCCCTCACAGGTTTCTTGCTTTGGATATATTTTAAAAAGTTTTTATTATGAGTTTTTGCCTCTATGGCCAACTTCATTTCAAATTCTCGCCTGTCTTATCAAGGTTTTACACTTAATTTGACAATGCTTAATGTTTTTATCCTATTTTCTTCAGATGGATCCTTCTTTCAATTTTTGAAGGATGTTTTTTTGGCTAAAATAGCCTTTTTCACCTCACCTTTTAACCATGACGGTAATCGTTTTGCCTTCCTCCCACCTTTCTTAATGTGTGGAATACATATGGACTGCGCCTCTAGGATTGTATTTTTAAACAATGTTCAAGCCTGTTGAACACTTTTAACCTTTGCAGCTGCACCTTTCAGCTTTTTTCTAACTATTTTCCTCATTTTATCAAAGTTTCCCTTTTGAAAGTTTAGTGTTAGAGCTGCAGATTTACTTATTGTCCCCCTTCCAGTTATTAGTTTAAGTTTGATCATGTTATGATCACTGTTGCCAAGTGGCCCCAGCACCATTACCTCTCTCACCAAATCCTGCTTTCCACTAAGAATTAAATCTAAAATAGCTCCCTCTCTTGTTGGTTCCTGAACCAATTGCTCCATGAAGCAATCATTTATTACATCTAGGAACTTTGTCTCTAGCAAGTCCTGATGTTACATTTACCCAGTCAATATTGGGGTAATTGAAATCTACAGTTAATCTTAATGTACAACGAGCCACGCAATATCTCACATCAATACGTTGTAAGCAAAAATTTTTTTCTTCTATGTGCTATATTTCATATAAATTAATTTGTGTGTGGGACCATCATAACACCCACGGTATACAAGCAAGTTAGCTTCTGTATTTAATCGCTACGTGTCATATTTAATCATTGGTCCAAGTCTTTCAAAAAGATTACGTTTTATTAATGAGTGTACTTTTTTTTCTTTTTTTACACTTTTTTTCTAAAAGGTAATTGAAATCTCCCATTATTATTGCACTGCCAAATTGGTTTGCTTCCCTGATTTCTCTTAGTATTTCATCATCTGTCTGACCATTTTGTCCAGGTGGACGGTAGTATACTCCTATCACTATACTCTTACCCAACACACATGGGATTTCTACCCATATAGATTCTACTGAGCATTTAGTCTCTTGTACGATCTTTATCCTGTTGGACTCTATACCCTCCCAGACATAAAGTGCCACACCCCCCGCCAAGTTGATCCTCACTATCATTGCGATATAATTTGTACCCTGATATAGCACTGTCCCATTGGTTATCCTCCTTCCACCAAGTTTCTGTGATGCCAGTTATTTCAATCTCATCATTTGCTGCTATACACTCTAACTCTCCCATCTTACTTCTTAGACTTCTGGCATTGGCATACAGATATTTCAAAGTGTGTGTTTTGTTTTAACAACCTGCTTTTCAGTTGTTTGGGATAATTCGGAAATCATTAGCTTTGATTTTTTTTACATATAGGCATATGGACTGTTTGCTTTTAATGGAACCTCTCTTTTGGGATGCCCTAACTCTCCTGTTTCATTAGTATCCTTCAAGGATACATTTCTCCGAACCATGCACTGCTGAGTGACTGTCGGCTTTCCCCCTTGTTCTAGTTTAAAAGCTGCTCTATCTCCTTTTTGGAAGTTAGTGCCTGCAGCTTGGTTCCACTCTGGTTAAGGTGGAGCCCATCCTTTCGGAAAAGTCTCCCCTTTCCCCAAAAGTTTCCCCAGTTCCTTACAAAACTGAATCCCTCTTCCTTGCACCATCGTCTCATCCACTTATTGAAACTCTGGAGCTCTGCCTGCCTCTGGGGACCTGCACGTGGAACAGGAAGCATTTCAGAGAATGCCACCCTGGAGGATCTGGATTTTAGCTTCATACCTAAAATCCTAAATTTGGCTTCCAGAACCTCTTGCCCACATTTTTCCTATGTCGTTGGTGCCCACATGTACCATGACAGCCGGCTCTTCCCCAGCCCTGTTTATAATTCTATCTAGGTGACGCGTGAGGTCTGCCACCTTTGCACCAGGCAGGCAAATTACCAGGCGGTCCTCACGTCCATCAATATGTGCAGTACAACTTCTTGATCAGTAGCGCTTTACTAATAACAAGCAAATGTACTCTCTGTGCAGAATACAAGTAATATTCTAGTCTTCAGCTTTAATTGCAGATAGTTATTCCACTGATCAATCACAATCTGCTACCGTAGTGATTTCGGTCCATCTGAAGGCAGCTGTGCATAGTATGTATTAGCTTACAGGAAACATGGTATTTTGGATTAAGGAGCTCTCGATCAGGAAGAATGGTCTTCATGTCCTTCTGTTCAATTTGGCAGGCCATATTATAAAGTGCCATCTAAATAGCCCTAATTAGATTTCAAAGAGCTATAGATTTAAAAAATGTAATTTTTATATTCCTTTCATCCCCTCTTCCTGAGTCTCACCATTCACCCTTCTCTGGTATAAAAGCATAAATATAAGTAGTAGGGTTATTTCAGAGGGGGAGATAGAACACTTATCTGAGATATTTGCATTTTATTGTGCCGTATCTTATTGGTTTATAAAGTCATGGGGCTTAATCTGATCACCCTTTTTACTTATGCTGAGGCAGAGGGCAGTACTAATAAGGAAACAAGGCTTATTCTTTCTATCTGTAATCTTTCAAAGAACCACATCTGTGCATGGTCACAGCCCAGCCATACTTTTTTTTTTTGGTAGTAATTCTATCTGCTCAGAAATTTTATTTATCTATCGAGTTTTATATACCGTCACTCGGTAATGCCATCACAACGGTTTACATATTTAAATAAGGGATATGAAAGTTTACAAATAACAAAAAGGGAGAAATAGATAAGTAGTACAGAGATGATCATCAGGGTAAAAATAAGGTCAATGGCCTGAAGATTGGGTAATGCCATATCCCTCTGTATCTTGGGCAGCCAGAATGTACTGAGCTTGATACAGTGTGATTTCTGTTGCAAGATGAAACTTAATTGGCATTATTGAGGTTGGAAAAAAACTTTGGTAAGTGGTAGGGGATGTGCTGAAAGATACATGAGTTTTGGTAGCACATTCATTTTCAAAGTGTTTACTATTTCAGTCCCAAAAATAAAGTGGTAGTTCCATTTCTTTGGGTCTGTTAAGATCTCATTAACCTGAATACCTAAGAATTTAAAATTACTATAGATTATTTTTAAATGTGACGTTTATCTGGTAGAAACCTATGTTGATGCCCTCAGGAAGTATCTAATTTTTATTGACTCTGAATCTCAACATCTTTCCACATAGGACATGTGAATCAAGTGGTTCATGCTGGAAATAGTGGAGCAATCTTGCTCTTTCCCTCTTTGTATAAAAGTTATTTTTCTCTTTTGTGGTAGGTTGGAAAAGAGAAGCTCTTGCGAGTGAAAATTGTGAAGGTGCACCCACTAGAGAATGTAGACCAGGAGCCCTCAGACAAGAAGGCTGCTGGAGCATGTGATTCCCCCTCCAGTGACAAGGAGAACTCAAACCAAGTGGCTCAGGACAACCAGAACAAAGAACTGGTGCAGGAGGAAGAGTCCACTCGGAGGGAGAGCATGAAAGATAATCTCAGTATGTACTGACTTCTTAATTCCAATGTCTTCTATAATGCTATTTAAACATAAAGTAGTCTTGGGTATAAGTGAATGCAGGCATGAATAAGGGCTAACATCAACAAGCGTTAAGTCCTTCTTCAAGGGAAAAGGATGCAGATGACAAATTTCTTCAGTCTAGAAACTGTTTAGCTACCAGTGGCAAAGCAACAAGTTAAGCAGTGTGCCCTTTGTGTGTTGTCCATGAGAATTAAAGCATATATCTGGTGCACAACAATGTATATATTGTTATAAGGAGAGTGATCTGTGTATTTTTGTCAGTGCTATAAGAGATTTGAAACAATATTTTCTGATGCTTCTATTTTATGGGCAGATAATGAAGCAAGCCTTGGGGCAGGGGTGTCAAGATGTACTAACCAGTCAGGTTTTCAGTATATCCCTAATAAATATGCATGAGATGCATTTGTAGAGACTTTGAATGTAAATCTTTCATGCATTTTCAATTTGGATATTCTGAAAACCTGATTGGTTGGTAGCCTTCAAGGACTAGAATTGTGCTCCCCTGCTTTAGAGTATACTGTACAGCAGTGGTCCCCAACCTTTTTTGCACCAGGGACCGGCTTCAAGCAAGACCATTTTTCCATGGCCCGGCAGGGGCGGGGCTTTGGTCATATGAGGGCGGGGTTATGGAGGGGGTTGGATTTTAGTGCACACTTATCATTTAATTATGACATTTATAATGTGAATGTGACTCAACTCACCATAGGTTCTCATATGCATGGCACACTGACCCATGATCGTCATGGGGCTAGATGTAAAAGTACAGTTTGTATCCACGGGAACCCCCCTGACCCACAATAAAGGATGTAAAGCAGAATTATGACATTCCCCATACAACTCACCCTACAAAAAAGATATTCTGGTTCTGGTGACATCTCAGTAACAGTAACTCAAACTCCTTCTACTTCCAGGCTCAATAGCCCTACTTATGAAAAGACAGCAGTTTACCACCAATGCATGTCCTCTTGAGAAAACACAACAAATAAGACCGAGCAAAATATTTCATCTCGGTAACAGACACAGAACCGACCTAACATACTCCCAGGATCTGTAGTAATGCACATAAACTAATCTGCACACAGTTACACCTGTATTAAGGAATACACTCAAACAGGAGCAACCCTATCTCTGAAAAGGCAACACTACAAATATTAAATCAGGTCCTAAAAACCAATACACCTCTTATTAGGAAAACAGAACTAGCAAGCAGCTATAGATCCCCACACAGAAATAATTGTAAAACTATACTAATAAGCAGAATAAATGTTTCAAAACAGCTATGAACAGAATAACATCCAACAATTAAAAACTCATAAAAACTATTAAACATTCTCCAAACACCAATAAAATATTTCAAAAAAGCAGACATCACATAATTAAAATGGCAGTCAAGAAAAATAAACTTAAAAAGCCACTTTTACTTACCCCCTCCAGCAGCTGTCCTACTCCCCTTCCCTGCAGGCCGTGGCACACACCAGAAGCAGCAGTAGAAGCTAAGCTCTATACTTATGGTCCTCTTCATTAGTGCCCATGACTCACACACACACCATACCAGTCATGCCCCCATGACCAGTTTCTGTCTCTCACACACCAATCATCTCCCAAACAGTCTTTGGCACACACACACCAGTCACCTTCCTGAACAGTTTCTCTCATGCCATACACACACACAGAGGCTTCCCACTCCCGTGTTCTACTTACATATATGGGCTTCTCACTCTCATAATCACTTTCTCTGTCTCTCTCACACACACACAAACACTCACCAGTCTCTCACTCCCATGTTCTCTTTCAGGTATACAGGCTTCTCCCTCCCATGATGTGTCTCTCACACACCCAGGTTTCTCACTCCCATGCTCACTCTTCACATGCACAGGCTTCTCATTCCCATAATCACTTTCTTTCTCTCTCTCTCTCACACACACACCAGTCACCTGATCTCTCTCATGCATACACACACACAGGCTTCCCACTCCCATGTTCTTTCAGATATACAGGCTTCTCACTCCCATGCTGTGTCTCACACACACCCAGGTTTCTCACTCCCATGCTCACTCTCTTCACATGCACAGGTTTCTCATTCCCATAATCACTTTCTCTCTGTTACACACACATACATACACACACACATACATACACACACACATACATACACACACACCAGTCTCTCTCATTTCCATGCTCACTCTCCACGTGCACAGGCTTCTCATTCCCTGAATCACATTCTCTCACATTCACACACACCAGTCTTTTTCTCTCACACACACCGTCACCTTACCAAGCAGTCTCTCTCTCTCATGCATGCACACTCACCCAGGTTTCTCACTCCCATGCTTTCTTTCACCCCCACAACACCAGGCTTCTTACGCCCATGCTTTCTCACATACCCAGACTTCTCACTTCCATGCTTTTTCTCTCTCACACACACACACATCAGTCACCTCCCTGACTAATGTCTCACACTCTCACATACACATCAGTCATCTCCCTGAGCAATCACTTTCATTGTCTCTCACATACACACATCAGCTCTCTGACCAGTCAATCACACACATGCTGGCTGCCTGCTTCTCTCTCTTTCTCTCACTCACTTCCTCTCCCCTCCCCCCCGAGCACAAACGGTAGCTGCTCCTCCTCCTCCTCCAGCCCCCGCAGGCCAAGAAGGAAGAATCCTATCGATCGCAGGAGGCTCATGCTGCTCTCCCCTTTCCCGATTACCGTCTGCTGCAATAGCTTGGGGGCCGATGCTGCAGCGGCCGCTGCTAGTTTATCACGAGGCACGGCCTTTCTTCTTCCCGCGCACCGCGTATCACTTCCTGTTCCGGGTCACGGAGGGGGGGGGCAGGCGCGGGAAGAAGAAAAGGCCAGCCGCGGATGCCACAGCTTTTTTTTTTTTTTTTTGCACCGCTGCCGTTCCCGCTGGGCTTGAACGTGCTGATAGCCCAGCGGCAACGGCAGCAGGGAAGGAAGAGCAGCGGGGCCGCGGCGCCGCAGACCGGCAAAAAACTCCCACGGCCCGGTCCCGGTCCGCGGACCGGTGGTTGGGGACCCCTGCTGTACAGAACCAACCTAAATTCTGTCTTCAGGAAGCACTGCATTTGTGTTAATGTTATCTATTATTTTTTTACTCCTGTAATAAGTTGTTTAAAATGTAAACCGGGGAGAAGGCAGCCTGCTATACCTCGGTATATAAACTCTTCTAAATAAATAAATAAATAAAGGTACTAGGTCCTTGTCCAATCTATTAGTTAAACTGTTCTGAGGCTATATGAATAGATGTCCTGGTAGTCCCTTGAGCCATGTAGAAGAGAGCTACAAATGGAACCTCTAGCAAGTGAATAGGTGATGGGGTATATCTCTGACTGCAAGAAGTTTGGTTATATATTTTTTAAATTTTCTGTTCTATACATTTCCATTTAATATTTTATATTTTAACTGTTGTAATAGAATACTGAACAACTGTATATAAAACCAATAAATAAAACGTATTTAGTTTGTCTGTCTTGACTAGATTGTAAACTTTTCAGAACAAGGACTCTCATGTATCTGTATGTTGTTGTATGGCTATAGTAGCATTATAGAAATAGTTAGTAGTACCCTGCACTTTTCAATCTTATGACTTACTTTCTGGCCTGAAAACTGTTCAGCCGCTGTCTGTTTGTGCTACAAGGATCTCTGACTGCTGCAGGCTGTTTCTAATCCATGTTATCTCCTGATCTGCTGCTGGCCTTCTGGAAGTCCTGTTCTAAGAGGATGATGTCATTCGGCATCCTCCCCTTGCTCTTCCATAAAGGCAGGGCTCGCCAAAGGGCTTGTCCCTCCGTGAGGCCATGAGTTTTTGCAGTTTAATGTGTTGTCAAGCAGCAAAGATTTTAGACAGTGGTTTTTGTTTTGTCTTTTTATGATGACTGAGGATTATTGTATTCCTATTTCTGTGGTTCCTGGATGGGGTGGTATGGGCCATTTTCAACTGTAAAGCAAGATTGATGCTTCTCGTGGAAGATTTCTTATCCTTTGACTTCAGATTATTCTCTAGTAACGTTCTCGTTTACAGTTGGAATACGTTAATGTTCTGTGAAGAAGAAATATGTTGAGATTTCAGATATGTTACTACGGTTAAATATAGATGTGTTCATCACGGAATTGTCATTCTGAGGTTGATGTAGGGACATTGAAGAATTTGTCCCTCTGGATTCATTTATGCAGGTGTTTCATAAGGAGAGAGGGTTTGAATACTCAGCGCTGTGCAAGCGTGTATAGAGTACCGAACTGCTATGGAAAATACTGAAGAGCAGAGCTTCCTGCATGGGTATATGTACTGGTGCTGACATCAAATTGAAATCTGACTCCGTCTCAAACTGCTATAAGTTGATAGTAAGCCAATGTGAAGAAGTGTTATATTGTACAATAAAAGTTTCTCAGTTTCATTACCAGAACAGTTTTTGTCATTTGTTTACGAACCCCTCTCTACCTCCCCCTCCCCTTCAAACCCTAACCCATAGCCTAAGTTTACACCTCAATGTTGGGATTGCCAGTTTTCCCAGGGTTGCTATTGAGCAGAAAATTTTAATAGCTGATTGTGGTGAATAGCGGTAAGTTTATTTAAGTAACAAATCTTAGTTATTCTTTGATGCACCAGTCGGACAAGTGGTGGTTCAGCCTGTTTCCATTGATAGACTATTTCCATTCGTGCTGCTAGTACGATTTGATAAATAAGATAATTGTGTGTATTTTGTTGATGCTAATGATATATTGAGAAAGAATGCTGGCTCTTTGGGAATACGAACCCCTGCTACCTCTATCAGCTGTATCACCCCTTCCCAATAGGAATCCAGTTTGGGGTACTCCCACCACATATGAAGATATGTCTTGACACCGCCACATGCTCTCCAGCAGAACACAGACAACCTGCTAAATCGATGTAATTTAGCTGGTGTGATGTACCACCTGTAGAGCATCTTATAGCCATGTTCTATCAAGGAGGCTGAAATTGAGCTACGCCTAATGGAAAGAAAACACGTCTTCAATTGTACAGGTGTCAGGACTATCTTAAGGTTTCCTTCCCAGTCCCTAATATGTAGTGGTGCATCCCGGATTTCCCCATTCAGTAGGGTGTAGATCAGAGAGGTTTTTTTTTTTTTTTTTTAAATCTTATCCGAATAGTCACAAAAACATTCAAATAAGGTCCGACCCTTGCCCAAATCTATTTGGACTAGTTTCTGTGAAACATAAGACCTTATCTGGCAATAAAAGAAGAGGTCAGATGGTAGTAGATGATATTTCTGCATTAGTACCGAAAACTCTAAGAACTTACCCCTTTGCCAAATCTGCCCGAATCTATAGCATCCACTCTCCTCCCAACGGGCCGCCCTAGACTTAGACATTCCCGGAGAAAAGTCCTGATTATGGAATATGGGTGTACTCAAATAGTATTTCCTATCTCCCACCAATTGAGATTTCCAGCGATCCCAAATTTTCAAAGTGAACGCTATGGTTGGAATATTCTTTAACAGCTCTCTGGCCGTGCACATTAACCATACTTGAGATGCTGGAGCTATCCCGGACAGAAAGCCCTTTTCCAGTTGGACTCACTGTTTACCACAGCTTTTAGCATGCCAATCGATTACAGGGCGTAATTGTGAAGCGACATAGTACCATTGAAGACATGGCACTCCTAGACCTTCCCTATCTTTGGGAAGGTACATGATTGAGCGTTTAATTTAGGGAGGATGTCTCTTCCAGATAAATTGGAAGAGTTTCCTCTGCCAAATACGTAACACTTTCGCAGGTATCTCGATTGGGAGGGTCTGGAATAAATATCCCAGCCTAGGAAGGATATTCACTTTTATGATCGAAATACGACCCAGCCAGGACAGGTCTGTGCATTCCCATGTCTGGAGATCCACCAAAGACCCTCATAATTAATCCTATATAGTTCATCCAGATTTGAGCTTAATTTCACTCCAAGGTATTTTAAGGCAGTGTGAACTAGTTTAAAGAGATATGTCATTTTTACTTGTCTCAACTGATGATCAGATAGGGTGACATTCAACAGTTCAGACTTGTCCATATTCATTTTGTAACCGGCTACTGCACTAACGTTCTTAAACTCATCTAGCAATGATTGTAATGAATCTATGGGATGTGCAAACATGGTAAATGTGTATTCCTGGTCTCCACCGTGGACTCCCTGAATCACCTTATTCTCCCAGATCTTTATAGCTAGGGGTTCCAGATATAGAGCGAAGAGGAGTAGAGACAAAGGACATCCTGTCGGGTTCCTCGCTCAATGCCAAACGAGTTGGAATATCCCCCATTCATTTTAATACAGGCACTGGGATGATCATATAACCTTTTAATCCATTTAAGAAAATTCCCGCCTAATCCCATAGATTCTAGGACTGAAAACAAATAATCCCAGTGTACAAGATCAAACACCTTTTCTGTGTCTACTGTGAGCAGGATCATAGGAATCTGAGACGAGTGAGCATACCAGATAATGTCACCCTCCTCACATTATCCGCAGCCAACCGCCCAGGAACAAAACCTATTTGATCGAGGTGAATCAGTTGCGATGCCACCCAACTTAAGTGAGTAGCTAAAATTTTCGCTAAGAGCTTCAGATCAAGGTTGATAAGAGAGGTCGGCCTATAGGACCCGCACTGCGTATTATCCCTTCCTGGCTTAGCCAGGATGGTAATGCCGGCTTTATTGGTATGAAGTGTAAAGCGGCCCTCCAATAAGCTATTAAATGCCTCCACCAGGGGTAGTACGACTACCGTTCTTAATTTCTTATAGAATCCGGCAGAGAAGCCATCGATTCCAGGTGCCTTTCCCAATTTCAAACTCTTTATAGCCTGATTAACTTCTGCTCAGTGATTTTAATGTTAAGACCTTCCAGGTAAGAGTCCTCCAGGTGCGGGAGGGAGATGTCGTGTAAGTAGTCATGAATGGCTGTTAGGGTAATATCTATCCTTTCCGTATATAACTGTTGATAAAACTGCGTGAATTGGGATCTAATCCCTTAGTTATCTGTGACCAACTCCCCCTGTGGGCTGTGGATTTTTAAGATTTGATTGTGAGCTGCTCTAGCCTTCAATTTCCGAGCTAACATCTGACCTGCCTTATTACCCCCTTCGAAAACTCTTTTTGGCCTTATCCAACTGAAAGGCGATATCCTTCATGGACAATTCATGCAGACGGATAGACTTGTACCCCGCGGTGCGATATATAAAAACTTTTAAATACAATGAAATTCCCTACGTAATTGGTCCAGTTGAGAACTGAGACGTCTTGCCAATCTGTTGGAGCAATGCCACCCTTCGCGAAGAAGGAGGCTCTCGTGATTAACTTCCCCCTTGCTACAGCCTTATTCCCAAACCGTGGTAGCTGACACCTTCCCCGTATTATTTTCTAACAAATATTGGGCTATCTCTTTTTCAAGATCGCACAGTAATCCTGATCATTTAATAGACTCTCATTGAGTCTCCAATACTTCTTCCCCCATCTGCATCCCCAAGTCCGTAAGCAGGAGCCATATAGCGGCATGATCGGACCATGTGATTGGGGCTATCTCTGCTTCATGTACCTTATTAATCAGAACCTTGTCCACTAAAAAGTCAATCCGTGAATAGGTTTGGTGGACCTTGGAATAAAAGGTGTAGTTCCGTAGGGTGAAGTAATCTCCAGACATCTATAAGATTCCACTCCCACATAAAGGCCTTTAACCCTTTTCTATTAGATCCAGTGCATCCCCCACCACCGCCACTAGAGTCTAAGAAGGGATACTTAGTCATATTGAAGTCCCCCCCATGATAAGTGTCCCTTCCACCCATTGCTTCATGGCAGCCAACAATTGCCCTAGGAACTGCCCTTGGCCGGTATTTGGTACATAGACATTGACCAGGGTGTATAAACATTTATCCAACATAAATTTGAGAATAAGATAACACCCTGTTGTATCACGCAGAGTTGACAATACATTAATAGCAAGAGATTTGGAAAAAAGAATCCCCCCCCCCATACTTATTATCTTTAGTAGCTGCAGAGAAATGCTGAGTGGGAAAATGATTAGATACCATTAGTTTTTCATATCTCCCCTTCAAATGCATCTCTTGAGAAGAGTATGTCTTATTTTATCCCTAATAGCATCTTGTAATAAACATTTCTTTTTAAAGCCAGAATTCAGCCTCTTTACGTTCCAGGAGCATATTTTAAGTTCACCCATTGTTTTCTAGAGACCCTAATGCTAACCTCTTCCCCCCCCCCCAGGCTGAGGAAGACCTCTGTTCCCTGTACGTACCAGGATCATTCCAGACTGTGGGTTATGTTCCCTGTCCAGCAGATGGAGTTAGAACCAAAAATTCCCAGGGGAGGACCTATATAGCCACGCCTCCCTCGCCTCAATCCTCAGTATAGTTCTAACTCCAGCAGATTGAGCAGGGGACACGGTGGTCCCCAGCACTTTTTTAGTTTTATTTTCTCTTTGAGGAATCAATTAAATAATATTAGATAAAGGTTTTCTTCTAAGGGATAGGTTCTGTAGTGTTCTGACAGGACCACTCCGTTCAAAGAGAGACACTGTTTTCCAGTCAGGAACTTGCTGACAGGCTGTGTTTTTTGCCTGTCACTTTATTTCTCTCTTCCTATCTCTTTGTTTTTTCCTCTTCCTTGCCTGGCTAGAGTGTGGTAAGTGTTTATTTTTATTTCATTTACAGTCGTTGGTAGGAACAGGAATTTATGAGGGGTGAAAGTCTGTAGTGCCGACCGCTCCCCTAGCCCCGGAGTTTTCCTTTTCCCCTCCTCCCTTTCAGGGAAGTGATTGGAGTTCCCGCCCTGCAGCTCTGCGACGACCCATTCCCCGGAGCTGCTCACAGTCGGGACGGCGTTTTTCCCCGACTGTCTCTTGGGAACGGTGAGGGGTCCGGAGGCCGAAGAGTTTTATTAATTCGCCGCTTCAGTTGTTGCCGCGCGCCGCAGCCGCCCCTCCCCCTCCCTCCCGCCGCGATGCAAAAATCGCCGAACGGCTCCGGAGCTCGGCACGGGCTTCAGCAGACCGCAGAGGGATTTTCTTCAGCTTTTGCTGAGGGGGAGTATGGCTTACCTGGTAGGCAGCTTGGAGGAGAGTCGGACCGCGCTGGCAGGAAGCGGCATGCCCCGTTTCCCCTCAGCGCGGGAAAGGCGGCCATTTTCTCAGCTGACTCGGAGGCAGCTCTCTCTGAGGAGGACGTCGACGCTCCTCTCCAGGTTTCCTCTAACAGTATGGAGTTTCGGAGCGCAACGGACCAGGGCAGGCAAGGGGACGACGTCTCGGGGGGCCCCTCATCAGCACTTCCCGCTTTTTCGCCAGAATTCATTGTTTTAATGCACAAGGCATTTTTACAGAGCAGGGATCCGAATTTTGGAATTTGGGGTTCCCCTCCCCCCCAAACTGGCCTGCTTGACACAGCTTTCGACGGCAGACCCTCCCTTAGGGAGGACTTCTTTGCCCACAGGGGGTGCGGGGTCCACTCAGCCCCCCCCCCCCGTGATTCCTATACCGCTGCAACAACCGTCGGGGGATCCATGGCAATATCCAGATGCGGATGATCCCTCCCTGGCGGCCCAGGTAGAAGGTGACGACCCGAGGGTCCTCCGTATTTTTCAAGCAGCGGAATTGGATGATCTCATCCCCCACATCCTCCAGGAAATGGACATTGACCCTCCTCCGGATCCTGTGGCTCAGGATCCGAAGATTAAGAAAGGGGATCCTCTCCTAGCGGGCTTATGACCTCTAGCGAAAGCTTTTCCCACGCATCACAACATCTTGCAATTGATTTCAAGGGAGTGGGATACTCCTGAGGCCAATCTTCGAGTCTGTCGAGCCATGGAAAAGTTATACCCTCTCCCCACTGATTTCTTGGAGATTCTTAAGGTTCCTGCTGTTGATTCAGCGGTATCCGCGGTCACGAAACATACTACCATCCCGGTCACGGGCGGGACAGCGTTGAAGGATGTCCAGGATCACAAGCTCGAGGTTTACCTCAAGCGTATCTTCGAAGTCTCAGCATTGGGGATGAGGGCTGCTATCTGCAGTTCCCTAGCACAGCGAGCAGCTCTGCGTTGGGTACAGCAGCTTCTCACTTCCCAATCTTTGCCACAGGCAGAGACTATTCAGGCTGATAGACTTGAAGCGGTGGTTGCCTATGGAGCTGATGCTTTTTATGATCTGTTAAGGGTCCTCGCTCGTTCCATGGTGGCGGCGGTGTTCGCTTGTTGTCTTTTGTGGCTACGCAACTGGGCGGCAGATGCTTCGTCTAAGATGCGCCTGAGTTCCCTTCCTTTCAAGGGTAGGTGCCTATTTGGGGAAGATTTGGATCAGATCATCAAATCTCTTAATGAGAATGTGGTGCACAAGCTACCAGAAGATCGTCCACGTTCTTCTAGATCTTTTTATTCCTCCAGAAATAGGTACCGGAATCAACGGAGGTCGCGTCCTACTAGACAGTAGACACCTGGGGCTCCTTCTACACGATCACACACCTGGAACCGGTCCTTTCGAGGGCGCCGCCACGGTAAGGAAACTCAAGGGGCAGGTCCTTCCTCGAAGGCTTCACAATGATGCCAGAAGGACCCAAGAGGGGATCCCCCACCTGGGGGGTCGCCTTACTCTCTTTTACAAGGAGTGGGCCCAAAATACGTCAGATCAATGGGTGCTGGACATCTTAAGACAAGGCTACGTATTAGATTTTGTACACAAACCCCGAGATCGTTTTCTGTTTTCTCCTTGCGGTTCCCGTCTCAAACAATTAGCAGTTCGACAGACTCTCGATCGTCTGCTACAGCTGGGGGCGATAGTACCGGTAGCGGCCTCCGAACTGGGAAAAGGTCATTATTCAATCTACTTCGTGGTTCCCAAGAAAGAGGGCACTTTTCGACCTATCCTAGATCTCAAGACGGTCAACAAGTGTCTCAGAGTTCCTCGTTTTCGTATGGAAACGCTCCGTTCAGTGTTAGCAGCCGTGCATCCGGGAGAATTCTTGGCCTCTTTGGACCTTACAGAGGCATACCTTCACATCCTGATCCATCACCATCATCAGCGCTTCTTATGCTTCAAGATTTTGGGACAGCATTTTCATTTTCGTGCTTTCCCTTTTGGTCTGGCGTCGGCTCCGCGTGTCTTCACCAAGATCATGGTAGTGGCGGCAGCGCTCCGCAAGGAGGGTATCCTTGTACATCCCTATCTAGACGACTGGCTCATTCGGGCGAAGTCGAGGACGCAGGGTTACCGTGCTGTAGACAGGGTAGTACAGCTTCTTCAGTCTCTGGGATGGATCGTCAATTTCTCAAAGAGCAAACTGATACCGTCCCAATCGCTGGATTTTCTGGGAGCACACTTCGACACCAGCCGAGCCAAGGTATTTCTGCACCCGGACAGAGCTCGGGCTCTGCGTGCTCAGGTAACACGGTTCATGGCACTAGTTGCTCCCACGGCGTGGGATTATCTCCAGGTACTGGGAACCATGGCCTCAACAATCGATTTGGTTCCGTGGGCCTTCGCTCATCTCAGGCCTCTCCAGAGGTCTCTGCTTTCGCGATGGAACCCAGTGTCGAGATTTTCAAGCAGTACTGCTCATCCCGGATGTTGTCTTGCTCAGCTTACAGTGGTGGCTGGACCCTCAACAATTAGCTCAGGGAGTGTCTCTACAGAACCCGGATTGGGTGGTTGTCACCACGGATGCCAGTCTCACCGGCTGGGGGGCGGTCTGTCAGGACAGGTCTCTCCAAGGCCGATGGACGATGGAACAGTCCACTTGGCCCATCAATTGGCTGGAGACCAGAGCAGTCCGTCTAGCGCTGCAGGGGTTCTACCCACTGGTACGCAGTCGAGCGGTTCGGATTCTTTCGGACAATGCAACCACAGTGGCGTACATCAATCACCAGGGGGGCACCAGAAGCCATCTAGTCTCGTTGGAGACCGAGTTGATGACATGGGCGGAGCTACATTTACAGTGGCTAGCGGCTTTGCACATTGCGGGCGTGGACAACGTTCAGGCAGATTTTCTCAGTCGACAACACCTGGATCCCGGAGAGTGGGAACTCTCGGAGGACGCAATGCGAAGGATAGTACAGCGTTGGGGGAGACCCCATGTGGATCTAATGGCAACCGCGACAAATGCAAAGGCCGCCCGGTTCTTCAGCCGCAGGCGAGAGCGCGGCGCGGAAGGAGTCGACGCGCTGGTTCTTCCCTGGCCTCGACAGTGTCTCCTGTATGTCTTTCCTCCGTGGCCTCTAGTGGGCAAGGTTATCGGACGGATAGAGACGCATCAAGGTCCGGTGATCCTAGTTGCACCAGAGTGGCCTCGTCGACCATGGTTTGCAGATCTTCTCAATCTGGCAGTAGACGGCCCTCTTCGGCTCAGTCATCTGCCACGTCTTCTTTGCCAAGGACCAATATTTTTCAAGGAGGCAGATCGCTTCTGTCTTGCGGCTTGGCTTTTGAGAGGCGTCAATTGAGACGGCGCGGATATCCAGAATCTGTCATCTCCATGCTCCTGAAAGCTAGGAAGATATCCACGTCTGTTACTTATGTCAGAGTATGGAAGGTTTTTGAGGAATGGTGCGAGTCAAAATCGATTCTACCAACGCAGGCCTCGGTGACACATGTGCTTTCCTTCCTACAGGCTGGTCTGGATTTGGGCCTTGCCTATAATTCTCTTTGTGTGCAGGTGGCGGCGTTGGGAGCCTTCCTACGTAGTAATGACAGGGAGCTTCTGGCCTCACATCCAGATATCCTACGTTTTCTAAAGGGGGTAAAACACTTGAAGCCTCCAATTAGACCACCTTGTCCTTCTTGGAATCTCAATTTGGTACTCCGGGCTCTATGTGCACCGCCTTTTGAGCCTCTGACTTCGGCCACACTCAAGGATGTCACCCTTAAGACCATCTTCCTGGTGGCGATCAGCTCAGCACGTCGGATCTCTGAACTACAAGCTCTATCATGTAGGGAGCCATACCTTCGTTTCACGCCAGGGGGAGTATCCCTGCGGACAGTTCCATCTTTTCTGCCGAAGGTGGTCTCGACTTTCCATCTCAACCAATCGATAGAGCTTCCGTCATTTTTATCCTCTGATTCTTCTGACCTGCGTCGGTTGGATGTCCGACGTTCTTTGATACATTATTTGGAGGTCACTAATGAATTTCGACTCTCTGATCATTTGTTTGTCCTTTGGTCGGGACCCAGGAAGGATTGCATGGCATCCAAACAATCGCTCGCTGGCTGAAAGCGATTATAGCCGCATACATCGGAGTGGGTAAGTCTCCACCTTTAGCTGTTAAGGCGCATTCTCTCCGCGCTCAAGCGACGTTGTGGGCGGAAAGTTCTGCAGTTTCTTCTCAGGAAATCTGTAGGGCGGCCACATGGAAGTCTCTCCACACTTTTGCAAGACATTATCGTCTAGACATTCGCTCGCCGTCTCACGGTCAGCTTGGAGACAGGGTCATACGGGCAGGGCTGTCCGCGACCCACCCATGATGGGGAAGCTTTGGTACATCCCACAGTCTGGAATGATCCTGATATGTACAGAGAAAAGAAAAGTATTCCTTACCTGCTAATTTTCATTCCTGTTGTACCATGGATCATTCCAGACCCCCTCCCTGGTTTTGGGGGTTCTTTGTGGGCCATCCCTGCTTTTCTGTCTTCACAATATTTTCACTCTGTATCTCTAGTTATTGCGAGCTGTGTCTTTGAACACAGTGCTGTTTGCAAGTTCTCAGTTAGTTTTTTGAGTACAAGTAAGTTGCTGTCACTTACAGCTGTTATTTTTTCTCTATATTTTTTAGATTAATTGATTCCTCTGGTTCTGTCTCTTCTCGTCTTGGCTTTGCTAGTCCAGTTACTGAGGATTGAGGCGAGGGAGGCGTGGCTATATAGGTCCTCCCCTGGGAATTTTTGGTTCTAACTCCATCTGCTGGACAGGGAACATAACCCACAGTCTGGAATGATCCATGGTACTACAGGAACGAAAATTAGCAGGTAAGGAATAATTTTCTTGTATGCAGCCCAACTGTGGGTGGCCCTTTGCCAAGGTTGCAACTGCGTATCTATCCCGCCATTACCTAATCAGGCAGACAAATACCCTTCACCACTGAAAATATATCCCTGCTTTCAATCCCCTCACCCTCCCGAGTGCCCTGTTGCCGGAGCATGGGACTGATATCACACATTAGGCTCCGAAAGTCATAGCATCCCTGGCCTCTCGTAGCCAAGGAATGCAGTAAAGATAGCAAACACTCAAAATTCCCTTTAGATAGTCTAAATGAGATAGACTTGGTAAACCACCATAGCCAGCATTAACTACAGATCTCTGAAAAGTAAAGTCCAACAGTGATGAAATGAGAGGCTCCAAGAAAGAAAGTTAGTCTGGCAGAATTCTTACGATCCTTCAAGTATTATAGTCCCCTGCTGGAGATGATCCTCCTGATTGTCTTCGGAGGCGCTTGCTTCCATGTTGGACTTGTTGCCACTTCTGGGACATTTCTCCAGTGGGATGAGATGGTAATACGCTGCCTATTTTGTCTCCGGATTGCAGAAGTCCTGCTGCACGGAGGAGAGCTGCTGCTTCTTCTACAGACTTTCACTTTATTTGTCACACCCTGGATCGTAAATTGAAGTCCAAATGGGAAAAGCCATTTATATTGGGGATTATGTTCTCTCAAAATTTGTAGAATTTCCTTGAACTCCCGCCTTTTCCTAATCATGATGGCAGATAGGTCTTGAAAGAGTTCGATTTTCACCCCATGCCACTGGAAATTCTTAATTTGGCGTGCTTGGCACATGATCTTTTCTTTCAGCGCATATTCATGAAAGCACACAACTATATCTCTCGGAGTGTTGCCTCTAGGTTTAGCTAGCACTCTGTGTGCCCTCTCATGTTTAATATTGGGAAGCTGCACATCAGTGGCTTTGAAGGTAGCAAGAATGAGAAGACACATTCTTTTACAATTTTTTTTTCACAATCCAGGTAGTCTTCCCCTTCAGGGACTTCTCTGATTCTGAGATTTACTCTCCTGTTTTCCAGGTCTTCTAGCCAAGCTTATTGGTCAGCAATGTCTTTTTGAAGGTGAATAATGCCTTGCTGATTTGCTATTACTGTGGCCTCCTGTTTGCTGAGTTGTGTTTCCAGGCTGTCAACATGATCCCCCAGCGCCGCACACTCGCGCCTTATTTCCCCTGCTATCGATCTGATTTCTTCTCTTAGGGACCCCATACCGTCCTTTATCTCCCTAAACCAGCTATAGAAGTCCTCCCGGGTGATAGTGGGGTCCACCGATGAAGGTGGGAGAGAATTGCAGGGCGACACGCTTACTGACGGGGTTGGCGGGCCTCCAGATTCCTCCTCTCTTAGGCTGGAATTCTGCTTGTCCGGCGCTGTTTCAAAAGAAAATTGCCGCAGGTCGACAACTTTTTTTCCAGAGCACCATCTCTGCCTGCCTGCTTTAATAGCGTTGCAAGTTGGGCGAAGTTTAAGGACGGACTACCCGCTTTAAAAAGGGATGCTGATATTCTTGGCCCAGAGCTCGAGGATCAAGCGGCCATCTGAGCCAGTGACATCTCTTCCTCCCCCCCCCCCCTGCCATTTTCTGCGCGGGGGGAGGGGGGGAATTCTGTGCAAATTCTGCGCTCTGCAGTAGTGCAGAATTCCCCCAGGACTTACCACCATAAGTGTCTATTTCCACATATGTTATAGTGAGTCGGGCAGCATGAATTAAATGGTTAGTTTCCTAAAACCCCTCAAACAGCCCAAGAGACATATCTAGGCTCCTTTGGGGGAGACCAACCATAAATCTGGGTTTTGACTATATTTGAAAGGAAATTGGGTGTGGTGCAAATTCCTTTTAAATGTATTGATGGACGTAGGGGTATGTTAAAATTGTCATTAGATGTCTGTATTCAAAAGCCATTTAGGTGGAAGTTATCAGTCTGAATAGCACAATTGGCAGATTTAGTCGCTTAACTGGCTAAATGATAGCTGGATAACTACTTAAGAACATAAGAAAATGCCATACTGGGTCAGACCAAGGGTCCATCAAGCCCAGCATCCTGTTTCCAACAGTGGCCAATCCAGGCCATAAGAACCTGGCAAGTACCCAAAAACTAAGTCTATTCCATGTAACCATTGCTAATGGCAGTGGCTATTCTCTAAGTGAACTTAATAGCAGGTAATGGACTTCTCCTCCAAGAACTTATCCAATCCTTTTTTAAACACAGCTATACTAACTGCACGAACCACATTCTCTGGCAACAAATTCTAGAGTTTAATTGTGCATTGAGTAAAAAAGAACTTTCTCCGATTAGTTTTAAATGTGCCCCATGCTAACTTCATGGAGTGCCCCCTAGTCTTTCTACTATCCGAAAGAGTAAATAACCGATTCACATCTACCCGTTCTAGACATCTCATGATTTTAAACACCTCTATCATATCCCCCCTCAGTCGTCTCTTCTCCAAGCTGAAAAGTCCTAACCTCTTTAGTCTTTCCTCATAGGGGAGTTGTTCCATTCCCCTTATCATTTTGGTCGCCCTTCTCTGTACCTTCTCCATTGCAATTATATCTTTTTTGAGATGCGGCGACCAGAATTGTACACAGTATTCAAGGTGCGGTCTCACCATGGAGCGATACAGAGGCATTATGACATTTTCCATTTTATTCATCATTCCTTTTCTAATAATTCCCAACATTCTGTTTGCTATAATTTAGCCAGATAAAAAGGGGGAGTTACTGGAGCTTTCTGGGGAGGAGTTGTTAGCTGGCTAACTTAGCCGGATATGCGCCATATTTGGCTATTAGCTGGATAACTGGATAACTTTAGTCATCCTTGGAAGCAGGTCTAAAGTTATCTGGCCTTGTGTGGCCGGATAACTTGCTACTTATCTGGATATCTTCAAAAGGTATCCAGGTAAGTAGTGCTTTTGCCTCCAAAAAACCCCAAAACAAAACTCCCCCCCCCCCCCCGCCCACCTCTAAATATAATGGTGCAATCGTGCCCACCTGGACAAACCCCTCCTTCCCAGAGTAACTGGTGTCACCAGGCCCTTCCTCCCTCCCCTCCTTAACATTCTAATTACCTTCCCACCATACTCCAAACCCTCTGGTCCTTCCTGCCACTTGCCAAGGTCAAAAGTATACCACCAATAGCGGAGTCAGCACTTCTAGCGCAGCTTTGACATCTTTTTCCCCACGTGGTGGGAAGGGCTGGGGTGCGGCAGGATGGTAAGTTAGGCCAGGCTCTCCCCCCTCTTAATCTAAGGGTTACTCGGGTGGTGGGGGGGGGGGTTTGTCTGGAGGGGCACGACTGCTCCATTTATATTAAGAGATTTGGGATGAGGGATCTCTTTGCTTCCCCCTACAACAGGAAGTAAATCAGTTTTGCTCCCTGTCCATGGGGAATGGCAAGCCAGCATTGGACGCCTTTCCCTGCCATTGGGGCACGGGCCTCCTATATGCCTGTCCTGTATGCCTATCCACTTGTGTCGAAGACTTTCCTGAAGCTCCAACAGGACCGGGGGATCATGATTTTCATCGTGCCTTATTGGCCGAGGCAGATCCGGTTCCCGCTCCTGCAGGATCTCTCCCTGCGAGAACTGATCAGTCTGGGAACCTCCCTAGAACTCAACACGCAGGATCGGGGCAGACTGCGCCATTCCAACCTCCAGGCCTTATCTCTCATGGCTTGGATGTTGAGAGGATGACCTTACAGCCCTGGAGCTCTCAGAGGGTGTGTCTCAGGTCCGGGTAGTGTCCAGGAAGCATTCCACTAAGAAGCCTTACAGCGTAAAGTAGAAGAGGTTCTCCATTTTGTGCGACAGCCATGGCTTGGACCCAGTCTCTTGCTCCACATCTAAATTGTTTGATTACCTGCCGCACCTCTCGGAGGCTGACCTGAAGACCAACTCTGTCAGGGTACATCTTAGTGCTATTGGGGCCTACCAACCACAGGGTGGATCATTTGCCCATTTCGGTGCAGCCTATTGGGTGTTTTATGTGGGGTCTGCTTCAGCTGAAGCCGCCCCTCATACCCCCTGTGATTTCCTGGGACCTCAACGTGGTCTTGGCCCATCTGATGAAGGCTCCCTTTGAGCTTTTACGTTCTTGTCACCTGAAGTACCTGACCTGGAAGGTCATTTTCTTGGTAGCGGTCACCTCTGTTCGCAGAGTCGGCAAACTAAGCTCTGGTGTCATATTAGTTTAGTTTATTGGTTTTTCTATACCGTCACATCGGCAATACCATCACAACGGTTTACAATTGCATTAAAATAGCGAAATACAATAATATCATGAGATAGCTAAAATTAATAAAAAGAGACACATATAAAGTAGCTGCTAAAAAAATATAAAACTACTACTATAAAATATAACAAAAACATGATTATATTATCTAAGAACAAATATTTAAGAACTTAAGATATTCTAAAGTCAATCTTTCCTAAAATGAAAGTTAAAATTTAAAAGAATTAGAAAAAGTTAAGACCAGAAATATAATAATAATGCTACTGCTCACTGCGACTGTTCCACTAAGTTCTTCCATGATGGGTTGGTTCTATGCAGACACCCTAAGCTCTTGCCAGTGGTGGTGATTGATTTCCACCTGAAGCAGTCAGTCGTTCTGCACACCACCTTTCCTAAGCCTCATTCGCACCGGGCCAAACGGGCTCTGCACAGCCCAGATTGCAAGAGGGCTTTAGCCTTCTGCTTGAAATGAACAGCAGGCCACAGGCAGTCCACACAACTCTTCATTTCTTTTGACAAGAACCAATTGGCAGTTGCTGTGACCAAGCAAACCTTGTCCAATTGGCTAGCGGACTGCATTTCTTTCCGCTACATGCAAGCAGGACTGCAGCTGGGGGGCCATGTCAAGGTTCACTCTGTTCAAGCCATGGCAGCTTCAGTGGCCCACTTGCAAGCAGTCCCCGTGGACGAGATCTAAAAGGGTGCGACATGGAGTTTCCTCCACACCTTTGCCTCGACTACTGTCTGGATAGGGACGGCCTACACGATAGCAGTTTCGGCCAGTCTGTTCTCCGGAATCTTTCAGCTGTAAAACCCAACTGTTCCTGCCTTAGGCCCATTGTTCGGGTTCAGACTGATTCCCTGTATAACAGCACCTCAGTTGTTGTGCCCATTGGCACGTCGTTAGGTGAATGTTTCGGGAACAAGCAGGATAAGCAGGGTGGTAGTCCACTTCTGAGGACTACCATTCTGCTTATCCTAGGAGAAAGCAGAGTTGCTTACCTATAACAGGTGTTCTCCTTAGGACAGCAGGATGTTAGTCCTCAGGAAACCTGTCCACTACCCCGCAGAGTTGGGTTTCCTCTTAGCTTTTTATTTTTTTGTAATTCTATATTATGAGACTATAGAGGGACCCTGCGTGGATAGTAGCATGCTGGACTTGCTCAATGTGCCAGTCAAAGTTTCTAGAAACTTTGACAAAAGTTTTCCATGCTGGGCTCAATCTGAGGATGTCACCCACTTGTGAGGACTAACATCCTGCTTTACTAAATCTCTAGGGAAGGGGTGTGAACATGTACCCACCAATGAATAATCAGTGTGAGAATTTTTGGATGAAATTCATACTCTGCAGGTGTCTTTACTATCTTTGCTTCTGGTGGAGGAAGAGCTATTCCAAGAGTCCCATAATCATATCTGATAAGTTTTGTTCCTATGTCTCAAAGGAGTTTATACAGTAATGACAGTAGATAAAGACCAAATGGTCGAGCCAGTCTGCCCACCAAGTTGCTTATGGTTACCCCCATGCATTCTGTTAAGGGTACTAACTGCCAGGCTACCCCTATGCAAAAATGTTACAGCTAAAGTGAACATAGATTTGCCCCCTTTCTTCATTTCAAGCCTTTTGGGGAGCCACAGTGATTATACCATACCTTTGCGAAGTCATTTATTGTTCTCGTGTTCACCATCTCTTCTGGGAGGGCATTCCAAGCATCCACCTTCCTCTGTGAAGAAATATTTCCTGATTTTTGACTCTGAATTGTCCCCTCTGGAGTTTCATATTGTGTCCCCTAGTTGTACAGTTTGTTTCCAATAGAAAAGGTTTGATGTTTGTACAGAATTAATTACTTTTCAGCTATCTGAAGGTTTATATCATATCTCCTCTGTTTATTAAACATAGTTTCTAAAATGAAACTGAGTAATTGTAGTCTGAATCCCTGCCCTTTTGGGATTATTAAGAACATGATCAAATCAACTAGCTTTTGATTACAATAGTTAATATTTCTCTCATGGAAGGCGAGGTCCCTCCATTATTAAGAGGTGTTGAGGCCTATTCAGAAAAATTGCTCAGATTCAGTTGCTTCAATTTCTAATTATTGCCCAGTTTTCAATCTTAGTTCTTTGAGGTAAGGTATTGGAGAAATGGGTTTTAGTTTAGCTCAAATATTTGGAACATAATATCTTTGATAAGAAGCAATATTGTTTAGTTGAAAACAAGGTATCAAAATTTAAAGATTAAAAAGTCTGGTGTACTTGTTCAGTTGGACATATCTTCAGTTTTCAACACCATTAATCATACCATGTTATGTAATTTACGCTATATTGGTGTAAGGAGTGGTGTACTTCAGTGGTTCCATTTCTAATTAATGAACAAAAGAGAGTAAGTTAATTTTAATAATGGTTGCTTAGCTTTATTTGCCACCCTTTTTAATATTTGTGTCCATTGGAACGGCTTTTATCGTTGCTGTTTTTTTTTGTAAAATGTATATAGATGATGTACAGTTTTATATCTCTAGTGAGTCTGGAGGGGATTTTCTGGTTGATCTATTTTTACAGGTATGAATCGGATTAAACATTGGATGGTTAGTAATGGGATGATCTTCAATTGTAATAAGAAATTCTTCTCTAGCTAGGTAGACCTGGATTGTTTGATGGTGACACCCTAATGTTATGACTGATGATCATCTTGTTACGCTAAGTAATGAAGCATATAATTTAGGTGTATTATTGAACTCTCATTTGACTTTAAAATTGCAGGTTAAAAAAATGGCCAGTTTAACAAATTATATACTGTCAGACCATTCTCTTTTTTGCCTTCCCAGGCTTTTTGGATGATTGTACAGCCCATTGTGCTTAGCAATTTAGACTTCTGCAACTCTCTGTAATTGGGTTTGCCAAAATATTTAATTCATGTCATGACAGTTCAAAATGCAGTAGTCAGCTTAGTTTGTGGTCTGCAATGAGGTATGAGTGTAATGCCTTATAAAATGGAATTGCATTGTCTTCCACTGATAGAACGAATTAAGTTCAAAGTGCTAGTTTTGGTGCATAAGGCTATTTATTCAGAAAATGTTGCCAAATAAGTTGGCCTGATATATTCCAGCATGTGCTCTACATTCATCTACTCAAATTTTTCTTGCTCCATCAATCTCTTAATTGAGATATCAGAAAAATGGCATTCTCTATAGCTACTCCTTTTGTTATGGAATTCTCTGCAGCAGAGATTTGTGGCAAATGTGAATATTTAAAATTTTGTAAGAAGGTTAAAGCAATTTTGTTTGTACAGCCATTTCTGAAATAGCACAGGGGAAGAGTTTAATTTTGACATCAGCAGTGTCAGAAATTATTCAATTTATTGTATGGTTTTGTTTTATCTGTTTTTGTTTCTGCAATATTTTATAGATTTTGCTTTTATTATGTTTTATCTGTAATCCATGTTGAAGAAATTGGAGATAGCGAAATAGAAATTGGACAAATACTTTTGTAGCTGAATTGCAGTAATTTACCATGGATGTGTGCAAACTATAAACATGTACCATGTCAATTTTTCACAGCCATCAGAACCAGATACATTGGTGATTCAAAACATCCAGTCACTATATATACAGTTAGAGGCAGTGTTCAGAATGCTGATTTCAGTAAATAACAAGGGTCATAATTATGTAAACACAGTTACTGATCATATGTATAAAACACAGTAAACTGTTAGTGGTATTTTTGTTAGGACACAATCTTACTGTGTGATATAAATTGTGTAGAATTCTTAGTAAAACAAAAAATTAGGATTGAAGTGGGTAAAAATATCCGTTTTTGTTTTCCACTATATATAATTTAAAAAAAACAAACCCAAGTCCCTTTCAAGTAATTCCATAACAGTTATGTGCCATAATATTAGTTAGCCACGAAATTAGGGTTTTAGGTTTTATGGACTAGCTTTTGGTAACCATGTTTCCTGTTTGACCAGGTGACAGAGCTCGTAGATCCCCACGAAAACTCCCAACCAGCCTAAAAAAGGAGGAGAAGAAGTGGGTGCCACCAAAGTTTCTGCCACACAAATATGATGTGAAACTGCAGAATGAGGACAAGGTAAGGACTTATTTCTGGTCTTCAATCTCCAATCAAAATGTGGCATTTGAGTGGCTTTAGAGCTCCACTTGTTTTCTATTTCTGCTTTAACATTACTGTTCCTAAAAATGATTTCCTAGCGTGTAGCCAGCTGGACTCGGGACCAATGGGTTATGTGCTCCCCTGCTAGCAGATGGAGACGGTCAGGTTTCAAAGCTGATGTCACCCTAGATATAACCCTGCAGTCACTTCAGCCATTCAATATCTCTCCGTCTCCTAGCAGATGTGGATCGTGCCTTCCCTTTTGGGAACACAGTACTCTTTAGAAGAGGAAATTTTACGTTTAAATTGGAGAAAGATTGAGCCCTACTCTCCTGTGGTGATACCTAATGGTCCCTCCCCAGTTGAGAATTCCTGAGGCGATTTCCGAGATCCCTCATAGGTGTGCCTTGGTCCGGTAGCCTGTTCCCGGTGTGGACTTTGCTGCTGAAGCAGCTGAAAGGCAGCGGGTGCAGGAAGCAGAGCGTGGTGGTGACGGCCTATGACCCCCCCCCCCCCTGAGCCGGAGACAGTCTCTGTACTCAGCTGGTAAGCGCTGAGCCCAGGTAAGTAAAGAAGAACTCCTCTGATTCAGAGACGTGGAAGGGCTTTGGTAAGTCTTTCATCCACTCCTTGTTCGGCATGCCATACCGACTATGTTCCCCATCCCATTAGGGCAAGGGAAGGGGGTTTCTGGGCGGGTTGAGTAGCCCCGCTTCAGACTTTCACTCCATGTGGCAGGCCACGGCAGCGCCATTTCCCCCCATAAACCGTCTGTTCGCACGGTGCAGGCTGGCCCTGTTGTGTACCTAACGCGCGCATAAGGTTGCGCATGCTTGTGCACATAACCACGCACATAAATACAAGCATACATTCACGCACAAACAGACACTTATACATAGGCGCATCGAGGCGGATTTGTGCGCGCTCAGGCGCTAATAGGCTGAACACACAAGCTACAATTAACTATGGCTCTGGCAACAAAGAAGCAGAAGCGACACTCCCTTTGTGCTGCCTGCCATATTAGGGCTGCACAGTATGACCTAGAATCATAAGAACATAACGTTGCCATACTGGGTCAGACCAAGGGTCAATCAAGCCCAGCATCCTGTTTCCAACAGTGGCCAATCCAGGCTAATAGGTACCTGGCAAGTACCCAAAAACTAAGTCTATCCCCTGCTACTGATACAAGTAATAGCAGTGGCTATTTGCTAAGACAACTTGATTAATAGCACTGGGCAACAAATTTTCACAAAAGTCCATCTTACGGAAATGAAATTAGTCAATTCTTATACATTTCCATGTGCTAAACATGAATGTGACAGTGAAAATGCAAAATTGGCTCTAGTTTTTTTGTAATATGCAATAATATAATTACATCTTGAATTGTATGCCAATAGTAGGAGACCTATGGTTAATACAGTTTGAAAAATGAAGTCATAGACTACGTCTTAGATTTCTTTGCTTGTCTCTTGTACACCTGTTCGGGAGCATCTCTGCGGAGTGTCCAGCAGTAGTCAGCCAGCATGAATATTTCAAATGCTCACCCTTTCTGACTGGGCTTCATATAGTAAACTGCTGATGTCAGCTTACTCAGCAGCAGCATGGCAGTAGAACTGCATTGCATCAGAAAATGATGTAATAAACTCTGGATGATGTGTGCATGATGGTATTATGCAATATTACATCATTCTCGGCTTATTTACAGTCTTGGATAAATTTACATGACTAAACATAGAAAGTGAACTATATTAAATATCTTCAAAACTAGAGCCAATAAAAACTTTTCATGGTCATATTCGTGTTCAGCACATCAAGATACTACAGAGTAGGACCTTTTTAGGTCAGTAACACTTTCATTGTTGCCCAGTGTAGCAGGTAATGCACTTCTCCTCCAAGAACTTATCCAAACCTTTTTTAAACCCAGCTACACTAACTGCACTAACCACATCCCCTGGCAACAAATTCCAGAGTTTAATTGTACGTTGAGTGAAAAAGAACTTTCTCAGATTAATTTTAAATGTGCCACATGCTAACTTCATGGAGTGTCCCCTAGTCCTATTATCTGAAAGAGTAAATAACCGATTCACATTTACCCATTCTAGACCTCTCATGATTTTAAAGACCTCTATCATATCCCCCTCAGCCGTCTCTTCTCCAAGCTGAACAGTCCTAAGCTCTTTAGTCTTTCCTCATGGGGAGCTGTTCCATCCCCATTATCATTTTGATCGCCCTTCTCTGTACCTTCTCCATCGCAACTATATCTTTTTTGAGATGCAGCGACAGAATTGTACTCTGTATTCAAGGTGCGGTCTCACCATGAAGCGACCGAGGCATTATGACATTTTCCGTTTTATTAACCATTCCCTTTCTAATAATTCCTAACATTCTGTTTGCTTTTTTGACTGCTGCAGCACATTGAGCAGACTATTTCAATGTATTATCCACCATGATGTCTAGATCTCTTTCCTGGGTGGTAGCTCCTAATATGGAACCTAACATCGTGTAACTATAGCATGGGTTATTTTTCCCTATATGCATCACCTTGCACTTATCCACATTAAATTTCATCTGCCATTTGGATGCCCAATTTTCCAGTCTCACAAGGTCCTCCTGCAATTTATCACAATTCGCTTGTGGTTTAATTACTCTGAAAAATTTTGTATCTGCAAATTTGATTACCTCTCTCGTCTTATTCCTTTCCAGATCATTTATAAATATATTGAAAAGCACGGGTCCCGGTACAGATCCCTGAGGCACTCCACTGCCCACCCCCTTCCACTGAGAAACATAGAAATGACGGCAGAAGAAGACCAAAACGGCCCATCCAGTCTGCCCAGCAAGCTTCACACATTTTTTTCTCATACTTATCTGTTTCTCTTAGCTCTTTGGTTCTATTTCCCTTCCACCCCCACCATTAATGTAGAGAGCAGTGATGGAGCTGCATCCAAGTGAAATATCAAGCTTGATTAGTTAGGGGTAGTAGGGGTAGTAACCGCCGCAATAAGCAAGCTACACCCATGCTTATTTGTTTTACCCAGACTGTTATTCAGCCCTTATTGGTTGTTTTTCTTCTCCCCTGCCGTTGAAGCAGGGAGCTATGCTGGATATGCGTGAAGTATCAGTTTTTCTTCTCCCCTGCCGTTGAAGCAGAGAGCTATGCTGGATATGCGTGAAGTATCAGGCTTATTTGGTTTGGGGTAGTAACCGCCTTAACAAGCCAGCTACTCCCCGCTTTGTGAGTGCAAATCCTTTTTTCCACATTTCCTCTTGCTGTTGAAGCTTAATCCTTCTCTCTGTTTCCTGTCTTTTAATCAGTTTGGAATCCATGAAAGGACATTGCCACCTATCACATTACTTTTTTCTTTTCCTAGAAGCCTCTCATGAGGAACTTTGTCAAATGCCTTCTGAAAATCCAAATACACTACATCTACCGGTTCACCTTTATCTACATGTTTATTAACCCCTTTAAAAAAGTGAAGCAGATTTGTGAGGCAAGACTTGCTTTGGGTAAAGCCATGCTGAGTTTGTTCCATTAAACCATGCCTTTCTATATGTTCTGTGATTTTAATCTTTAGAACACTTTCTACTATTTTTCTGGCACTGAAGTCAGGCTAACTGGTCTGTAGTTTCCCGTATCGCCCCTGGAGCCCTTTTTAAATATTGGGGTTACTTTCATCACCCTCTAGTCTTCAGGTACAATGGATGATTTTAATGATAGGTTACAAATTTTTACTAATAGATGTGAAATTTCATTTTTGAGTTCCTTCAGAACCCTGGGGTGTATACCATCTGGTCCAGGTGATTTACTACTCTTCAGTTTGTCAATCAAGCTACTACATTTTCTAGGTTTACCATGATTTGGTTCACTCCATCTGAATCATTACCCAGGAAAACCTTCTCCGGAACGGGTATCTCCCCAACATCCTCTTCAGTAAACACTGAAGCAAAGAAATCATTTAATCTTTCCATGATGGCCTTATCTTCTCTAAGTGCCCCTCTAACCCCTCGATCATCTAACGGTCCAACGGACTCCCTCGTAGGCTTTCTGCTTCGGATATATTTTTAAAGATTTCTACTGAGTTTTTGCCTCTACGGCCAACTTCTTCTCAAATTCTCTTAGCCTGTCTTATCGATGTCTTGCATAAGCGTTGGCAAGTTAAATGTTTTATCCTATTTTCTTGGATCCTTCCAATTTTTGAATGAAGATCTTTTGGCTAAAATAGCCTCTTTCACCTCACCTTTTAACCATGCCGTTAATCGTTTTGCCTTCCTTCCACCTTTCTTAATGTGTGGAATACATCTGGATTGTGTCAGCACTGTGAGGAAACCCAGGGAGGGCTGGACTCTCAGAACTTCTCTAAGACCGGCCCCTCCCAGTCAGAGGACGGGTCAGCCACGACCTTATCTGGGAGCATCCCGGATGTGAGCGGATGCCGATTTGCTGCTTACAAATGAATGGCATACTGCAGCTGTATGTATTTATGAAAGGACAACAGTGATTCCAACACACTTTCTGATTCATGATTGTTTATTTGAAGACCAGTTTGATGCAATTTATTATGCTCCACCTGTACCGATATGAATATGATCTGTGTTTAATGAAGCCCCTGATGCAGCCCTAATGATATAGGGCGAAACTCGGCCTGAGTCGGGCGTTGTCACATTTTAGTCTTCAATAAAGGATCGGAATTTGGACATATTGGCTTCTAATCCACGTTGGTAAGACTCCTCAGTTTGAGGGCTATAACCCCGGTATCTACACCCTAGGGAAACATGGGGCATTATTCCATCTATTTCATTGTGCCCAAGAAGGAGGGTTCATTTCGCCCTATCCTGAATCTCAACAGTGTCCGTAGCCATCTGCGGATAATTCACTTCTGCATGGAAACTCTTAGTTCTGTCATAATGGCCATACAACCAGGAGAGTTCTTAACATCCCTGGGCCTCTGAGGCCTACCTTCATATCCCAATCCGTCAAGACCACCAACGATTCCTACGCTTTGCAGTACTGGGCCGCCATTATCTGTTCTGGGCATTGCCCTTTGGCCTGGCAGCCGCCCCCAGAACAGTCTCCAAAGTTATGGTGGTCGTAGCAGCAGCACTGTGGAAAGAAGGATCCTGGTGCACCCTTACATAGATGACTGGCTGATCCGGGCGAAGCCGTTAGAAGAGAGCCTCTAGGTGACCAGCAGGGTCGGATCCCTACTTCAGGAACTCGGTTGGGTCATGAACATTGACAAGAGCAGTCTCAAGCCCTCGCAGTCCTTAGAGTACCTGGGAGTACGGTTCGACTCCCAAGCAGGGCAAGGTCGTCCTTCTACCCTCGAGGATAAGGAAACTGATGTGCCAAGTTCGACTGACGAACACAATGCACCCCAGGGTGTGGAGCTATCTCCAGGTCCTCGGCCTGATGGCGTCAACCCTGTAGGTAGTACCATGGACGAGGCACACTTGCGGCCACGCCAATGCTCCCTGCTGTCATGTTGGAACCCACTGTCTCAAGATGACTCGATTCGCCTTCCAATGGAAGTATGTTCTCGACTCTAGTAAGGGGCTACAGGAAGTGCATTTAAGCAAGGGTGTAAGCCTGTCCCCGCCAAATTGACTAGTACTCACGATGGATGCGAGCCTCCGAGGGTGGGGAGCCCAGTGTCAGGAATTGACAACCCAGGGGCAGTGGACCAAAGAAGAGGCACGGGAACCTAAACAGCTTGGAAGCCCAAGCTGTCAGATTAGCGTGTCCGCAATTCAGCCACAGGCTCCAGGGACAAGCAGTCTGCAGGATGTCTGACAACGCAACAATGGTAGCCTACATCAACTGGCAGGGAGAAACCAAAAGCCACCAAGTGTCTCTGGAGGTAGACCCCCTTATGGAATGGGCGGAGTTAAATTTACAAGGGATCTCAGCCTCCCACATCGCAGGAAAAGACAACGCCAGAGCAGACTGTCTCAGTAGGGAGAGCCTGGAATGGTCGTTGTTGACCAGAGCCTTTCAGCTCCTAGTAGATTGCTGGGGCCCTCCCATCCATTGACCTACTGGCCACATCTCACAATGTGAAGGTCCACGGTTCTTCAGTCACAGAAGAGATCAGCGCTCCCAAGGGATTGACGCCCTTGTCCAGACCTGGCTAGAGGAGGACTTACCATATGCCTTCCCTCTGTGGCCTCTGCTGGGCAAGATCATTTGCAAGATTGAACGCCACAGGGGATTAGTCCTTCTGGTGGATCCAAATTGGCTCAGATCCCTGTGGTATGCAGAGATGCGGAGGCTTCTGGTGGAGAGCCCCCTATGTCTCCCCCTGCATAGAGACCTCTTTGTCTTACGGTCTGGCCCTTGAGAGGGCTCATCTGATGAAGCGTGGATATTCGGTGGCTGTAATTGCCATCTTGCTCTGCATGCAGAAGTTCTTGACGTCCCTGGCGTATGTACAGATCTGGAGAACATTTGAGGTCTGGTGCGAGGAACGCGGGGTGCCCCTTCGGACGACTAGGATCCCTATGATTCTGGAATTCTTACAGGACAGCCTAAACAAAGGACTGTCCCTCAACTCCTTTAAGGTCCAGGTGGCGGCTTTCTCCTGTTTCAGAGACAAGGTGATTGGAGCCTGCCTGTTGACTCATCCGGACTTGGCCCATTTCCTAAAAGGAGTTAAACACCTCAGACCACCCTTAAAGTGGCCGGTCCCACTATGTAACCTCAAACTAGTATTGGACTTCTTAGCAGGGCTTTCCTTTCGGCCGCTGCTTGCTCTGTCTCTAAGTCTGTTAACGCTGAAGACTGTATTCTTGGTGGCGATATGCTCGGCTTGTCGCATCTCTGAACTACAGGCGCTGTCATGTTGGGAGCCGTTCTCTTGTTGACTCCAGGAATGTTTAGTTTCGCACTGTCCCTTCCTTGTTGCCAAAGGTAGTCTCTGAGTTTCACCTGAATCAGTCCATTTCCTTACCATCCCTAGATAGACACAAGGAGTCGGAAGACTACTGCCTCCTACGCCACTTACATGTCAGTAGGCAGTTAGTACAGTATCCAGAGCGTACAGAACCGGTGTGCAAGACAGACCGCTTGTTTGTTCTTCATGGTGGAAGGAAACAAGGCGAAGCAGCTTCTTGAGCTACCATAGCTCGCTGGATCAAGGAAGTGATCACAGGAGCTTATGTAGAGGCAGGGAAGCCTTTATCTCTTCAGGTTAAAGCTCATTTCACTAAGGGCCCAGGCAATATCCTGGGCGGAAGCTAAGCTACTGTCTCCTGTCAACATCTGCCGAACAATGGTCTTCCTTGCACACTTTGTCCAGGTTCTATCGCCTTATCGTCCAAGCCCGAGAAGATGCAGGCTTTGCGAGGGTAGTGCTAACTGGACCACGAGCAGCCTCCTGCATCTTTCGGGAGTAGCTTTTCTACATCCTATTGGTCCTGAGTCCATCGGTCTACACGCTAGGAAATGGAGAAATGACTTGCCTGATGATTTCATTTTTCTTAGTGTAGACAGATGGACTCAGCATCCCGCCCATAGCTGACCATGAACAGTGCCAAGGAATCACACATGAATCTCAATCCCAAAGAGGTTAAGGGTAAGCCATCACCCTATTCCTAGATCTGGGCATCTATAATATTGCTGGGATTCAGCGCTTATGTTTGGTTGAGTATAGCTACGGTCACTAATTTTAATCAAGTTTTTAATCAAGTTCTTAAGTTATTAAATTGTATTCAAGTTTTTCAATAGTTTGTCCACAATGGCTTTTGAAGAGAATACTGAATAGCTGAGGTCACTGCAGGGGTATATCTAGGGTGACATCAGCTTTGAAACCTGACTCTGTCTCCGTCTGCTAGCAGGGGAGAACATAACCCATTGGTCCCAAAAGCTATAAAGAGTTGTAAAATGAAAAAATGGGGTGAGAGATGTTTGAAAGAGGGAGTGAACCTAGTGGTTAGATAATAGCTGAAAACTGGGAGACCAGAGTTCAAATGTAACTTCTCCCACTGACACTGTCTCGGTTTGTGACCTTACATAGAAACATATAAATGATGGCAGAAAATGGACAGATGGTCCATCCAGTCTGCCCAGCAAGCATAATGTAGTATCTGATGTATTGTGTAGGTTACCCCCGTGCCTATCAGTTTCCCAAGCAGGAGAGACCATAAACAGGGCTCTCCTGCTTGCTGTTTGGATCCAATTCCCCATTACCCCTTGCCGTTGAAGTTGCATCAAAGTATCCGGCTTATTGGTTAAGGGTAGTAACTGCTGCTTCCACAAGTTAACCCCATGCTTGCTCGTCTCCCCAGACTCTAAAACTCAGGGCTCTCGTTGGTTGCTGTTCAACTCCAATTCCACTTTTCCCCCTGCCGTTGAAGCAGAGAGCCATGATGGAGCTTGCATCAGCAGTATGAAGGTTTATTGATTAAGGGTAGTAACTGCTGCACTAGCAAGTTATCCCCATGCAATCTTTTTTTTTTCTTTTTTTTTCATTTCCAATTTCTCGCCTTTAGGGATCCACAGTGTTTATCCCATGCTCCTTTGAATTCTTTCACTGTTTTCATTTTCACCACCTCCTCTAGAAGGGCATTCTAGGCATCCACCATCCTCCTTGAAGAAATATTTCCTGACTGTTCTGAGTCGTTCTCCCTGGAGTATCATTTTGTGACCCTAGTTCTACTGATTTCTTTTCAACAGAAAAGGTTTGCCGAATGTGCATCATTAAAACCTTTCAGGTATCTGAAGGGTCTGTATCATACTTCCCCTGCACCTCCTCTCTTCCAGGTTATGTGTATTCAGATCCTTCAGCCTCTCCTCATAGATCTTCTCATACAGACCCCACACCATTTTGGTCACTTTTCTTTGATAACCATCTTGATCCTGTCTGTCCCTTTTGGACTCCAGAACTGAAAACAATACTCCAAGTGAGACTTCACCAAGAACCTGTACAATGACATTATCTCCTCCTTTTTCTTACTGGTGGTTGTTCTCTCTGCAGCCCAGCATTCTTCTGACTTTAGTTATTGACTTGTCACATTGCTTTGCCATCTTCAGATCTACAGACACTTATTACCCCAAGATCCCTCTCTTGGTCCATGCACATCATTCTTTCATTCCCTATCATATACAGCTCTTTGCAAGTCGCTCTCTCCTGTTGCCTTTTACTTAGTTCCTGATTCACTAAGAGGTAGATTTTATAAATTTGTTCGCGCGATTTTAATAGATACACGTAGCCATTAAAATCCGGGGTCGGTGCACGCAAGGCTGCCCTAAATCGGCAGCCTGCGTGCGCCGAGCCGCGCAGCCTGCCTCCATTAGCTCCGAGGCCGCTCCGAAATCGGAGCGGCCTCGGAGGGAACTTTCCTTCCGCCCCCCCCAGCCCTATCTAACCCCCCCCCCACCTCTTGTTGTACAAGTTACGCCTGCCCAGCCGCTGGCGCGCGATTCCCAGGCCCGGGAGCCGTTTCGGAGGCCTCTGCCACGCCCCAGAAACGCCCCCGGGCCGGAACTGCAGCCCCCTGCCCCCAAATGATGCGCCGCCGCGACACGCCCCCCCCCTCAGGAAAGCCCGGGACTTACGTGCGCCGCCGAGCCTACTCAACATAGGCTCGGCACGAGCAGGGGGTACTTCAGCCAGGTTTTCAGGGGGCACGCGTGTACCCCTTTGAAAATCTGGCCCTTTAGGTTTTTCCCACAGACACAAAATGAGAGAAAAGCCTTAATGAATTGTAAGCTCTTTCGGCAAGGACTTGATGGGCTTGTATATAATTTGTTATAAGCACCCTGATTTAAGATGCACTATAAATGCTAAAATATAATAAATACTTGAGGACCAGACAGTAATTGTTATGATTAGCTGTATTTTCCCTGTTCTCACAGGACAAGCAGGATGGTAGTCCTCACATATGGGTGACATCACAGGATGGAGCCCAATCACGGAAAACATCTGTCAAAGTTTCCAGAACTTTGACTGGCCCCTACTGGGCATGCCCAGCATGGCACTAACCCTGCAGCCAGCAGGGGCCCCCCTTCAGTCTTCTTTTTTCCGCACAGCAGTAGCCTCGTGGTTTAGGAGCTCTGAAGAGATTCCTGACAGGAATTTTCCTCATGGAATTCTTTAAAGTTAAATTGCCCCACAGGGGTCCCTCCTCTAACTTTTCTTTGACCGCGGTACTCCGGTAAGTTTTTATCCGTTTTCCGTCTATTACCGTCTAGTTTGGCCATTGCGGCCTACTGGCCGTTGATTGTACCACAGCTTGATTTTTTTCAATGGCCATGGCGTCGGGGTTCCGTCGGTGCCCGGACTGTATTCACACCATGTCTATCACAGACCCCCATGGAGTCTATGTAATGTGTTTAGGCTGTAAGCACGATGTCCTGACTTGCACCAAATGAGCCCTTATGACACCAAAAGATCGCAAAGCCAGAATGGAGAAGATGGAACTCCTCTTCCGTGCTCAGACCCCGACTCCGTCCATTGCATCGACGTCATCGGAACTGGCACAGTCGACTTTGTGCCAGCATCGACCACCGACCGGTGACTGACCGCCATCAACGTCTTCACGACCATCGACACCCGCTACTCCCCCTCAGGATTGAGGGGATCGCAGGGAGAAACATAGTCATCGACATTGCAAGACTCGGACCATCGAGGGAGCGAAGTCATCGACCTCGCCACTGTCCGAGCCACCTTCGAATTAGCCCCGTCCAGCAAAGGCACCAACCATTCCTGCGACTGGGTCATCGAGGCCACCCTCACCCGATCGTGGTTTGGGAGTCGCGATTCTGCCTGTAAAGGTGGTCCCTCCGACTATGCCTCTGCCTCCCTCTTCTGTTCCGGAGCCGGGGCTGCTTGCTCCAGGTCGCCGAGAAGAACTGGACCGGCTGATTCAGGAGGCCATCGACAAGGCGATGCAACGTCTCCAGGTTCCTCCTGCACAGATTGTGGAACCTGTCATCGACCTGATTCCGGCAGCGCTGGCACCACTGCTATCCAAGGATGCATATTCTCTCTCATGGGCAACCGGTCTGCTTTATTCATTCCCTCCACTTCCTCTTCTCTCGAAGACTCACGTGAAGCTACGTCAGGACAAGGGAACCATGATCCTGATAGCACCTAACTGGCCACGCCAAGTGTGGTTTCCCATACTCCAGGATCTCTCCAGCCGCAGGCACATTCCCTTGGGAAAGGACCCACTCCTGATCACTCAAAATGACGGGTGCCTTCACCATCCCAATCTTCAAGCCTTGTCCCTGAATGCATGGATGTTGAAAGGTTAATCCTTCAACCACTTAACCTTTCCGTTTCCCGTGTCTTGATTGCTTCACGGAAGCCTTCCACGAGAAAATCTTACTCCTATAAATGGAAAAGGTATACTTCATGGTGCACCTCTCACTCCCTTGATCCCTTTTCCTGTCCAATCCCAAGGTTTTTGGACTATCTCTGGCATCTGTCAGTCAGGTCTCAAAACATCTTCCATCAGAATGCATATCAGCGCGGTAGCCGCCTTCCATAAAGGTGTTGGGGATGTCCCTATATCCGTACAACCCCTTGTAACACGTTTTCTGAAAGGCTTGCTCCACATCAAGCCTCCTTTACGTCCTCCGGCCCCTTCTTGGGACCTTAATCTGGTTCTCGGTCGGCTCATGAAACCACCATTTGAGCCTCTTCATTCCTGTGACCTTAAATATCTCACATGGAAAGTGATTTTCCTTTTGGCTATCACTTCAGCTCGCAGGGTTTAGTGAGTTACAGGCCCTAGTCACCTATCTGCCTTACACTAAACTCTTGCAGGACCGGGCGGTACTCCGCACTCACCCTAAGTTTTTACCTAAGGTAGTTTCGGAGTTTCACATTAATCAATCCATCATACTACCTATCTTCTTTCCCAGGCCCCATTCCAATCCAGGGGAACAGACTCTGCATACCCTTGACTGTAAACGGGCTTTAGCTTTCTATCTAGACCATACAGTTGCCCACAGGAAGAGCACTCAGTTGTTCATCTCTTTCCATCCCAACAAATTAGGGCAACCTGTGGGTAAGCAGACTCTCTCCTCCTGGTTGGCAGACTGCATATCTTTTTGCTATCAGCAAGCAGGCATTCCTTTTCAAGACCGTGTCAAAGCACATTCTGTGAGGGCCATGGCAACTTCAGTAGCACACCTATGATTGGTGCCACTTCCTGACATTTGCAGGGCTGCCACCTGGAGTTCTCTCCATACTTTCGTAGCCCACTATTGCTTGGACAAAGCCGGAAGACAAGATTCCATCTTCGGCCAATCTGTCCTGCGTAACTTTTTTTTCCAACGTGACGTGCGTACACCCTTCCGCCTGCCCGGTGGGGTTCAGGATGCCCTCTACCAAATTCCACCCCAGTTGTTGTGCCTGTTGCATGCCGTTGGGTACATTTGGTGCATGTTCGGACATCCTCAGCTCGGTACTCACCCATATGTGAGGACTACCATCCTGCTTGTCCTGTGAGAAAGCAAATGTTGCTTACCTGTAACAGGTGTTCTCACAGGACAGCAGGATATTAGTCCTCACGAAACCTGCCTGCCGCCCCGCGGTGTTGAGTTCGTAACGTTTTGTTGTTTTATTTTTTCGGCACTGCCTGTAGCTTTCAAATAAGACTGAAGGGGGACCCCTGCTGGCTGCAGGGTTAGTGCCATGCTGGGCATGCCCAGTAGGGGCCAGTCAAAGTTCTGGAAACTTTGACAGAAGTTTTCCGTGATTGGGCTCCATCCTGTGATGTCACCCATATGTGAGGACTAACATCCTGCTATCCTGTGAGAACATCTGTTACGGGTAAGCAACATTTGCTTTTTGGTAACTCTTGTTTTAAGTGAAATTTCCATGTTGCAGTGTTCTGATTTTTTTTTTTTTCTTCAGATTATCAGCAGTGTGCCAGTTGATAGCCTTATCCGTTCAGAGCGGCCACCGAACAAGGAGATTTTACGATATTTTATCCGCCACTACTCTTTACGGATTGGCATGGGTGAGAATGCACCTTGGGTTGTAGAAGATGAGCTGGTGAAAAAGTACACACTCCCCAGCAAATTTAGTGATTTTTTGTTGGATCCTCACAAGGTAAGAATATTGTCTACTTTCACATTTTCCAATTAATGTGACTGTTCCCATTAATGTGATTGTTCTTGGTCTCTTCAGAAAGTAATATTTTCTGCTACTATTGAATGCATGCACTTGTTTATAACCTTGCTGGACCCTTCAGATTTTCCCTCTCCTTTGAACCCTTATTATATGATTCACTGCCTCTTCAGTATTTTAAGGGTGGAAGAATTTAGCTGAAGCTTTTTCATTTATTTTCCAGCTGTAATACATTTTACTACTGTATTTTATTTCTCCTTTTGGAAGAGTTGCCAAGCTTCCCCTGGGGTCTTTCTGTCCTCAAGAAGGGGAAGTGGCATATATGCACATGGAATAGGAATAATGAGTATAGGGAGCCTTGGGGCAGAGAACAATTGTAGGCTTCCCGCAAGGTGATATGTTCAGCCACAATGTGATGGTCGAGGGACCCCCCAGAAGCAAGAGTTTCCAATAAATGGGGCGCATATCCTTTCTTTTGTCTACAAAATCCTGTTAAAATGTAACAGTTTCAATAGGGCTTTGTGGCTTTAAAAAATAGATCAACTTCTTTGACCATTTCTGGTAATAGTGTTTCTTTCTAGTATAGTTGACTAGAGCAAGAATTCAATTATAGCAGTCTTATTTCAGTGAAAAATTGATTAGGCAGCCAACTTGCTGTAAAATTCTTTTTTGTTCATGGCAGCATACAAAACAGTTTCAAATTGCATCCTAACAGTGTTTTCTATAAAGCATAGTAAGTAATATTTTTACTCTTTATAAGGGTACTAGTCTTCCTACTGTGCTTTTATAACAAAATCTTCAAAGAAATATAATCATTAATCTAAATGATTAAAAAAAAAAAAGTGACTCTGCTCCCTTGTCCAGCCTTCTCACTTACCTTTATATATACACACTTCTCATAAACCATCTAATCTTCCCCTCATGCAATGTATCCTCACCATCTCTCATACCTCCTTGGACCCAGTACATTTCATGTACACCATATCCAGCCCACGCCCTCTTATTTCACCATGCTGTGCCCTCATCTCTTATATTTCCCACAGCCAACACACATGTATGTGTCCTCCCCTGCACCCCCTACACTTTCTTGGCTTTTCTCGTATACACAACATAACACATCCTTGCTATCTCCTGTGGCATCCTCTCGCCCACTGTCTTACTTCCCCATTCCATAATTGATTGATTCCGGATTGTAAATGATTTTGTGAAAGTATATGGTTGGGTACAAGCCTCTATCTGTACATACCACAATGGTGTCTGTGCTGAGCAAATTGAGGCTTGCTAGTGGTACCAGTAATTCAGCAGGCTCATTTAGGAGAAGTGCAGGATAGAGCAATCTCGGTAGCTGGTCCCTGTTACGGAACACTATGCCTGAACAATTCCAGACTATGGATAACATGTAGACCTTTAAGAAATTCAAAACCTGGCTGTTTAAACAAGGCTTTGTTGAATATTCCCCTTTCATAAAGCTTTCATAGAGACGCCATTGCATAGAGTAAGGATCTGAATGGGATGATAATATAACAGAATTAATGAGGGTGATTGAAAGCTTTTTTAAATCTGAAACCTTGTGGAATGTTTTGAAAAGACTCCATGAGTCTTGTTTAGTTAAAATGTGGGAATGTTGTTCATAATTGTATCCTGTTAGGTTGCTTGTTTTCATGTAAATGAACAGTTTTTATTGTGTGTGTGTGTTTAGACATAAACCGCTTTGTTAGAGAAGGCATATAAAAATGCAGTTAAATCAGTTCTTATTCTCATTCTCGAACACTGCCAGCTCTGAGTATATTAAAATTTGCAGGTTGGCAATCCTTGCAGTACAGATGAGCTGTAAAAATGCTCATGGAGCCAAGTGTTCGAAACAGAGAAGAGGCACTGGATGCTGGAATTGATGAGGATGATCTTCAATATTGGTCATGAAGAAAAGTGGGAAGCAAGACAAGGAAGGGCATGGCAATGGGGAGTGACAGCAGGTGGTAGGGATGAGAGAATGGGGGAAGAGAGTTAGGAAAGGGATGGTATGAACAATAATCTTCAGAGTCTGTAGACCATGATTGTGCTCTTCTTCACTCCTTGAATGTTTAGGATCTTATGCTTTCTGGTAGGCCAGGCCAGCATTTTTCTCACTCTCCAGGTGAGTGCTGCCAAAGACCCTGCAGTAGCCGCTTCTGCTTCTCGGTTAGTGAGAGGCACTGTAGGAAAGAGAGCATTAGCAACTAAATGACACTTGTATAGTTTGATCTTGTTGTGCCAAATACACTTTTCAAACATTCCACAAAATGTTTCATAACTCATTATATGAGACATGACAATTAGAAATCCTTTTTATAATCTAAAATTTCATCTAAAATATGGGATATTTTCCCATTGAAAAGCAGGCTGAATTAGCCATGCTTTCTGGGACCTCCACTAGAGGGCGGCCTCGATGGAGCTTCACAAAGATCACAGAGCTTTGCTCTGCGTGACTGCTCTGCCTTTCCCGCATGGCACCATCTTTCTGTATTTTTTTTTACGCATTGCAAGCCACACATGGGGCTTCACAGAGATTCTCAGTTTTTCTCGTCTGTTTTTCAACTGTGTTTTTTTTCTTCAAAATCAGCACTTTTCAGTGCTACCAGGTTTCCGTGTGCACCGGTGTTCAAATTTTGCCAGTGTGGCAAAATTATGTCTGCAGCGGATGGCCACAATTATTGTTACCTATGCCTGGGCCCGGATCACGACCAGGCTAACTGCCAACACTGCGGCCACATGTCCCCCCAGGCCCAGAGACAGAGAGCCCTGAAGATCGCCAGACTACGAGAGGAGGGCTCGGACTCCTGTGTGCCGTCGTTGGAATGATTCTTCTCCGGGGCCTCAAATGGACAAGCCGGTTAAAGACAAGACAGCTTCCTCCCTACAGCCCCTGGGAGTGTCAGGCATGGTAGGCTGAGCCTCAGAGGTTACGTATGGACCCCCCATACTCTGGGAAAAATGGCAAGCGTCAGGAGATGCGCTGCACAGATGCAAGGGTGTGTCCCCAGGAGCCTTGAAGCAAGCACATGCTCCGAATGAGGGGTCCAAATCAGTGCGGTTGGCAAAGTCACCGATGCATGTGTCGAAAGCTAGGCCCACTGATCGGTGCAGGGATGTCGGGTGGGTCCGCCTCTGCGCCATTTTTCCCACCCGATGCAGTTGACACGAGAAAAGATGATGCATTCGGTGCTGCCCGACACACTGCCTCCGAAGCACCCGGCACCCCAGGCTGCAGAGCCTCACCAGCACAATAGAGCCAGTGGAGGAACAGGGGTATTCCCAGGTGGTGGTCTCACTGAGGGAGCTTCTTGAATTGGGGATTTCTGACATTGAGCCCCTTTCGGAGCACCTGTTTTCTAGCTTACCGGAGTGTGTGTTCTCTGACCTTTTCCTCCATCTCCATGTGTAAGAAGGCCTCTCCTCAGTTGCAAGAGCCCCTGTGGAAACGGCACAAGTCTTCCCGAGGGGAGGAACCTGCGAGGCACCATATCTGTGGGCCGCCTTCGGACATCTTCCGGGCGACAGATGGGTTTGGACAAGGCTACCCTAGCATCGCAAGCTATGTCTCAAATCTCCCAGATCCTTTCACAGTTCTTTCATACCTGGGAGAATGTAGAGGAGGGTCTGTCCAGTCCTCAGGACCATCTACTGTGACCAAATAAGTCACCATCACATTCTCCTGGGGAAGACACCCGGTGGGGCACCAAGTCGAGTGACCCCTACGTCACTGCAACCGGACTCTGCACCAGAGGACTCACCCCACTTCCTCTCTGGGGTCCTCTATGGGGGATCTCCACGGACCCACCTGAGGGGCAGCTGGAATCCTCCTTTCCCCCGGAAGACCTTTCTTATTCGAAATTAGTGGAGAAGGTCTGGGCTCGGCTGGGAGTTGAAACAAAGAAAGTGCCAGATTCCAGCGCAGAGGTTATGGGCACTCTCAAAATATTTGAAGATCCAGTGGAGCCCACTGCCTTACCATCCCCTGCTGTCCTAGACACGATGATGAAGACTTGGGATTCCCCATTTTTGGCTCAACCCACCTATAGGAAGACTGGTGTAAAGTTCAGGATGCAACAGTCTCCTTATTACAGCACAGTGCAGCTCCCCCATGCTTCTGTGGTTGTAGAGACCGCAATGAAGCGGTCCAAAAAAACTCACCTCCACTCCCACACCCCACCGGGCAGAGATTGTAAATATCTGGGCGACTTTGGGAAGAGGACATACCAGGCGAGCATGCTGAATACTAAGATACAGCAGCACCAATTTTATATAGCTCAGTACCTTTACGAGTGCCTGCAGTCCTTGAAGCCCCCACCTTGTCCCCCACTGCCTCGGACAGGGCCCCCCCCACAGACATTCGCCTACCTGGAAGGTCTCAGACATCTACTGCAAACAATTTGAGGCCTTTGATACGTCAGCCTGAACGTCGGCAGGAGCAATCGCAGCCTGACTATTGGGCTGGCTGAAGGCTAGTGCAATTTGAGAGTATGTTCACAAGAAGCTTGCAGACCTTCCATGCAAGGGAGATAACTTATTTGGTGATAAGCTGCAGGAGATGGTCTTCCAGTTAAAGGAGCAGAATGTGGCTGTCCTCTCTCATGTCGTTGGAGTAGCAAAGCGCAGATAGACTGCATCCTCACAGCTACGATCGCCTCTACCAGCAGAAGCACCAGTTTCGGGTGTACCCCACCTACCATCCACCCGTCTAACAAACAAGTAGGCAACAATCACCTAGCCATGGCAGGCCGCGGGGGCCTTGACAACAGCACCTGCCTCAGTCCATCGAACCCAAGAGCCAGCAGGGTTTTTGAGCATAGCGGGACTGCCGCTACAACTGCCAGTGGGAGGAAGAATATCATTTTTCTGCAGCTCTTGGGCTGCGATTATCTCTGACCGTTGGGTGCTCAGCAATGTCAAAGAAGGCTACTCCCTCAACTTCAGAGTTAGAACCTCCCTTCTGCATCTCGTCTGGTCCCCAGGGTTCCGACACCAGACCCTGCTTCAGGACGAAGTTCAGAATCTCCTCTAACACCACTCGATTCAGCAGGTGCCCATTCACCAGCGGAATGAGGGATTTTACTTCCGATACTTCTGATCCCAAAAAAGGGGGGGCTCCACCCTATCCTGGACTTACAGACCCTCAACAAATTCTTGCTGAGGGAAAAATTCAAGATGATGTCTCAAGTCTATTCTGCCTTTCCTGCAGCCCAACAATTGGATGTGCTCACTGGACCTCAAAAATGCTTACTCCCACATTCCGAAGCACCCTGGGTCCTGGCGTTACCTCTGTTTTCAAGTAAATGTCTGTCATTACTAATACAAAGTCTCCCCCTTCAGACTTTTGTCCGCACCCAGAGTTTTTATGAAGTGTCTGGCGGTAGCGGTGGCCCACTTGAGGAAACTAGGCATTCAGCTGTTTCCATACCTGGACGATTGGCTAGTAGTCGTACCGAGTGCCACCCAGTTGCAACAACACCTGGTTTCGACAATACAATGTCTGGAGAGCCTGGGGTTCCTCATCAACTATGAGAAATCCAACCTCCAACCCATGCAGGTGCTCCAATTCATTGGTGTGCTGATAAACACTACGGTGGGGAAAGCGCTTCTACCGTCCAACCGAGCCAAGACATTATGAACCTTAGCAGCACAGCTCAGGTGCTGCAGGTGCCTTTCTGCCCGTTGGATCCTGACACTGTTATGTCACATGGCAGCAGCCTTATAAGTTCCATGCATTCGCCTGCATATGCGACATCTGCAGTGGGGCCTTAAGCAGCAATGAATTCAGTTTGTCTATCCACTCTCCCGGGCAGTGCGCTGTACCCTCTCCATGCAGAAGGAACTAAGCTGGTGGCTGGCCCCAGCCACCCATGTGATAGGGGTGTCATTCCGCCTTCTGGCCCATCAAATCATTCTTACCACAGATGCCTCTAACAGGGGTTGGGGAGCACACCTTGGGCCGCTGCAGACGCAAGGCCTCTTGTCTCCATGGGAGTGGTCTCAGCAGATCAATTTCCTGGAATTGCAGACCTTAATGACCACCCTCTGCACGTTTGGCCACCTCATTTGTGGCACGGTAGTCATGATCCACACGGACAACCAAGTGGCCATGTTCTACATCTATAAAGGAAGGTTTGGTTCCTTGAGCCTATGCCGGGAAGCTGTGGCAATCCTGGAGTGGGCAGAGAAGCAGTCTGTCTCCGTGCAGGCCACATACCTCCCCGGTGTGGCCAACACCAGGGCAGACAAACTGAGCAGAATTTTTCATCCCCCACGAGTGGGCTCTGCACCAGGAGGTTGCAAACGAACTATTCCGAGAGTAGGGCATGCCCTCTTCGCGACAGTGTTCAGCAGAAAGGTGGACAATTTTTGATCTGTCCACCCCAGCAAGGAGAGATTCGCCCCAGACGCATTTCTCATTCCATTGAAAGAGGGTCTGTTCTACACTTATCTGCCTATTCCTCTGCTGTCAGACAGTTCAGAAGTGCATGGAGGATGTCATGGATCTCATTCTCATCGCCCCAGCGTGGACCAGACAGCCCTGCTACGCCTACCTAGTGCGACTCTCTGTTGCACCTCCCCCCTCCTTCTACCAGACAGGGAGGACCTTCTGACCTAGGACGATGGAACCCTTCTTCACCTTATGCATGCCTGCCTACATCTGACAGCCTGGAGGTTGAAAGGGCCACTGGCAGATTCCAGCGGAAATCCAGGATGTCCTTGTGTCGTCTAGGAAGCCCCGAAAAATTATCAGGACAAACGGGCAAGGTATTTGGCCTGGTATAAAAAGCAGATCAACCCCTTTTCCTGCTCTTCACAGTCGCTATTGGGATATCTACACTCACTTTTTCAATCTGGACTAGTGATAACTTCCCTGTGGGACCATCTAAGTGCATTTGCGGCTTATCACCCACACAATGGCCTACCAGTCTTGCACCATCCCTTGGTCTCACGTTTTATGAGAGCTCTCCGCAGGTTACGTCCACCGGTGGCTAATCCTCCAGTACCGTGGGACCGCAATCTGGTCTTGGAACAGCTTATGCTGCCTCACTTTGAACCTCTACAAAGTTGCCACATGAAGTATTTTACATGGTAAGTGCTTTTCCTGGTGGTGGTAACCTTGGCCAGGCGAGTTAGTGAGCTACAGTCCTTAGTTCACTATCCTCCTTACCTGCAGTTTCATCACGACCGTGACGCTAAGGGCGCATCCCGCTTTCCTAACAAAGGTGGTCTCTGCTTTCCACCTCAACAGACCATAACCCTGCTGACATTTTTCCTGAGACCGCATACCATCTTGAGGGAGCAATTGCTCTACACGCTGGACTGTAAACATGCTTTGGCTTATTACAAGTGACAAACACAGTCAGATAAACGAGTCTCCCAGCTTTTTGTCTCCTTCAACCCAAATGCTTCGGGCCGTCCTGTAGCCAAACTGACTCTATCCAACTGGATATCGCAATGCATACTTTTCTGCTACTCCCAGCGGTCAAACCCTCGCTGGCAATCCAATGGCCCATCAAGTGAGGGCATTGGCTTCTTCGGTGGCCCATCTTCAGGATGTTCCATTAATGGATATTTGCAGAGCTGCCACATGGTCTTCGTCGCATACCTTCACGTTGCATTACTGCCTGGATCAACAGGCTTCTTTGGATGTAGCCCTGGGCAAAGCAATTCTCCACTCCTTTTCCAGGTTATAAGGCTGTCCACACTATAGGACTTGAGCATCTGAGCTCTCAGGCACATAGCCAAGGCCATGTTTGGACTGCAACTTCTGCTCTGCAATACTAGCTGGGGACTCCCAGACCGACAGGAAAAAAGCAAGTTTGCTTACCGTAAACGATGTTTTCCATAGATAGCAGGATGAATTAGCCATGCTGACCCGCCCGCTGCCCTGGTCAGCCTCAGGAAACCACATGTTGTGGGATCGCCTTTGTTATAGACTGAAAGAAAGATTGTGCGGCGCGGGAAGGCAGAACAGCCCCGCAGCCGCACAGAGCAAAACTCTGTGATCTTTGTGAAGCTCTGTCGAGGCTGCCCTCTAGTGGACATCCCAGACAGCATGGCTAATTCATCCTATCTACGGAAAACACTGTTTACGGTAAGCAAACTTGCTTATTTCTGTTTACATTTTAGTGGAGAAATAATTTCTAAAGCTGGGGAAGCTGTTTGTTTTTGGTTTTGTGGGGACAGGGAATTTTCCTACATTTGATAAGGCATTTTGTAATTCAGGGAGGAACTTGTGTTCAACTAAAAGGCATTTATTACAGTTTCCAGCAGCTAAAGCTTTTAGACAGTTGTATCCAGAGCAGGTTATTTTCCTTCTCTTTGCCAGCTTTATGAAATGATTTACCATTGAAATTAAGGGAGGAAACGTCCCTACTGAAATTTCATAAACAATTGAAGACCTGGTAATGGATATTGTGGAAGGCTGGTATTGGAAAGTTGGGGGTCTGGAGAATGAAGAAGGATATGATATTGACAAGGTAGACAGTATCCTATAATATTTTAGTTTAGTTTATTGCATGTTTTTCAGTTTATTGTATTTTATGTTGATTTTATTGTACATCGCTTAAGGAGATTATATCAAATGATTTATAAATTATTTTAAATAAATTCCTGAAAAATATATTGTCCAAGGGGAAAATATCTTGATTTTCTCAGTTGTATTAAATACCTACAGTACCTGAATATAATCTGTTTTGAAGTGCCTGAAAAGCGGAATATACATGAAATAAATATAAATATAGAAAGACAGTGGCCAATCAACAGCCAGATTCAACAGGCATTACTAAACAGAAGCCTGCTGAACCTTATTGATGTAATAGTATAAGAATAATTGAAACACTAATGCTTTTAGTAGGATAGTTTTGTTTTTTTTTGGGGGGGGGGGGGAGTGTAGCGGGGCTTCCCGCCATGCACTAATATAAACACATCTTGCAGTAAGCATTATCAAGTAATTGTGCTTGTGAGATACCTTAGTCAGGGCACAATATGAAAACTGAAAATAAAGTACCTTTGGTTCAAGATATCAAACTGTCATTATAGTCTTTTCTTTTTGAATTGGGAGTGTAGGTTCTTGTTGATCGCATTTGCTATGCATTGTCTTTAGAGTATTGTACAGCCTTGACATCATACTATGGCTCTATCAGCCAGTGTCCAAAGTTAAGACTATCACCAAAAAGACTTGCCATTTACAAAGTATGAGATCAGTGAGTGGTTGAAAACCGTCACCATATTTAATAATGTTTGATAATGTTTTTCTCTCATTCCTTAGTACATGACTCTCAATCCCATGGTCAAGAGAAAAAGCTCAGGCTCTCCTGATCGGAAGCCTTCCAAGAAACTCAAAACAGATAATGAGAAAAATATTCTGAAAGAGATGGACAAGAAAAAAAAGAAACCTTCTTTGGGCCAGCCTCTGAGCCCGACACTTTGGGGTCAAATGCATCTGAAGAAATCTCTTAATAGCTCTCCAGTAAAGATGAAAAACTTGGGGAGTCCCAAGACCCCTGAGGAAGAGTTAGAGGAGGTCATGAAGATAATGAGCCCCTCAAAGCTAAACACTAACTTTCACATCCCCAAGAAGGGCTCTCTGTCAGGAGGTGGCCTACCAGGGAAGAAGCCTGTAAAATCCATGGATAAGAAGCAGAAGGGAAAAAGTGATAAGACCAAACTCTTAAATGGTCAGAAATCTAGTGCAAAATCAAAATCGCCAAAGAAAAATTCAAAGAATCCGAAGATGAAACAAATGACACTATTGGACATGGCTAAAGGCTCACCCAAGGTGTCTAGGACTTCAAAGAGTACAGCAGGGACTGCAAAATCTAACAAACCACACAAACACCTGCCCCCTGCTGCACTTCACCTCATGGCATATTATAGAGACAATAAAGATCGAGAGGACAGAAAAAGTGCTCTGTCATGCGTTATCTCTAAAGCAGCTCGGCTGCTGTCGAATGAAGACCGTGCTCGACTTCCAGAGGAGCTGCGGATTTTGGTGCAGAAACGCCATGAGCTACTGGAGCACAAAAAGAAGTGGGCATCTATGACAGAAGAACAGCGGAAAGAGTACCTAAAGAAGAAGCGGGAAGAGCTAAAGGAAAAGCTGAAGGAGAAAGCCAAGGAGCGCAAGGAGAAGGAAATGCAGGAGAAACGGGCAAAACAGCAGAGGTATGAAGACCAGGAGCTTACTGGTAAGAACCTCCCTGCGTTCAAACTAGTGGATACTCCTGAAGGGCTACCAAATACACTCTTTGGAGATGTGGCCATGGTGGTAGAATTCCTTAGCTGCTATTCGGGTTTGCTGACCCCTGATGGCCAGTACCCAGTCACTGCCATTTCCCTCATGGAGGCCCTGGCTTCGGAAAAGGGTGGCTTCCTCTATCTGAATCGGGTTCTGGTGGTCCTCCTGCAGACTTTGCTGCAAGATGAAATAGCAGAGGACTATGCTGAGCTAGGAATGAAGCTGTCTGAGATTCCCCTCACTCTACATTCTGCCTCAGAACTGGTTAGGTTGTGCCTACGAAAGTCTGATGTGCAGGAGGAGAGTGAAGCCTCTGCAGCAGTTGACAATGCTGAGGAGAGCAAGGACTCTGCAAACTTTGAGGATAATGAGGTGGAGGATGAATTCTTGGAGAAGCTGGAAACCTCTGAGTTCTTCGATCTAACACCAGAGGAGAAGCTGCATATTTTGACAGCAGTCTGCCACCGTATCCTAATGACATATTCAGTGCAGGATCACGTTGAATCTAAGCTGCAGCGGTCAGCTGAGCTATGGAAGGAGAGATTGGCCATGCTAAAGGAGGAGAATGACAAGAAACGGGCAGAGAAGCAGAAACGTAAGGAAATGGGAGCCAAAATCAAAGAAAACGGGAAGGAAGAGAGCAGCAGTGCAACCGTAAAGACTGAAAAGAAGAAGGAAACAGAAAAAAAAATGGAGCCAGATAAAGAATTGAAGGTTGAACAGCAGACAGAGCTGGCATGTGAAGATATGATTAGTGCTGTGAAAAGCAGAAGGCTCCTGGCAATGCAGGCTAAGAAAAACAAAGAACAGCATGATAGAGAAATGAAAGGTAAGAAGTGGTGGTGTCAACGTGCATCGCTGGAGGTAGGTGCCGAGGGAATGTTCTATTCAAGCTTATTCAGGCTCCCCTAGAAGACATTTGTCAGATTGGGAATCTCTGACTGCTTGCTTCAGCCATTGGAAAAGTTGACAGACACAGAACAGAGAAGTAAGCATACTCAAAGTAGCTCAACTAGCTTCCCAATTTTATACTCTTTTGAATTTTTTACTGTCATGGACACCTGTGAGTAGTTTAGGCTGGCATGCAATATGAATAAAAGGATCTCATGAAAATGGGACTATCCTCAATGAGTTTTAGAATTCTATGGGATATCATATCTGACTATCCAGAGCACATAACTGCAAGCAGTTAGTGATGTGTATGCTTGTAATCACATACCCAAGTCTAGAAAATATTAATTTTTAAAACTTCTCCTTAAAATCTGTGTGAAAAACAAGGTCCAGAAAAATGACCATGCAAAAGCTTAGTGTAGAAACAGAATTTTAGAAATCAAAAGGGGAATATCCATTGACACAATTGCTGTCTTGCCATTCACAAATGTTTGCCTTAGTCATCTTCTTTGCACCAAGTGAATTCTGCATTCCATACCTTTCACAACATTCTTCTCAAATGCTGTTTCCCACAGCTCCCTTCCATGTGCAATACTGCAGTGACCACTTGTGGTTGACAGCAGCAGGCAGTTATTTGCTATCCAGCAGGTGCTGCCATAAATGCACTGTTTTGACCTTCTAAGCTCTCACTTGAGGAGTTAGACTTGAGCTGGTAATCCTGCCAGATTGGTTAGTTGTAAGGTCCTTCATTTTCAGTGTAAACTAATTTTCACCTTAATTTTATGTAACTTGAAGAGCTGCAAATGCAGTGCTTCACCAGCTTCTGGAAACTAGTGCAGGCAGAACAACTTGCTGTATTCCAGTTCCACCCTCCTCCAAGCAGCCAAAATATGCATACAACCTTTTTCCTACAACAGCCAAGAGGAGTTCGCAGGCTTAGTTCTGTGACCTCACCTCTGTGCCCTGGCTCCTCAGTGCACGAAAATGAGGTTTATTTATTTATTTATTTTTAATTTTTATATACCGAAGTTCTTGTGGGAATTACAAATCACTCCGGTTTACATAAAACGATGAACTGCCCAACAGCGGATGGGGGCTTTACATAGAACTGTAGAACATAAGGAACAATAAAACCGGATGTCAATTTAACATAGTAATAATAAATATAATATAATATAATATGTACATACAATTTAACTATTTAACGTAGTAGAGATGACCTGTCAAATCTACCATATAGATACAATAAGAGTAATATAGTGAACTTATGGATTCAAAAATTGATTGAGCAGTTGTGGAGTCCTGATAGTAGGAATTGGTGAGATGTCGATAATTTAGGGATACTATTATTTAGGTTATACATAATTATTTAGGTTATACATAACTGACCTGCGCAGCTCCTCTTGGCTGCTGTAGGAAAGCACTGCTGCCATTGGGAAGAAGAGTTGGACTTCTGGCTTACCGCCAGAAGAAGACAGGGTCTGAAGCACAGTTCCACAGTCACCCACCCAGACACAGACAAGCAGTTGCCCCCAAACAGAAGAACTTCCTGGCAGGCTCCCTGCCTCTCTAGTACCACGCAAATTCAGAAGTGCAGTGCATGGCTGTGCAGCAGAGTGCGAGAACATGAGCATGTTAACTAAAATGGAGGGAGAAGGAATCTGAAGAAATGATGAATAATGTTTGGGGAGGGAGATTTTGTGGTGGTGGGGATTTTTTTTTTTTTTTGGGAGGTTTCTTCTGGGAAGGGGGAAAGAAGATTTTTGGAATTAAGGAGCCAATAAAAGAGTGGAAGGAGCATGAGATAAATGCTGGGTAGAGAGGTGAAGGGATCAGGATCACCTGAAGAATCATTTGAGGGACAGTGAGAGGTTTCTGTCCTACAAAATAAATTGATATTCTCCAGGAAAAATGATGAAAAATATTTTTCCACTGATTTTCTCCTATTTTTGTTTTTGCCAAAATAAATCCTGATAAATTCCTGGGGGGGGGGGAGATACAGAGAGAACATGGGATGAGTTGACAAGTTGTACAGGTTTGGAATATCTTGTAGTCTCTCTGGATATATCATGTGGTTCTCTCTTCTGCTTGAACAGAGAAACTGGAGAAGGAGGCAGAAGAAGAGAGAATCCGCAAGCACAAGGCTGCAGCTGAAAAAGCATTTCATGAAGGCATTGCTAATGCCAAATTGGTGATGCACAGGTCGCCTCTTGGCACTGACCGCAACCACAACAGGTAGGAAAGATTTGTAGGATGTTTCTGCTGGATTTTGTTGATGTTGGTATGAAACTATCATAATGCCTCTATATAGAGAGTGGGTGCAATCACAACTGGAATATTGCCTGCAAAAAAAACCTAACCAACCTCATTTCCTTTGTATAAACCAATCTCCAACCTCCAAATAACAAGGAAACCCCTTGGTATGTGGTTTTTTTGTGCGGTAGCTATTGATGGACCAACCATTCTGTGGCTGGCCTGTTTCAATAGTTCGTGTATTTTATTGTTTTATTTCTCATAAATTTCAATTACTTCCATATTTTTTGTTTTATTGCCCAATTAGCAATGCTGGAATCGTTGTGCTTATATTTACTGATGTGTGCGGTCTGAACCACCATCATTCACTTGTTTGAGTCCTTAATCATGTACTTATCTTATCTCTTAAATGCAAATTACTGCCGCTGTTGATGGGTTCAGAGCTGCCCGCCTGACAATGGCCATGTTTCGGCAGCACTCTGCCTGCTTCAGGGGCCTTCAGGGAAATGTCTGCTGTTGTGTTTTTTCTACGTATGAAACTTCTTAATGTGAGCGGCGTAGTAAAAACACAACAGCAGACATTTCCCTGAAGCCCCTGAAGCAGGCAGAGTGCTGCCGAAACATGGCCCTTGTCGAGCGGGTGGCTCTGAACCCATCAACAGCGGCAGTAATTTGCATTTAAGAGATAAGATAAGTACATGATTAAGGACTTGCACAAGTGAATGGTGGTGGTTCAGACCGCGCACATCGGGAAATATAAGCACAACGATTCAAGCATTGCTAATTGGGCAATAAAACAAAATATGGAAGTAATTGAAATTTATGAGAAATAAAACAAAATACGTGAACTATTGAAACAGGCCAGCCACAGAGTGGTTGATCCATCAATAGCTACCGCATAAAAAACCCACATACCAAGGGGTTTCCTTGTTATTTGGAGGTTGAAGATTGCAAAAAAAAAAAAAAAAAGCAAAACTAGAAATGTTAGAGAAGGCAACAAAAATGTTAAAGGGGCTGGAACACTTTCCCTATGAAAGGGTTAAACAGGTTACAGCTCTTCAGCTTGGAAAAAATGACTGGGGGCAGATATAATAAAGATTTATTAAAATTATGAGTCGGGTGGAATAGATAAATTGGGGACATTAATTTATTCTTTCAAATAGTTTCATAGAGTGTCCCCTAGTTCTTGTGCTGTTAGCAAATTTAAAACCAATTGGGGAAAGTATTTTTTCACTTGGTGCCCAATTAAGCTGTGGAATTTGTTGCCAGAGGATTTAATAAAGGCATGTAGAATAACGGTTTAAAAAGGATTTGGAAAAGTTCATAAAAAATTAGCCAGGTAGATGTTTGGAATGCAACCACATATTCCTGGAAGTGGACAACAAGAAATGGACCTATTCTTTGGGATCTGCCAGGTAATTCTAGTGATCCATATTGTCCATTGTCAGAACCAGATGCATGGGCACATCTTATGTTATTGACTGTCATAGTATCTTCATTTTCAGTTAGGTAAAAACTGTCCTGGATATCCTAATCTAATTTTGCAGTCCCTTAAGAAGATTGTTGAAAAAATACTACTCTGTGAACTGCTTGGATAAGACCTGAAAGTGAACAGCAATTAACACAAGTCCCTTCTAGTCTTAAAAGGGGGGTCCACTGTATTTTGTAAAGTCTGTTAAGAGTTCATCTGGCTGACTTTTAGCAGGATGAAAAGAGGGAGCTTGGGAGGTGATAGTTACCAGGCTAACTCTAGTCAGAAAAATTGCTGTCATAAAATTAGCCAGATATTAAAAAAGAAAAAAAAAAAAAGCCAAGTAGTGGCAGATTCTCATGCCTATATCTTAAATTTCTTACTGTATAGCCAGATGGACTCACGGCTAATGGGTTATGTGCTCCTCTGCTAGCAGATGGAGACAGTCAGATTTCAAAGCTGACGTCACCTTAGGTATACCCCTGCAGTGACCTCAGCCATCCATTATCTCTCCGTCTCCTAGCAGATGTGGATGCTATCCCCACACCAGCAGTGGTGTTTAGCAAGATTGCTGTACTAGTTTGAAGGAGAAATTTACCTTTCCCTGTACGTACCAGGATCAGTCCAGGACACCTGGGTTGTGACTCCGCACCAGTAGATGGAGACAGACTAAAACTTGTGGGCGGAGCCATATATGCCCCTGTGCCAGTCACAGCCCCTCAGTCTTACTCTGTCTCCAGTAGGTGGTGCAGGTTTGGTCACAGCCCTGGTTCCCTGGGGTTTTTTTCTTTATGGTCAGGGTTCCTTGGTTAGTTATTCGGATGCGGTAGTCGCTACGTTGTTGCGGGCCCGAAAGCAGTCTACCTCGATGACTTATGTTCGCGTCTGGGTAGTCTTCGACGAATGGTGCACGGAGCGCAATGTGGTTTCTACCGTGGCTCCCGTATCCGATATGCTTTTGTTTCTGCAGGCCGGCGTGGCTAAAGGCTTATCGTACAGTACCCTTAGGGTCCAGGTGGCGGCTCTGGGGTGTCTGAGGGGCAAGGGGCACAAGGGTTCCCTGGCTCTGCATCCAGATGTTGCGCGTTTTCTCAGGGGGGCTAAACACCTTCGTCCTCCATTGCGCCACCCCTGTCCGTCATGGAATCTCGATTGGGTACTCTCTGCGTTGTGCTCGTCTCCTTTCGAGCCCATTAAACGGGCAACTCTCAAGGATCTTACGTTAAAGGTAGTTTTCCTTGTCGCAATTGCATCGGCGCGTCGCGTCTCAGAGTTGCAGGCACTGTCCTGTAGAGAGCCGTTCCTTCGGATCTCGGATTCTGGAGTCTCTTTACGGACGTTTCGGCGTTCCATGTGAAGCAGTCCATTGAGCTTCCAGCTTTTCCCATTCACGATGCGTCGCTGCCACAGATGTAGGAGTTGCGGAGGTTGGATGTCCGGAGGGCAGTCCCTCGCTATCTAGAGGTCACCAATCCGTTCCGAGTTACGGATCATCTTTTTGGTCTCAGGCCCAAAGCGTGGGGGTCCGGCTTCCCGGGCTACGATTGCACGCTGGCTCAAGGAGGCCATTGGTTCGGCGTACATAGTACGGGGAAAGTCTATGCCGCAGGGTCTCCGAGCACATTCTACCCGTGCCCACGCTGCTTCCTGGGCAGAGGCTTCTCAGGTGTCGCCCCAGGAGATTTGCAGGGCGGCTACTTGGAAGTCGTTGCATACCTTTACACGTCATTACCGGCTGGATGTTCGAGACACTGCCGGGGGTTTTGGAGTGGGGGTACTCCGTGCGGGACTCTCTGCTTCCCACCCTCGGTAAGTTAGCTCTGGTACATCCCAGGTGTCCTGGACTGATCCTGGTACGTACAGGGAAAGGAAAATTAGTTTCTTACCTGATAATTTTCGTTCCTGTAGTACCAAGGATCAGTCCAGGATCCCGCCCCAGCTGCTCTGAAGAATCGGAGAGTCCGCTCGTTGAGTTGTTAGGTTGCTGTTTCTCGTTTTGAGAGTTTTGTTCCAGTTGGGGGTTTTTGGACATGGCTCCCGTTGGGGATAGTTTCTGTAGTTAGTTTACCTGTCCTATGCTACTTTGACATTACGTAAGACTGAGGGGCTGTGACTGGCACAGGGGCATATATGGCTCCGCCCACAAGTTTTAGTCTGTCTCCATCTACTGGTGCGGAGTCACAACCCAGGTGTCCTGGACTGATCCTTGGTACTACAGGAACGAAAATTATCAGGTAAGAAACTAATTTTCCTTTAAATTGAAAGATCGAGCCCTGCTCTCCTGCGGTGATACCTAAGGGTCCCTCCCCCAGCTGAGAATTCTTGAGGCGATTTCTGAGATCCCTTAGAGGTGTGCCTTGCTCTAGTAGCTGACTCCCGGCGTGGACTTGGCTGCTGAAGCAGTCGAAAGGCAGAGGGTGCAGGAAACCAAGCACGGGCGATGATGGCCTAAGCCCTCTCCTCCCGCAGCCAGAGACTGTCTCTGTACTCAGCTGGTAAATGCTGAGACCAGGTAAGTAGAGAAGAACTCCTCCGATCCAGACATGGGGAAGGGCTTTGGTAAGTCTTTCCTCCAGTCTCCTTGCTTGGTGCGCCGTACCGATGTCGTTTTGGATCCCGTTAGGAAACCCCCCTTCCCTTGCCCTAGTGGGTTGAGCAGCCCCCGATGGGCTAGGCCCCACTTCAGGCTCGGTGGTCACGCCACGTGGTGGCCCTCCGCGGTGCCATTTTCCCCCTTCGTCAGTATGTGTGGTGCAGCCCGGCCCTTTGTGCACATAAGCATGTGCACACTTCAGCGCACAACCAGCCACTTAGATTTATGCGCACCAAGGTGAGTCTGTGCGCTCGAGAGGCACTAACAGGCTGAACACACAAGCTACAGTGTATTATGGCCCCAGTAGCAAAGAAGCCTAAGCGACACTCCCTTTATGTTGCCTGCCATATTAGGGCTACACAGTCTGAACTGGAATCCTTCCTGTGCCAGCACGGAGGAGGCCCAGGGAGGGCTGGACTCTCAGAACTTTTCCATGTCTGGCCTCTCCCAGTCAGAGGACGGGTCAGACACGACCTTATCGGGTAGCTCCTGGACCTGTGCAATTCTGGTATGGCATCCTCTCTGGGAGAGGGCAGTTCAGCGGCCCCTATCTCAATTCCTCCTGAGCTAAATATGGACTCGGCAGCCTTTTCCTAGTTGGAATTCTTTCAGGGCCTTATAAGCCTTTGTTCAGGCACAGTCAGATACTACCCCTTCCCGGGCCTCGCCACAGGCAATGGGGATGCAGATTCATTGAAGGACGGGGAAATCCCTCCAGGCCTGGAGCCCTACTGGGCCATGCTTCGATTTTTCCATTGAGTTGAATTACCGGCCCTTGTCTCCCAGATCCTGAAGACTCTGGGAGTTCTGGGCATGGATCATGTGTCGGAACCAAAGAAAAACCCCATCCTGGTGTCTCTACGGAAAGCTTCTTGCTATTTCCCGATGCTGGAAGCCATCCAGGAATTGATTGACCTGGAATGAGATGCCCCAGAAGCAAGTTTTAAAGGAGGTTGGGCCTTGTACCCTCTGGATCCGGCAAAGAGCGCCTGCATTTCCCGAAAGTGGACACCCTGATCTGCGCTGTCTCGAAACGAACAACTATCCCAGTAGAGGGAGGAGCGTCCTTGAAGGATGCACACGACAGGCGTTTGGAGTCCATCCTTAAACAAGCCTTTGACGCGACAGCAATGACACTGTAGATCGCTTCCTGTTGTGCCCTGATGGCTCGCTCATGTCTGCTTTTCACGAGAAAGGCAGATAGCTTAGGGGCGCATTCCGGAGAAGCGGTTGAGCCCGCTGCAGCCTTCTTAGCGGATGCAAGCTTGGATCTAGTGCGTAACTCAGCCAGAGGAGAAGCCTCAGTGGTGGAGACCAGAAGACAGCTATGGTTGCGAAATTGGTCAGCAGACGCAACTTCTAAGGCGAACCTCACAAAGATGCTCTTTAAGGGATCCCTCCTATTCAGAAGTGAATTGGAGAAGCTAGCCGTTAATTGGGATGAATCTCCAGTGCCCCGGCTACCGGAAGATATGAAAAAGAGGTCACAGTGCCCCTCACCTATGAGGGGTCGGGCCAGGGGCTCCCAGCAGCCCTACAGAAACTCATTTCAGACATTTTGGCCCTCAGGAAGGACTCTGTACTTTCAGAACAGTCAACCAAAATGAGGAACAGGCTGAGGTTCGACCCGAATTTCCCTATGAAGTTTGGCTGACCTATCCATGGGATGAAGAGATAGGGGACAGACTATCCCTCTTCTATCAGCGGTGGGTTGAGATCACGTCTGACAAATGGGTACTGGACATCATACGAGAAGGATATGCTCTGGAATTTCGCAGCATACCTCGGGACATGTTCATGATGTCACCTTGCCACTCACAGCGCAAAAGACTGGCAGTGGAATCCATGCTGTTAAGGCTCCTCAGCCTGAGGGCTCTAACCCCGGTTCCTACGCCCCAAGTAGTAATACACCTACACAGGGCATTATTCCATCTTTCATTGTACCCAAGAAAGAGAGTTTATTCCAACCCACCGTGGATCTCAAGAATGTCAGTCATCTGTGGATAATTCACTTCCACATGGAAACTCTTTTTGCTTCGGCATAATGGCCATGGCGGCACTGAGGAAAGAAGGGATCCTGGTGCACCCTTACTTGGATGACTGGCTGATCTGGGAGAAGTCGTTGGAAGAGAGCCTCTAGGTGACCAGCAGGGTCGTGTCCCTCCTACAGGACCTCAGTTGGGTTGTGAGCATGGACAAGAGTAGCCTCAAGCCCTCCAAGTCCAAGAGTACCTGGGAGTCTGGTTCGACACCAAGCAGGACAAGGTCTCCCTCCCTCCCTCGAGAAGAAGGAAACTGATGGATCAAGTCTGTTGGCTGACTAACACAATGCGCCCCAGGGTGTGGAGCTATCTCCAGGTCCTCGGCCTAATGGCGTCAACCCTGGAAGTAGTCCCATGGGCAAGGGCACGCGCATCCTCTCCATCTCTCCCTGCTGTCAGGTTGGAACCCACTGTCTCAAGACTACTTGATTCGCCTCCACCTACCGATGGAAGTATGTTCTCCGCTCTAGTGGTGGCTACAGGAAGTTCACTTGAGCAAGGGTGTAAGCCTGTCCCCATAGAACGGGTTCGTCCTCACGATGGACGTGAGTCTCTGAGGGTGGAAAGCTCACTGTCAGGAATTGACAACCCAAGGGCGATGGATCAAGGAAGAGGCGAGCTGGAACCTAAACTCCTGGAAGCTCGAGCGGTCAGATTAGCATGCCTGCAGTTCTGCCACAGGCTTCAGGGACAGGCAATCCGCATGATGTTGGACAACGCAACAACTGTTGCCTACATCAACAGCCAGGAAAGCCACCGAGTATCTCTGGAGATAGACCCCCTTATGGAATGGATGGAATTAAACATACAAGGGATCTCGGCCTCCCACATTGTGGGAAAAGACAACATCAGAGCAAACTTTCTCAGCAGAGAAAGCCTGGATCTGTGGGGAATGGATGCTCTCAACCTGAGCTTTCCAGCTCCTAGTAGATCGCTGGGGCCTCCCATCCATCGATCTACTGGCTATATCTCACAATGCGAAGGTTCCCAGAATTTTCAGTCGCAGACGAGATCAGCGCTCCCTAGGCATAGAGCCTTCATCCAGACCTGGCCAGAGGAGGACTTAATGTGTACGCCTTCCCTCCATGGCCTCTACTGGGCAATATCATCCACAAGATCGAACGCCACAGAGGATTAGTCATTTTGGTGGCCCTGGATTGGCTGACACCCATGGCATGCAGACATGCCGAGGCTTCTCGTGGAGAGTCTCCTTTGCCTCCCCCCCCCCCCCCCCCCCCCCCACAAACACACAGGGACCTTCTCCAGCAAGGCCCAATTCTTCATGAAGACCCAACTCTATTCTCTCTTTTGGTCTGGCCCTTGAGAGGACTTGCCTGACGAAGCGTGGATATTCAGCGGTCGGGATTGAGAACTTTCACGCACGGAGCAAGGTAGCAATGTCCCGGGCATACATATGGATTTGGAGAATATTTGAGGCTTGGTGCGACGAATGTGGGATGTTCTGGAATTTTTAAAGGATGGCTTGAGCAAAGGATTCTCTCTCAACTCCTTGAAGGTCCAGGTGGCAGCCCTCTCCTGCTTCAGGACCGAAGTGAATGGAACCTGCCTGCCAGCGCACCCGGACTTGGTCCATTTCCTAAAAGGGGTCAAGCACCTCCAACCACCCTTAAAGTGACTGGTTTCCCTACGGAACCTCAATCTAGTATTGGACTTCCTAGCTATTGGACTTCCTAGCTATTAACACTAAAGACTGTATTCTTGGTGGCAATATGCTTGGCTTGTCACATTTCTAAACTACAGGCTCTATCATGTGGGGAACCGTTCCTTCGATTTACTCCCGGAACAATACAGCTTTGCACCATCCCCTCCTTCCTACCTAAGGTAGTCTTGGAGTTGCACCTGAACCAATCCATTTCCTTACCGTCCCCGGATAGAAGCAAGGGCACGGAAGACTACCGCCTTCTTTGCCATCTAAACGTTGGTAGGCTTTTAGTGTAGTGTCTGGAACATACAGAACCGGTGTGCAAGACAGATCACTTGTTTATTCTTCACGGGGGAAAGAAACAAGCGAAGCGACTTTGCGAGCTACCATAGCTCGCTGGATCAAGGAAGTGATCATGGGAGCTTATGTAGAGGCAGGGAAGCCTTTACCCCTCCAGGTTAAAGCTCATTCTACCAGGGCCCAGGCAGTATCCTGGGTGGAAGCCAAACTATTGTTTCCCGCTGGCATCTGTCGAGCAGAGATGTGGTGGTCCTTACACACCTTCTCCAGGTTCTACCACCTGTACATCCGGACCCATGAGGGCGGTGCTAACTGGACTGCAGGCAACCTCCCACCCCATGCGGGTGTAGCTTTTGTACATCCCATTGCTCCTGATTCATCTGGCTACACACTAGGAAAGGGAGAAATTACTTACCTGATGATTTCATTTTCCTTAGTGTAAGCAGATGGACTCAGCATCCTGCCCGCAGCTGCCCATGAGTCGAATTTAGATTCCATGAGGTTGCAGGTAAGCCATCGCCCTATCCCTAGATCAGGGCATCTATAGTATTGTTGGGATCCAGCACTTTCCTGGTTGAATGCAATTGCGGTCTCCAGTTTTTTAATGTTTTTTTTTTTTAATTCTTTATTTATAATTTTCATTCACATATACATTAAAGTGAATAAATGGTTATCACATCATGAAATTCCTCCAAGGAATAACAAAACCTTATTAATACAATGTTAATAGAAAAATCTGTTATTTTAAACAACAAAACTATACAGAGTGATTTAAATCATGTAATCCAAAGAAAAAATAAGGCTGATTTGAGTAATTTAGCAAATACTGGAGATTACTTATATTAATAAAACAATAAAGCAAACGCTTAACACAAATCACATACTGGTTCCTTACATTTTGCCTACCTAAGCCTACTCTTCTATAGGTATTACACTAGTAGATGTTACTTCTGTTGTAACCGGCATAACTAATATATCATTACTGGATATAGGGGAAGAAGCAGTTGGTAGCTGCGTAGCCAAAAACTGCTGCAATTGCTCTACTTGATGAAAAACATGTGTTCACCTTTTTTTTTTAGCTCACACTTACAAGGATAACGCAATAGAAACGTAAAACCTAAAGAGGTTATCTGGGATCTCATTGCCAAAAATTCCTTGCGTTTCATCCTTGTGGCCAGAGCTAAATCAGGATAAATCTTAACCACTTGTTCATGGAAGGTCGTAGGAAATTTCTGAAAGTAACGCTTCATTACCTTATTTATATCCTGAGCAATAATAAAAGATACTACTAAGGTTGATCTATTAAGAACTTCTTGGTTGGAGTCTTCCAAAAATTCAGTAAGATTTGTTGGAACAACAGATTTCTTTGTTAGAAAATAATTATTTATTGAGGGAATTTCCTCCTCTTCAAATGATAATATTTCTCTAAAATATCTTTTCAGGGAAATAAGCGGAAGTTCTCCTAAAACTTGAGGAAAATTTGTCAATCTAATATTTAAATGTCTTACATGATTTTCTAGAGACTCCAATCTTCGTAAACTAGCTATTTGATCTTTTATTAAACATACATTAAGTTTTTTGCAAAGATTGGATATTTTTTTTCATTATCGTTAATTTTTTGAGAAATCAAATTGTTTTGAGTTTGAACACTTGTTAATTTCATTTGAAAATTGGAAGATACTGCATCCATCTTTTTTTCTAATCTGTTCATAGCTGAGCTTAAACCCGTGACTGCTTCCCATATTGTTTCCAGTGTAACCTTCCCTGGTCTTGTTAATACTTGACTTAAATTTTCCACTTGAGATCCTGGGCCCCCTGGTTCTGACGCCACTCCCATATCTATGGATGGAGTCTGAGCCACCCCATTTTCCCCAAATCGCTGGACTGGTGGAGGTCGGCTATCTGGGCTCAGAGACGCTTCATCCAAGGAGCCACTCAATTCTCCAGCTTGTGTGGCTCCAACGGATTCCTTGGCGTCCTGATTTTCCAGCTGTGTTAGGAATCTATTGATTTCTAGTTGGGTCAGGGAAGAAGCAGTGGGGGAAATACCCATACCTTCCCTTTCCTTTTTGGTGGCATAATATTTCTCTTATATGATCCCTGAATTCTATGTCGCTTATAAAACTCAATACTGAGATGAGATAAATCTTTAGATAATAAACCACGACAATAATTCTAGGCTTAATTCAAACCAATTTGAACAAAGTCGGGGTGCGCGCGACTTCGACATATCGCAGGGGGCGCGTTCTTTATTTGATCTTCCGGCGCCTCCCCCCTGACGTCAGGCTTGGTCTCCTTCACGGCACAGTCTTTTTTTTCACAGGAAATCACAAATTGCCCTCATGGCCAAGAGCAAAAGAGGTAAAACTCACTCCGACAGCCTCCTTAATCGTTTTTAATCAAGTATTAAATTGTATCTAAGTTTTTCAAAAGTATGTCCACAATGGCTTTGAAAGAGAATGCTGAATGGCAGAGGTCACTGCAGAGGTATACCTAGGGTGTTGTCAGCTTTTGAAACCTGACTCCGTCTCCATCTGCTGGCAGGGGAGCACATAACCCATTGGTTCTGAGTCCACCTGTCTACACTAAGGAAAACAAAATTATCAGGTAAGTAATGTCTCCATTGTCAGGCTGAGCAGAGTTAATCACTCATCCTCCTACCTTTCTTTAAAAAAAAAAAATAATTTGACCAAAATTCTCATTCCTGAACCCCCAAAGGTGTCCTTGGAATAGGAGAGGCTTATTTCCTCTTGCTTTGCTGAATATTAAGTGCTAGTATAGCTGACAGTATCGGCATTTAGTATTTATTTGCTTTATTCTTGGGTGAAGCAGCCAATTCCTGTTCAAAACTCAGTACTATTCAGGGATTGGCTGCTTTTCTTTTAAGAACATAACATAAATTGCCATGCTGGGTCAGACCAAGGGTCCATCAAGCCCAGCATCCTGTTTCCGACAAAGGCCAAACCAGGCCACAAGAACCTGGCAATTGCCCAAACACTAAGAAGATCCCATGCTACTGATGCAATTAATAGCAGTGGTTATTCTAAGTAAACTTGATTAATAGCCGTTAATGGACTTCTCCTCCAAGAACTTATCCAAACCTTTTTTGAACCCAGCTAAACTAACTGCACTAACCAACTCATCTGGCAACAAAGTACACAGGTTCCTGCAGCTGCCTGAATTTTCAAAGGGAAACTTCATAGGGAGTTAACCCAATGAAAACTAGCTTGCAGCCCCTTGAGTACAATGTAGCTAATAATAATATTTTCATTTTTGCCCTTTTAGTTAATATTAATTGCCTTCATCTATGGCGTTGTGCTGCTAATAACACAGGCATTTGCCTCTAGATATAGAGCTATATTAACATTAAATGCAAGTTCTCTCAGTACTAGGTTAAAAATTTGAACAAAACCTTTTTGAAACTGTTTTACCAAACAGCTTGGTTTGGTAAGTGAATGAATGCATTTAGATGTTTCTTTGAAATTGGGAATTCTCTGAAGACAAAGTGAATTTACAAGTCATGCCCATAGGGTGATGTCATTCCAATGCTTTTCTAGTAAAAACTTGAGACACTCTGGGCATGTGTGGCTGTTCCCTGTTCTCCATAGCTGCATACCTCAGTTAGTAGTTTTCCACTGACTGGATCAGTCCACCAAATGTTTGCTGACTGCATCAAAACAGCATAAGAATCAGAGCTGCACCAATCACTATAAGATCAGAAGGACCTAATAAGGTATAGAATCTGGTCCCAAAGCCTACAGATTGGCCCAACAAGTGGCGAGCAAAGGGCCCTGAGCACAGAGCAGAGAGAAACTGCTCTAAAGACCCATCAAAGAAGATGACAATCTTCACAGGACTACAAAACCAGGGGAATTCTAGAAAGTGCTTTTGTATCCCATAAGCAGCTGTGTATTTGAAGCTCTACATCCCTTTTAGTGGGTTCACTATGTTGTTTTCCAGAGGTTCAGCTTTGAGCTTTTAGGTCATTTTGAGATACCCTTAAGGTCAACTCTTCTATTGAGCCCCATCGATTCTTTGAATCAACTTTGGAAGTAAGTAGAAAAGGAAGTTATTAGCACAGTGGAGTACAGTGAAAAATGATGATTTACTGGTTTGACTCGGACTCGCTTTTTTTTTTTTTTTTTTTTTTTTTTTTTTGCAGCTGAGTTTTTTCAGACTTATCAATATTTGATGTGCATGCTATGCCATATTTGAACTGCTTCCAAGAGGGACATTGCTTAATGTTTGTTGATATATCATGCCAATGCCCCTAGAATCTACCATCAGTGATGAGTTGCACTGAACTCTAGGGATCGACACAACCTCAGAGGTCATCTCTGTGTAGTACATCTGTGTGTTCATGGGAGTCCCCTTATGAGTTAGAGGAGATGTGTTCTAAAGAAGAATTCTCACCTTAACTCCCCATGGATCCTTCTCCTACACAGGCAAGGAATAGCTTTTCTACCTGTGGACCTCTTCTCAGATTTTGTTCAGACTATGGCCAAGTTTATTCTTATTCCGTTGCTAGTCTTCTTAAGTACTTTGATGCGCCTAAAAAGTTGGTGGCAGTGCCCATCCATCCCCTTTTTCTAGAAAGTTTACAAGAGAATGTGGGAACCCCACACTCTGACCTCCTGGTTAATAAAAAGACAGACACTGAATATGTCCCTGGTTGAGGGATTCAACCAGGCCCAACTGTACACCAGTCGTGGTAGTCAAATACAATCTAAAATGAACCAAAACATTTGTTCGAGCACCTGAGCCATGATTGTCAGAACTTGGATCAGTTGAGAGGAGATATCAAAATTCTATACTTCAGTTCTGCATAGAAGTCTAAGTACCAGATCTATATGGTTCAATACTTTATATATCATTTAAAAAAGAATACTAGGATTCACTGGCTATCTTCCTGAAGAGGATAGAGGTGAATTCCATTTGCTGTTTGTTCAATGTGAGGACTGTGAGAAGCTTCTTATATACTCCTTATATAATGATTTTCGGAGCCTTTGCAATGGCTATAGACGAATGCATATTCTCATGGCTGCAGGAATCTAACCTGCATGAGGATGTGCAGCAAACGATATATTTTTAAAATAATAATCATTATGGTTTTTAAATTAACCAGCTTTGACAAATCCCTATAGACTAATGCTCTAGTTTGGCTGTATTGTCCAACTCATGCACTGAGATCTTAGCAAAGAGACCTTCTAGATGTTCCCTTGGCACAATAGGCTTGCTTTGCAGTGACAAGGGAGTTTTCTCCGTTGCAGCCCCAACTTTTTGGACCTCACTACCTGCAGAGTTCAGGCAGATGGAGTATTTAAAAATATTTAAATGCTCACTATAACATTACTTTTTAAGCAGGCTTATCTTTTGATAGCAGAGGTTTCTGTATTTTTTTTCTTCCATAGTCAATTGATTTAATGGCAGCAATAATCTTGAAGTATGAATTGTTATGCATTTTTAATGCAGGTGCACTGTTTATCTTGATGGTGTTTTGCAGCAATTGAATTATGTATGTTTTATTTTTCCCGTCGATAGCAGGGCTGAATTAGCCATGCTGTCATGGGATCTGTCAATCAGGTCCGGGAGGCGGAGCTTGTCAAAGCAGAGATCAGAGCTTTGCTCTCTGCGGCTGCGCGTGTTCCCGCGCAGGAAAGTAACGGAATCTCCTCAGTCTGTTCTTTCCGCGCGCAGAATCGCACGCGTAGCTATTCTTCTCCTCAGCATTAATAAATCAAAACATGTCAGAATCGGGGTTTAAGCCCTGTAATTGCGGCAAGGCAATGTCAGTCACGGATGGCCATGACCGATTTTACCGATGCCTAGGACCAGATCACAATCGGGAAGATTGTGAATTTTGCTCGAGGATGTCACCAAGGGCACTGAAGCAAAGAGCCTACAGACTTCAGGAACTTTTTGCCTCACCGGAGCCATCGGAAGCTCATTTGTTGCCTGGCCCTGCGATTTTATCAGCTCCCTCAAAAAAGAGGGCATCATCGTGGGATCCTCAGTCCTCCATTCTTGGAGGTAAGGAGATGACAAGCCGACAAAGGCCATCGGAGTTTCAGAAATCCATGGTGCCAAACTCACCGGCGCAGGACACATTGGCGCCCAAAATCTCGATGCCGAAAACGTCTGCGTCTAAGGCGCCTTATGCACATACAAAAGTGTCGGCGCATACTTCTTCAGGCGCCGAAGTGTTATCGGTAGACAACAGTTCTATGCACGTGGCGCCGAAGACACTTGTGCGCACGACGCTGAAGGACCCTGCACGCATGGTGCAGAAGATTTCTGCGTGCAGGGCGCCGAAGACATCGGCACGCAAGGCGCTAAAGCAGTCCGTGCGCACAACCAAAGGAAACCCTATGCGCATGGCGCCGTCGACATCTGCGCGCATGGCGCCGACACCACCTGTGCACCCGGCGCCATCCATATCTATGCGCACGGTGCCAGAGACATCGGCGCCGATCACTCTTGCGCGTACGGAAACAGAAAGATATGCGCACAAGTCTAGATCCGCGCATAAATCCAAATCCGCGCATAAGACACATGAGCACCCATTTCATGTATTACAAAATGAGTTGAAACGAAGACGTGGATCCTCTCACAGGTCGTCTTCAGCCTCTCCATCAATAACCTCACCTCGTTCCGGTACTTCCCTTTCTTCGAGAGATAATTCGACAGAGTTTACAATAAAACGTAGAAAACGATCACCGTCTTCACGGAGAAGTCATACAGACTCGTTGTCACACTATTATCATAAGCACTCACGACACTCCCACCACAAAAAGTCGACAAAGAGGAGTGCAACATGGCAAGTAAGCCCTTCGACTTCTAAATCATCTCATATACCAACTTCAAATACCTTCTCTCACAGAGAGAACATAAGAACATAAGAAAAATGCCATACTGGGTCAGACTAAGGGTCCATCAAGCCCAGCATCCTGTTTCCAACAGTGGCCAATCCAGGCCATAAGAACCTGGCAAGTACCCAAAAACTAAGTCTATTCCATATAACCATTGCTAATGGCAGTGGCTATTCTCTAAGTGAACTTAATAGCAGGTAATGGACTTCTCCTCCAAGAACTTATCCAATCCTTTTTTAAACACAGCTATACTAACTGCACGAACCACATTCTCTGGCAACAAATTCCAGAGTTTAATTGTGCGTTGAGTAAAAAAGAACTTTCTCCGATTAGTTTTAAATGTGCCCCATGCTAACTTCATGGAGTGTCCCCTAGTCCTTCTACTATCCGAAAGAGTAAATAACCGATTCACATCTACCCGTTCTAGACCTCTCATGATTTTAAACACCTCTATCATATCCCCCCTCAGTCGTCTCTTCTCCAAGCTGAAAAGTCCTAACCTCTTTAGTCTTTCCTCATAGGGGAGTTGTTCCATTCCCCTTATCATTTTGGTAGCCCTTCTCTGTACCTTCTCCATCGCAATTATATCTTTTTTGAGATGCGGCGACCAGAATTGTACACAGTATTCAAGGTGCGGTCTCACCATGGAGCGATACAGAGGCATTATGACATTTTCTGTTTTATTCATCATTCCTTTTCTAATAATTCCCAACATTCTGTTTGCTTTTTTGACTGCCGCAGCACACTGAACCGACGATTTCAATGTGTTATCCACTATGACACCTAGATCTCTTTCTTGGGTTGTAGCACCTAATATGGAACCCAACATCGTGTAATTATAGCATGGGTTATTTTTCCCTATATGCATCACCTTGCACTTATCCACATTAAATTTCATCTGCCATTTGGATGCCCAATTTTCCAGTCTCACAAGGTCTTCCTGCAATTTATCACAATCTGCTTGTGATTTAACTACTCTGCACAATTTTGTGTCATCTGCAAATTTGATTATCTCACTCGTCGTATTTCTTTCCAGATCATTTATAAATATATTGAACAGTAAGGGTCCCAATACAGATCCCTGAGGTACTCCACTGTCCACTCCCTTCCACTGAGAAAATTGCCCGTTTAATCCTACTCTCTGTTTCCTGTCTTTTAGCCAGTTTGCAATCCACGAAAGGACATCGCCACCTATCCCATGACTTTTTACTTTTCCTAGAAGCCTCTCATGAGGAACTTTGTCAAACGCCTTCTGAAAATCCAAGTATACTATATCTACCGGTTCACCTTTATCCACATGTTTATTAACTCCTTCAAAAAAGTGAAGCAGATTTGTGAGGCAAGACTTGCCCTGGGTAAAGCCATGCTGACTTTGTTCCATTAAACCATGTCTTTCTATATGTTCTGTGATTTTGATGTTTATAACACTTTCCACTATTTTTCCTGGCACTGAAGTCAGGCTAACCGGTCTGTAGTTTCCCGGATCGCCCCTGGAGCCCTTTTTAAATATTGGGGTTACATTTGCTATCCTCCAGTCTTCAGGTACAATGGATGATTTTAATGATAAGTTACAAATTTTTACTAATAGGTCTGAAATTTCATTTTTTAGTTCCTTCAGAACTCTGGGGTGTATACCATCCGGTCCAGGTGATTTACTACTCTTCAGTTTGTCAATCAGGCCTACCACATCTTCTAGGTTCACCGTGATTTGATTCAGTCCATCTGAATCATTACCCATGAAAACCTTCTCCATTACGGGTACCTCCCCAACATCCTCTTCAGTAAACACCGAAGCAAAGAAATCATTTAATCTTTCCGCGATGGCCTTATCTTCTCTAAGTGCCCCTTTAACCCCTCGATCATCTAACGGTCCAACTGACTCCCTCACAGGCTTTCTGCTTCGGATATATTTAAAAAAGTTTTTACTGTGAGTTTTTGCCTCTACAGCCAACTTCTTTTCAAATTCTCTCTTAGCCTGTCTTATCAATGTCTTACATTTAACTTGCCAATGTTTATGCTTTATCCTATTTTCTTCTGTTGGATCCTTCTTCCAATTTTTGAATGAAGATCTTTTGGCTAAAATAGCTTCTTTCACCTCCCCTTTTAACCATGCCGGTAATCGTTTTGCCTTCTTTCCACCTTTCTTAATGTGTGGAATACATCTGGACTGTGCTTCTAGAATGGTATTTTTTAACAATGACCACGCCTCTTGGACATTTTTTACTTTTGTAGCTGCTCCTTTCAGTTTTTTTCTAACAATTTTTCTCATTTTATCAAAGTTTCCCTTTTGAAAGTTTAGCACGAGAGCCTTGGATTTGCACACTGTTCCTTTTCCAGTCATTAAATCAAATTTGATCATATTATGATCACTATTGCCAAGTGGCCCCACCACCGTTACCTCTCTCACCAAGTCCTGTGCTCCACTGAGAATTAGATCTAAAATTGCTCCCTTTCTCGTCGGTTCCTGAACCAATTGCTCCATAAAGCTATCATTTATTCCATCCAGGAACGTTATCTCTCTAGCGTGACCCGATGATACATTTACCCAGTCTATATTGGGGTAATTGAAGTCTCCCATTATTACTGCACTACCAATTTGGTTAGCTTCCCTAATTTCTCTTAGCATTTCACTGTCCATCTCACCATCTTGACCAGGTGGACGGTAGTATACCCCTATCACTGTAGTCTTCCCTGATACACAAGGGATTTCTACCCATAAAGATTCAATTTTGTATTTAGTCTCCTGCAGGATGTTTATCCTGTTGGACTCTATGCCATCCCGGACATAAAGCGCCACACCTCCTCCCGACTGCTCCTCTCTGTCATTGCGATATAATTTGTACCCCGGTATAGCACTGTCCCATTGGTTATCCTCTTTCCACCATGTCTCTGAGATGCCAATTAAGTCTATGTCATCATTTACTGCTATACATTCTAGTTCTCCCATCTTACTTCTTAGACTTCTGGCATTAGCATACAAACATTTCAAAGTTTGTTTTTTGATTGTATTTTTATTCTGCTTTTTAATTGATAGGGATAAGTTAGAATTTTTTAGCTCAGGTGAGTTTTTAGTTACAGGCACTTGGACTACTTTTCTAATTATTGGAACCTCACTGTCGGGATGCCCTAATTCTAATGCATCATTAGTATCCTTTAAAGATACATCTCTCCGAACCATGCGCTGCTGAGCGACTGTCGGCTTTCCCCTTTGTTCTAGTTTAAAAGCTGCTCTATCTCCTTTTTAAAGGTTTGCGCCAGCAGTCTGGTTCCACCCTGGTTAAGGTGGAGCCCATCCCTTCGGAAGAGACTCCCCCTTTCCCAAAAGGTTCCCCAGTTCCTAACAAAACTGAATCCCTCTTCCTTGCACCATCGTCTCATCCACGCATTGAGACTCCGGAGCTCTGCCTGCCTCTGGTGACCTGCGCGTGGAACAGGGAGCATTTCAGAGAATGCTACCCTGGAGGTTCTGGATTTAATCTTTCTACCTAAGAGCCTAATACAAGTTGCTTCGTCTACCGCTTCTACAACTTCAGAGGATTCGAGGGACGACATATGCGACAAAAAACGGAAAGACCATAAAGTATACACTACTTTACCTCAGAACACACCAATGCACCCTAAAGCAGGTGGGTCACAAGAACCAGATGATCGTATAATAATGCCCCCTTGTACAAAAGAGGCATTTTATCAGTTGTCCTAATCCTTAGCAGGGTTTTATGAAACTCTTCAGTCATTCAAAATGACTAATATTGCTGCTGATAGTTCTCCGGAACATATGACGCAGACTAATAGAGAACAGTCAGTTTAGCCTCCGACATCTCCCATAACAAACCGACCAGCTTCATCAAATTATAAACAAGATACATTATTTGATTCTCCTTCACCGCAAACATCCCCATCATCATCTACGGGATTCCCATCGGATCCGCAGGAACAACCTCGGGAGCTGTATTCCCCTCAGAAGACCTCACCCAAAATTTCTGGAAAAATTGGGTACAATACTGCATCTAGAGGTCCAAAAAGAACAGACCCTTGGACTCCTAAAAATTTTTGACACTCCAGGGGAACAAACATCTCTTCCACCACAAGAGCTCCTGCATTCAGTCTTACAAAAGTCCTGGGAAACACCTTACGCAATTGCAGCAGTTTCCAGGAAAACGGACATAAAATTCCGTATGAGGAAAACATCAGCGTACTCTGTACCACAATTACCTCATGCTTCAATTGTAGTAGAGTCGGCGATGCAAAGATTTAAGAAAACAGTCACATTCCTCATACCCACCAGGCAAAGACAACAAATATTTAGATGAGTTTGGCAAAAAAAAAATACCATAACTCAATGTTGAATGCCTGAATTATGCATCATCAATTCTGCATTGTACAATACCTATATGAGTGCATACAAGCTATAAATGTTATGCTTTCCTAGACTGCGGATCAGATATCTCCACCTCTTCATGACATGGAAGAGTGTTTGTCACCTTTTGAGGTCAATCTACGAAGCATATGAAACATCGTCTAGGGCATCAGCAACAGCCATCGCAGCCCACAGACTAGCATGGTTACTATCAAGTTCCATATGTGAAGATTTGCATGAGAAACTAACAAACCTCCCATGTACAGGAGATAACCTGTTCGGAGAACGATTTCAGGACACAGTGGGTAAACTAAAGGAAGAAGCTCTAGCAGTACAATCATTAACATCACATCCTAACTATTCAACCACATGTCGTTATATTGGATCTACTCGTAGGCAATCCTATGCCAGGAGACACTACAGATCTTACCAGTCCTTTCATACACACTTACTCTACGTACCAGTGTCCTGCTCCACAACGGAATACCTCAAACCAACGTAGAGGTAAACCACGTAATCAGAGACAGCAGGCACAACAACTGGCTACTACAGTGAAAGCGACTTCATCTTTTTAGTTACTCAGCCACCACCACAACATCAAGCACCACCCGGCAGGATTCATTCCTGCCTGACAGCCTGGGAGAGAGTAACATCCGATCAATGGGTTTTGGAGATAGTATGTCACGGCTACCAACTCCAGTTTGTCACAAAACCCATATTACCTCATCTTTCCACTTTCAAGATTCACAACTTCCAACCACAACTGGGGGAGGAAATAGCTTTGCTTCACAAACAGGCAATTCAACAAATTTACCCAGGGACCCAATCAGTAGGATTTTATTCCCCATACTTCCTCATACCCAAGAAGTTGGGTGGCCTTCGCCCCATCCTAGACCTAAGGGAATTGAACAAATTTCTCACCAAAGAGAAATTCAAAATGGTATCGTTGAAATCAATCCTTCCTCTGATTCAAACCAACAACTGGATGTGTTCCATCGACCTGAAGGATGCTTACACACACATTCCAATCCATCCATCCTCGTGGCGTTACCTATGCTTTCGCTACAGGCATCAACAATACCAGTACAAAGTTCTCCCCTTTGGACTATCGGCTGCACCCAGGGTGTTCACCAAATGCTCATAATCGCCCCAACTCCAAACGTCTTACTCGAGCACGTCCATTGAGTGATACAATGCTTGCAAGAATTAGGATTGGTGATCAATTTTCAGAAATCACACCTACAACCAACACAACAGTTACAGTTCATAGGAGCATGCCTGGACACTACGTGCAATAGGGCATACCTACCAAGCGACAGAATATCACAATTCCGTCTTCTGTTACATACCTTGAACCATACTCAGAGACCTTCAGCGAGACAGGTTTTAGTAGTCCTTGGCCACATGGCGGTGAATTTCATGGTTCCCAACACCAGGCTACACATGAGACGCCTGCAATGGGGCTTGAAACGTCAATGGAAACACTCGCAACCATTGACACAGAAGTTATCATTGACCAAAATGAGGAAAAATTTAACATGGTGGTTCCTAAACTCCACCCTATCCAAGGGAGCATTGTTCAGTTCCCCTCCTCACAATGCAGTATTAACCACAGATGCGTCTCGCAAGGGCTGGGGTACACACCTCAAGATTTACGAAACACAAGAGTTATGGACAATCTCGGAACAGAACCTGCAAATAAATTTATTGGAACTCAGAGCGATTTGCAATGCATTACGAGTGTTCCAAGACCACCTGAAAGGATGCAGGGTCATGATCTACACAGACAACCAAGTCGCAATGTTTTACATCAACAAACAAGGAGGGTCCGGTTCATGGTCCCTTTGCAAGGAGACCTTGACAATCTTCGAACATGCTCACTGAAATTGCATACATCTCCAGGTAACTTACCTACCAGGAGTTGCAAACACGAGCGGACAAGCTAAGCCGCATCTTTCATCCTCACGAATGGGCACTCAATACAGAAATAGCCCAAGACATATTCATGCAGTGGGGAACACCTTCAATAGATCTCTTTGCAACAGAAATCAATGCTCAACTTCCCAAATTCTGCTCGATAAGACCAAGCCAATTCAGGATCGCTCAAGATGCCTTCCTCATCCCGTTGACGACAGGCCTCCAATACGCCTTTCCTCTCATACCACTCATAACAAGGACAATTCAGAAATGCATAGCAGACAAAGCTCAACTGATACTCATATCCCCGGCTTGACCGAGGCAACCATGGTACAGTTTCCTTCTCCAACTATCCATCATGGATCCAATTTGATTACCGAATCGCCAGGATCTTCTCTGCCAAGATCAAGGGATGCTTCTACACCCACTACACTCATCTCTACACTTGACAGCGTGGAGATTGAGAGGCTCCTTCTAACAGAACAGGGAGTTTCCACCTCTGCACAATTCATCTTGTTAGAATCCAGGAAACTCTCAACAAGGAGAAATTACAACTATAAATGGAAATGTTGCTCTACCTGGTACACTTCCAAAGGTGTACCACCATTAGACTGCTCACCTGAGTTGCTCATTGATTATCTTCATACATTATATACAGCTGGTCTAGCAACATCATCCATCAGAGTTCATCTCGGTGCCATAGGGGCATATCATAGACCAGTTAACAATATTCCTATACCCAATCACCCCTTACTATCTCGCTTCATTAAGGGGCTCACCCACATTCGTCCTCTGCTCTCTAAGCCACCAGTTCCATGGAACCTCAACATAGTTCTGGAACAGCTAATGCTTTCCCCATTTGAACCCATGGACTCAGCACATATTAAATACCTCACATGGAAAGTGGTATTCTTGGTTGCAGTAACATCAGCACGAAGAGTTAGTGAATTGCAGGCCTTGGTCCATTATTCTCCATATTTACAATTTCATCACCAAAAGGTAGTTCTCCAAACTCACCCATCCTTCCTACCAAAAGTGGTTTCCCAATTCCACCTCAATCAGACCATGGAATTACCCACCTTTTTCCCTAAACCTCATGCAAATGATAGGGAAAAACTACTGCACACACTAGATTGTAAAAGAGCTTTAGCATACTACAAAGAAAGGACAAACTCGGACTCCCATGTTTCTCAACTCTTTCTCTCCTTTGACCCAAAGGCACCTGGATTACCAGTGGCTAAATGCACCATCTCCAGCTGGATAGCACAGTGCATCAAATTCTGTTACCATAAACAGAAACTACAGCTACATTCAGAGCCGAAAGCTCACCAAGTCAGAGCAGTAGCAGCCTCATTGGCACACCTACGGAATGTGCAACCCATAGACATTTGCAAGGCAGCTACATGGTCATCGCTCCATACCTTCACATCTCACTACTGCCTTGATCAACAAGCAGCCACGGATGCGAAGATAGGGCAAGCAATCCTGCAATCTCTATCCTCCTGTCCATGGTGACTACCACACTGTCAAAGATCACGTATAAACATATATATAAAAAAAATATGTGATCGGGAGCTTGGGACTCCCATGACAACATGGCTAATTCGCCCTGCTATCGACGGGAAAAAGCAAGTTTGCTTACCGTAAATGGTGTTTCCATAGATAGCAGGATGAATTAGCCATGCTGACCCACCCTCCTCCCTGGCAGTCACCAAGTCTTCGACTACAATAAGGCTTAATCAAAGACTGAGGAGATTCCGTTACTTTCCTGCGCGGGAACACACGCGCAGCCGCAGAGAGCAAAGCTCTGAACTCTGCTTTGACAAGCTCCACCTCCCAGACTTGATTGACAGATCCCATGACAGCATGGCTAATTCATCCTTCTATCTACGGAAACACCGTTTACGGTAAGCAAACTTGCTTTTTTTGTACATTGCTTAGGTCCTGGTGCATAGGTGATTTTAACAAATTTTAATAAAGATTCCATCTATAAAACACATGAGACTTGCTGAATCCTGTGAGTGAACATCTCGTGTTGTTGATCCCATACTCTGGAATGCATTATCAGATAATTCAAAAAAATTGTTTTAAATACTTTGACTTTTAGGAAATATATAAAAGCATATTTGTTTGCTCTTGCTTTTTGTGATTAGTTTTTTAATCTTTGGATTTAGTGGAGGAATGATACAGTTGCATTTATTGGGGAGCAGTGGACATCATCTTCAGCTGTGAATGGGCACTAGTTGCTAATGATCAAAATTTTGTTTGAAGAGCATTGCCCAACTATGCTCTTGTGGAATGAGCATTCCTAGTCTATTTCTATAATATCTTGAAGTATGGTGAGAGTGGTTTTCATGTGTTTATTTTGTTAGCTTGTTTAGTTTTTTTGTAGCTTTTTAATGTTTCATAGAAACATAGAAACATAGAAACATATAGAAACATAGAAATGACGGCAGAAGAAGACCAAATGGCCCATCCAGTCTGCCCAGCAAGCTTCCCTCATTTCTTCTCCCATACTTATCTGTTTCTCTTAGCTCTTGGTTCTAATTCCCTTCCACCCCCGCCATTAATGTAGAGAGCGGTGGAGGAGCTGCATCCAAGTGAAATATCTAGCTTGATTAGTTAGAGGTAGTAGGAGTAGTAACCGCCGCAATAAGCAAGCTACACCCATGCTTATTTGTTTTTACCCAGATTATGTTATACAGCCCTTATTGGTTGTTTATCTTCTCCCCTGCCGTTGAAGCAGGGAGCTATGCTGGATATGCGTGAGGTATCAGTTTTTTTCTTCTCCCCTGCCGTTGAAGCAGAGAGCTATGCTGGATATGCATCGAAAGTGAAGTATCAGGCACATTTGGTTTGGGGTAGTAACCGCCGTGACAAGCCAGCTACTCCCCGCTTTGTGAGTGTGAATCCTTTTTTCTTCTCCCCTGCCGTTGAAGTTATGCTGGATATGCGTGAAGTATCAGTTTTTCTTTTCCCCTGCCGTTGAAGCAGAGAGCTATGCTGGAAATTCGTGATGTATCAGTCTTTCTCCCATGCCGTTGAAGTAGAGAGCCATGCTGGATATGCGTCGAGAGTGAAGTATCAGGTACATTTGGTTTGGGGTAGTAACCGCCGTAACAAGCCAGCTACTCCCCGCTTTGTGAGTGCGAACCCTTTTTTCTTCTCCCCTGCCGTTTAAGCAGAGAGCTCTGCTGGATGTGTGAAGTAACAGTTTTTCTTTTCCCCTGCTGTTGAAGCAGAGAACTATGCTGGATATGCATTGAAAGTGAAGTATAAGAATGGAGTGATCAAGCTAGTTGAAAGGCATCAGGAATAGAGGAAGGTGGAGGTAGTAATTTGGATATTTGGTTTGGGGTAGTAACCGCCGTAACAAGCCAGCTACTCCCGTCTTTGTGAGTGCAAATCCTTTTTTTCCACATTTCCTCTTGCTGTTGAATCTTAGAGTGATGTTGGAGTCACAGTAACCATGTGTATGTTTATTGACTAAGGGTATTGTCTCCAGGCAGTAGCCATCATTCTGGCGAGTCACCCACTCTTCATTGGCGGCCTCTTGACTTTATGGATCCACAGTGTTTATCCCACGCCCCTTTGAAGTCCTTCACAGTTCTGGTCTTCACCACTTCCTCCGGAAGGGCATTCCAGGCATCCACCACCCTCTCCGTGAAGAAATACTTCCTGACATTGGTTCTGAATCTTCCTCCCTGGAGCTTCAAATCGTGACCCCTGGTTCTGCTGATTTTTTTCTTATGGTAAAGGTTTGTCGTTGCCTTTGGATCATTAAAACCTTTCAAGTATCTGAAAGTCTGTATCATATCACCTCTGCTCCTCCTTTCCTCCAGGGTGTACATATTTAGATTCTTCAATCTCTCCTCGTACGTCATGCGATGAAGATCCTCCACCTTCCTGGTTGCCCTTCTCTGTACCGCTTCCATCTTGTCTTTGTCTTTTTGTAGATACGGTCTCCAGAACTGAACACAGTACTCCAGGTGAGGCCTCACCAAGGACCTGTACAAGGGAATAATCACTTCCCTTTTCTTACTCGATATTCCTCTCTCTATGCAGCCCAGCATTCTTCTGGCTTTTGCTATCGCCTTGTCGCATTGTTTCGCAGACTTCATATCATTAGACACTATCACCCCAAGGTCCCTCTCCTGCTCCGTGCACGTCAGCCTTTCCCCCCCCATCGAATACAGTTCATTCAGATTTCCGCTCCCCATATGCATGACTTTGCACTTCTTGGCATTGAATCTCAGCTGCCATATCTTCGACCACTCTTCCAGTTTCCTTAGATCCCGTCTCATTCTCTCCACTCCTTCCGGCGTGTCCACTCTGTTGCAGATCTTAGTGTCATCCGCAAAAAGACAAACCTTACCTTCTATCCCGTCCGCAATGTCGCTCACAAAGATATTGAACAGGACCGGTCCCAACACCGATCCTTGCGGTACACCACTTAAAACCGCTCTCTCTTCAGAGAAGGTTCCGTTTACCATCACACATTGTCTTCTGTCCGTCAACCAATTTGCAATCCAGGTCACCACCTTGTCACTCACTCCCAAGCTTCTCGTTTTATTCACCAGTCTCCTGTGCGGAACCGTATCAAAAGCTTTGCTGAAATCCAAGTATATGACATCGAGCGCTCTTCCTTGGTCCAATTCCTTGGTTACCCAGTCAAAAAAGTCAATCAGATTTGTCTGACAGGATCTTCCCCTGGTGAATCCATGTTGCCTCTGGTCCATCAATTCTCCGGACTGTAGATAGTTCACTATTCTCTCTTTCAGCAGAGACTCCATTACTTTTCCCACCACCGAAGTGAGGCTAACCGGCCTGTAGTTGCCAGCCTCCTCCCTGTTCCCACTCTTGTGAAGCGGGACCACCACCGCTCTTCTCCAGTCTCTCGGCACCACTCCCGTTTCTAGGGATCTATTGAACAGGTCACACAGCGGACCCGCCAGAACATATCTGAGCTCCCTCAATATCCTTGGATGAATCCCATCAGGCCCCATGGCTTTGTCCACTTTCAGGTTCTTTAGCTCTTCCCACACATTTTCTACTGTAAAAGGATTTTCATCTATTCCACTTCCCTCCAGTTTCTTGTTGTGTAGAGATGGTCCTTCTCCAGGGTCTTCTTTAGTGAACACAGAGCTGAAGTATTCGTTTAATATTTCTGCCATTTCTTCGTCTGTCTCCACACATTGATCATTACCACCTTTCAATTTTACTATACCACTTTGGACCTTTCTCTTTTCGCTGATGTATCTGAAAAATGTTTTGTCACCATTTTTTATCTCCTTGGCAATCCTCCTTGGCAATCCTCTCTTCTGCTTTGTTCTTTTTAGGTTTGCTTTTCTGTTTCATGTGAAAAACTATGGGTTGCTTTTATAATTGCTGGTATTTTGGGCAAAATTTGTTTTATTGATTTACTATTGTCGTACTGATTTTTATGCCATGTTAACTGCTTAGAATTGATAATAGAGCAGTATACAAGTATTTTAAATGAATAAAGGCTCTCTGGCATAACATGTACTTAATGGAATCTATTCAGAGATAGTAGAGGAAGATGTGGAAGTCTCCAAGACATTTGCTTAGAGGTGGAGGTTGGCTGTCTACAGAACCACTTCTGAGATGACATTCACCTCCAGGAGATGCCAGAGTCAGGAACCTAAGAGGCAATTTTTGCGCTAGAGACAGCTTTGAGTCCAACTCATCCTCAGACCTTACCATCACAAAGGTGGGAGGCTCTAAGAGCCACACTGCTATGTAGTCTAAATCCCAAAGTTGGAATGGACGACTTTTGCCCTGTGGTGAAAGGGAATATACTAGATCCTTTATCCTATTTCACACAAAAACTGCATAAGTACCTTTTGCATCTGAGTCAGGTTTGAGATCCAACTTGGTTAGGTTTTACCCTTGTGCAGTTGGCACTTTTCACCACCATGTAGAAGGCAAATCCATTTCTGTACAGCCTGTGGGGCTTTGGTTCAAGCCTCCCAGTCTATCCGTGGGTCCTCAGTGGGGTGCTTGCCCAGTTTTGAAAGCTCCTTTCTAACCTCTGGACTGTTATGAGCTGAAGTACCAGACCTGGGAGGTCATATTTTTGGAAACAGTCACTTGGGCCCTAGTGAGCTCCAGGACCTTGTGACTTATCCACCTTTAATGCAAAATTTTCACAGTACAGTGGTTCTATTCATACATCCTAAATTTGTCTATATTTTGTGTCCGAGTCTACAAAGACTAAAGGACGTTGTAGTTTAGATTGCAAAGGAATCATAGCTGTCTATCTGGAACAGACTGAAGCCTTCAGTCTGCCCAGCTTTTTGCTTCATTTCATTGTTAAGCCTGGAATTTCCATAGGCAAGAACTGTAGTTTTATTGGTTGGCAGATTACACCACTTCTTGCTATGCCCAAGTAAGCCTGGAGCTGGTGAGGCATGTCAAAGCTCTTGATTTTGGAGCCGTGGCAGCACTGGTAGCCCTGAGGAGATCAATAAAACTGCAGTGTGGAGTTCTTGCGACATGTTCACATCTTGCTACTGTTTTCAACAGGGGCTCCTGATACAACATTTGGCTAATCTGTCCTATGGATTCTCCTTGAGGCATAGAGCCCAACATAATCCCTTCAAGGTCTCATTATTTTGGCTCCAGACTGCATAGCAAAAAAAAGAAAAAGTATTATGATGGCCTGTCACCACCAAAAAGTCTTACCTATTGCCATTGTTTTCAGTTTTGTTTTTTCCTTTTTTTGTTTGGTGCAGCTTGTATTTAGGATTTCCCATATGGGGAGGACTGCCATCCTGATTGTTCTCAGAGAAAGTGGAGTCATTTACCTGTAACAGGTGTTTTCAGAGTACAGTATTATACCAATCCTCACAAAACCCTCTGTCTCTCTCCCCTTGGAATTATTTCTCCAAGTATTAGCTTTATTGCGGACTGAAGGGCCCTGCTAGTGGAGCATACTCAAAGTTTCTAGAAGCTTTGATGTCAAAAGTTCTGTGCTAAGCTCCATCTGATGTCATCCTTGTGTGAGGACTAACATCATACTGTCCTTGGGGAAAACCCCTGTTACAGGTAAGTAACTCTTCTGTTTCTCCCTCTTCCCCTTATATTGCTGAGGTCATTAACTTAATTAGACATGAGGCTTCCTTCAGGGCTCTGTGAATGCAGGAACTAACACACATGCCCAAAGGGATCGCTAAGAATTCTTGTAAAACTCTGTAAAAATGTCGGTTCGGTCAGGCTGTCACCTATATGTGGCTGGTGAAATATCGTCTTTAGAGCATGTTATTGCTAAACAGCTTTAATATAAGAGTTCACAGGTTGCCCATGGCCCTTCCAGTAGAGGGGCTCTAGCAGCAGTTCCATTTGTTGCAGCTGTAGAAAGTGAATACAGGTATTGTTTTTCTTCAGCACAGCCTTTGCCAGTAGCTGAGAAAGCGTGCATGTAGAGTCCATTGAAAGTAAAACTTACTGGAAGAAGTAAGAGACCTCTTTCCTGAGTTCCTTCCTCTCCCCCCTCATCTTTTTATGTTAAAGGTGAAGTGCGATCTATTGACGGGATAGGGAGAGGACAAGTTTCAAAACAATTCATGCTGGTAGTATTTACTAGAGATGTGCTTCGGGTAAAAATTTTGTGACTTTGTTTCGGCCCCCCCCATGGGAATTTTGTTTTTCCCCGTGGTTCGGGGTTTTTTTTTTGGGGGGGGGGGCCTGATTTTCTAGTTAGTGCGCGCTAACTCAATGAATTTTTTCCGAACATTTTTCCAAAATGTTTTCTGAAATGATTGCACATCCTTGGTATTTACTGGCTTTTTAAAAATTGCCCTTTCCCAATGTGGCTGTAAGTCTGTGATGATGCACATGTGTACTTCTAACCGTATTGCGAGAATGTATTTGTGGGAGCAGCTTTAGGTCAGAAGAGGAAAAGTGTGGAAGTGAATCACATTTTCAAATCTTTGCTCATGCTTTTCCAGAGAAATTCTACCCACAGAAAAAGCAGTTGTAAATGACTGTATTTTGTACTTGCTTTCACTTTGAAACTTGTTGCAAAGCCTGAACATAAAAAGTGTGTATAGTTTGAAGAAAGGCACATGACTATACTCTCTTGTGAATGTTTTGGGTGCTTAATTTCAGGCCTTGTGTAATGGGTGTTTGCAGGTATTGGCTGTTCTCAGATGAAGTTCCAGGACTGTATATAGAGAAGGGCTGGGTTCATAACAGTATAAATTACAGCTTTACGCTCCCACCTGATGAGATGAAGCAAGAGGAAGAGGAGGAGGAGGAGGAAGATGATGATGATCAAGGCTCAGAAGGTAAGTGTTAAATCAGTTTTAGAAATCCCCCACTGCTGTATAATTGCCCTTTTGTGGTAGGATTAATGAAGAGAGTAAGGACCAGCTTATCCACCTCTTATCTGCATTGCTTTTGAGATACTGAATGGGTTTAGGTCATACATCTCAACTTTGTATTTTTAGCCACTCTCATCTCCTTCTGTCTGTTAGAGGTGGTATACAAATATAACATAACCTTGTGTGTCCCTTGCAGCAAAAATGTCTACAACCAGAAACCTGTAACTGGACCCTGGACTTGAACCAGGAATCTGTGTGCTGGATTGTTACTATAAACCCGTGAGCCATCCTAGGAACCATTTGTTGAAATGACATTCAAAACCATGAGAGATCCTTAGGGTGAGGACCAACCAAACTGAATTCAAGCCAGAAGTCCGTATATGGTGACAGGGAAGGACTGGACACAGCATGGGCATTAATCCAATTTTTAATTGAGGTTTTCGGTACATCAGGGGTTAAGACTTTTATAAAAGCTCCAGGGGTTAAGTCTTATAAAAGCCTCCAGGCTCAGAGGTAGTTGGTCCCTTGAGCTGAAAGAGACTATAGTTCTACCTGAAGCCTCTGGTATGACGACTCAGACTTCCTTGACTGAGATGGAAGAGGGAAAAGAGCTCAGGTCTGTAAAGAGAAAGTACTCCAGTTATATATTGCTTTAATTGCATACAGTTCTTTTGCTATTTTAAGGTTTGTTCAGTTTAGAAAACTACCGGACCAGATTTACTCTAGGAGCAGGGATGGCGGTAGAAACAGGTCTCTCTTCCTTCCCACCTCTAATCTTCTGAGGATACAGGAAGGAGTATGATGCTATAATAGGGGTACGCTGCCTCTCATTCCGTTATACCTGCCTTTCTAAATGCACAGTGAAAACCAGTAGTGATTTTATATTCTGTGGGCAAGCACAACAAATAGCCAGCCAAGATGGGGTGACGACATCCATCGGCATAGAGTCGGGTCATTTTTCTCTCAAACCCAGAAAGTTCTAATTTGGTCTCTAAAACATGCGCAGTCCTTCTTGCACTAGCATCTCTGCGTGGGAGTCTCTTCAATTTTGCTGATATTTTCATGGTTTCTGCGTCTGGTCCCCTTCGCATTTGTTCATTCGGTAGGAACCTGTGGCTTTTGCCGAAGGCATTCCCCACCAGTCACGGTGCTGGGCGATGCCTCCAAGGATATGCCGGAGATGCCTTGTCCCCCTCCATCAGTTCTTACTACCCAGGACTTTCAGGAGAGCTGGACCTCAGGGTTCAATCGGCGGTGCTCAAAGTGCTTCAGAGTGTTGAGCTGCTGGCACCACCAGTCCCCATACCAGTGCCCGAGGCTCTGCCTTCGTTGTTGGCACCTCCGCTGGAGCATCTGGACGTTGTCCTAGGCGTCCTACCGACACAACTGGTACCCAAGAGGCCCCCAGTGCCTCCTCGGCCACCGATGCCCTCCATCGGAGTGATCCCGATTCCTGGGTCCTCAGAGGATGAGGCCTCGGGAGGCCTCAGGAACCATGCGCCCATGCCTGCGGTTCCCCAGGCCACTGTTGGTTCCTTCTGGTGTACTGCGGCCGATGCCCTCCTCCATCGATGCCGCCGGTGCCCCCACAGCCCTCTGTACCCTTGGAGTTCAGGCCTTCCATCCCTCCTGGTCCTCGCCCTCGGCGCCCAGACCCTAGAGAGGAGGGCTCCCATTGACATGTGGGGAGATGACGCCTCGGACTCGTTCTCAGACTTCCCCCTCTCGGAGCCTTCCCTTCCAGAGAAGTGGCACCGATCTCCCCCCATGGACGTGTCTTGCCAGCTTTGTGAGGGCCATGGCAAAAGCTGTTCCCTTCCAGCTCCTATTGTAGGAGGACTCACGTCATAAGGTCCTCCAGTTCTGCGGTGCTCCGAAAGAGGTCGTGGCGGTGCCAGTCCACGACATCTTTAAAGAGCTCCTCCTCCATACGTGGGAACACCCGGTGTCAGCTGCCCCGGTGAACAGGAAAGCTGATGCAACCTACCTAGTTCAACAAGCAGTAGGTTTTGAACGGCGGCACTTACCTCACCAGTCTGCGGTGGTGGAGTCCGTGCTTAAGAAAGCCAGATGCTCCTGGACACAGCTTCCGCCCCTCCGGGGCTCGAACATAAGAAGCTCGATGGTGTAGGGGGGAAAATGTTCCAGGGGGCTATACTGGTGGTCCGTATTGCGGTCTACCAGCTATATATGACCCAATATGACCGCTATCTATGGAAACAAGTCCAGAAGTTTGTGGAGGGCCTCCCCCAGCAATACACGAGCAGACACAAGGTCAGGTCTCCCTATGACATTTTTGAAAGCTTTGCCCGCCTAGCCGCCAATGGAGTGGGCGCCAGATGGCTAGTTTGGCTCCAGGCCTCCAAACTCCACCTGGAGGTTCAAGATAGGCTCGCGGACCTCCCCTGCACAGGAGACAATCTCTTCGGGGATAAGGTGTAAAAGGTCATGGCGCAGCTGAAAGATAACCATGATACTCTTCAGCAACTCTCTGCCAGCCCCTAAGAAGCCCCTTCTGCTACCAGGAAGTCCTCCAGGCTGTGCTCTCGCAAGCCCTTCTATCGGTCAAGGAAATACTTCCCTCCGGCTTCCTGTACTTGCTTGCCTCTGCCCAGCCCTAGAGGCTGTACCCAGTAGTAGCGAGTCTGCTTTCTGGTGGGGACGGCACATTTTCAATACAAAGTGCTGCCCTTTGGGCTGGCTTCTGCCCCACGCGTCTTCAGGAATTGCTTGGTGGTGGTGGCTGCCTACTTCAGGCTTTGCTTGGTCCACGTCTTTCCGTACCTGGATGATTGGCTGATCCAGAACAACTCTCACTCTAAGGCCCTGAATGCACTGGCCTTGACGGTTCGGACCTTGAGATTTGTTATCAACTTCCCCAAGTCACATCTCTACCCATCTCCATGGCTGGACTTCATTGGTACTGGGTTGGATACGGCACAAAGGAAAGCTTTCCTGCCCAAGGATCAAGCGGTTGCCCCCTCCTCCCTAGCTACCCTCGTTCGCAACAAAAATAAGGTGCTGGCCCACCTGCTGGGCCATATGGCGGCCTCGGTCCACGTGACCCCCCTTGGCCCGCCTCTGCATGAGGGACCCGCAGTGCACCTTGCGGTCCCAATGGCGGCAGGCATCCCAGAATCTGGAAGCGCCGGTGACGGTAATGGTCCCTCTCCGTCTCTCTCTAACCTGGTGGGAGGCCCGGTCCAATCTAGATCTTGGGCTCCCATTTCAGCCCGCGCCACCCCAGATGACCCTCACCACGAATGCCTTGCCTCGGGTAGGGAGCCCACACGCATGGCCTGCATACCCAGGGCCTCTGGACTGTGGCCAAATCCTGCTGCCAGATAAATTTTCCTGAGCCGCGGGCGATCCAAGTACACCTTGTGGGCCTTCCAGGACAGGCTATCCTCCAAGATTGTCCTCCTTCAGAGCGAACAGCCAGGTGGCGATGAGGTACATCAAAAAGCAGGGCGGCGTACCTATGGGCCACGTACCTGCCGGGCCACCTGAACATGCTGGTGGATCACCTCAGCTGGTCCTTCCGGCCACACGAGTGATTCCTGAACCCGGCAGTGGCAGCCAACCTGTTCTGTCGCTGGGGCACTCCGGACATGGATCTGTTCGCTTCTTCCCTCAATCACAAGGTGAGCATGTTCTGCTCCCTAATTCCAGGGAAGGATCATCTGACCTGCAACACATTCTTCTTTCACTGGGGACAAGGTCTCATGTATGCTTACCACCTATTCTGCTTCTCTCGGGGACTCTGATGAAGCTGCAAGAGGAAGGGGGGGGGGGTCCATTATCCTGGTGGCACCCTCCTAGCCAAGGCAGGTATGGTTCCCTCTGCTCCAGGACCTGTGCATGAGCGCACCGGTTCCGCTGGGGCCGGCTCCCGACCTCCTATCAAAGAACCAGGGCACTCTGCATCACCCGAACCTTCGGGCCCTGGCCCTCACGGCGTGGATGTTGAGTGCATGATCCTCCAGCCCCTGTAGCTCTCGGATGGTGTTTCCAGGGTCTTGGTTGAATCCCAGAAACCTTCCGCTCGGAGATCTTACAGGTCGAAGTGGAAGCGTTACTCTACCTGGTGCGGCGGCCACGAACTGGACCCGTTATCCTGCCCGCTCCCCAGTCTGCTGGATTATCTGTAGGGTCTGGCGTCCAAACCAGCTTGGTCCGAGTACACCTCAGCACCTATCACCAGGGTGTCGCTGGGGTGCCCATCTCAGTCCAGCCACTGGTCAGGCATTTCATGTGAGGCCTAGTTCAACTGAAGCCCCCGCTTTGCCTGCCGACAACTCCATGAAATCTTAACGTTGTCCTAGCGAGGCTCATGTGACATCCGTTTGAGCCTCTGAAATCCTGTGACCTGAAGTTCCTCACCTGGAAAGTTATGTTCCTGGTGGCGATCATTTCCGTTCGCAGGATAAGCGAGATCCAGGCCCTGGTTACATACACTCCCTACATGAAATTCTTCCATGATTGTGTAATGCTGCGTACGCATCCAAAATTTCTGCCGAAGATGGTGACTGCTTTTCACATCAACCAGTCAATTATCCTTCCCATAGCCTCATTCTCATTCGGGGGAACGTGCCCTTCACAACTTGGACTGCAAGCGGGTGCTCGCTTTCTACTTGGACCGTACAGCGAGGCACAGACAGTCCACCCAGCTCTTTGTGTCCTTTGACACCAACAGACTGGGAGTAGCAGTGAGGAAACAGACCCTATCCAACTGGCTAGCGGATTGCATTGCCTTCTGCTACGAGCAGGCAGGCCTCCGGCTGGCCAGCAGAGTGAAAGCTCATTCTGTGCGGGCTATAGTGGCGTCAGTGGCCCATCTGCGGTCCCTGTCACCAAAATCTGCAGAGTCGCAACCTGGAGTTCACTCCACACAATCGCGGCTCACTATTGCCTCAAAAGGGATAGTCGCCAGGACAACGCTTTTGGCCAGTCTGTCCTCTGCAATCTATTCCAGTCTTGAACCCAACTGTTCTCATCGTGCTCTCTGTGGGGCCAGACTGTCCCTGTTTTCCCACAACGCTGCAATTGTGCTGTGCCTGTTGGCACCTTGTTTGGCTACTGTGGGTCCCTCTGATCACTGGGGACAGTCTGGAGCTCTATAATCACCAATATGTGAGGACTACCATCCTTGTCCTAGGAGAAAGCAGAGTTGCTTACTTGTAACAGGTGTTCTCATCGGACAGCAGGATGTTAGTCCTTAGGAATCCCGCCCACCTCCCCCCATGATGTTGGGTTCACCTTCGTTTGTTGTTTTATTCTTCGCTCGTATTTTGCTATGTTACGAGATTGAAGGGGGTACCTCGCGTGGACGTGCTGATAGCGGTAGGCTGGGCATGCCCAGTTGGCCAGTCAGTTTCTAGAAACTTTGACAAAAGTTTTCTGTGCGTAGCTCCATCAGATGTCACCCACATGTGAGGACTAACATCCTGCAGTCCTAGGAGAACACATGTTGCAGGTAAGCAATTCTAACTGGGTGGGTTACAAGATAACATTCATAAATCTTAAATAAAAAAAATTAAAAGTAGAGGCAAAACATCCAATGTGACTTAATCATCAGAAAAATGGCTAAACATGAATGAATGTTAATGTTAAAATATTCTAAAAATAGACCTAAAATAAACATCACCATAGCTCAAAGACAGTCTCGCTGCTTAAAACTGACTCAAATTGAAAACTGGCCCTGGGAGGTATGTAATAGACGCTTTAAAATCAACTATTCCTCTTCGTTCAGGCAGGCTAGTCCACACAAGTGGGTTATACACTTCAACGAGCAGATGGAGAGGGAGATAAACTAACTCGCTGAAGTCACCCATATATAGCTGTACACAGACATTAGCCTGCCAGTATTCTCCATCTCCAGCAGATGGTGGACATGCATACATTCCAGTGGAATTAGACCTGTCAGGAAGAGACAGTTGCTTGGCTCCTGAGATGAAAGCTATATGCTCCCTTCCTTAATTAAGCATAGGGTAATCCTCAAATTTGGGAAAAGAAAGTGCGGAGGCAAAAGCTTGAAGCCCTATTCCCCCCCCCCCCCCCCCCCCCCCCCCCCCCCCCCCTTCCCCTTGTAGACACTCACTGACATCCAGGCCTAGGGCTCAGTCTACTTCTTGGCTTCTCTTTCCAAGGGGGTGCTACTGCCACCCCTCCCCTCTGATTTTGAGGTGGCAGGACCGTCTTTAAGGATTTCAAAATGCAGCTGCCCGCATTATCACCAACACAAGCCGCCATGATCACATCACTCCAGCTCTTCAGTCTTTGCACTGGCTACCCGTGGCTTACAGGATAATTTATAAATCTATGACGCTGATACATAAAGCCATTCAAAATAGAGATATGCAATGGTTCACAGATCAACTACAATTCAAAACGTCTTCCCGCCCAACGAGATTCCAGAATTTAGCCAAATTAAAGATCCCAGCACCCAATCTGACTAAACTCTCTAGTACAAAAGAACGATCTTTCATTATTGCTGGATCAACAATATGGAACACCATGCCCTCTGAATTACGCCAGGAACTTTGTCACAAAAAATTTAAACAAAACCTTAAAACCTGGTTATTTAAAAAAGCTTACTATTAATGAATTGAATCTTCAACTACTCTTCCTAATTTCCACAGTCTCTCATATATTGCTTATATTCTATTAACACAAAGTTATATATTGTATTGTATTCGTTCAGTTACTATGTTATATTGTAAAGCGCAATGCTGAATTACTGTTTGAATGTAAACCAAGGTGATGTTACTTACGTACCCCGGTATAGAAAAATCTATAAATAAATAAATAAATAAATTTCAGTGGCTTTAAAAAAAAAAAAAAAAAAAAAAAAAAAAAGGTGCAGCTTTTGCTGTGATTTCCATGCAGGTCAGTTCATTCCCCTCTTTTTGTGCAACATCAACCTTGGGGTGGGAAAGGCGCAGTCAAATCTTAGTTGTCTCCCATGCACTTTGGCCTATGCAAATCAGAGATAGAGCCACAACAATGGTGAGGGGAAGCAAACTGCCTTAAGGAAAACTGACTGACCGACCCAGCTGCAGCTGCCACATTGTTTCCTGCACACTGACCTGCACAGATGCCATTTCCTCAATTGTTAGGACCGCTTGGCTAAGCGAAGTGGATCCTTGCTGCTGTGGTGAGGTGGATGCAGCCTATGGAGTGAGCCCCATAGGCTCTCACTGACAGCTGGCAGAGGTTCTCTGGTGGGAGATCTAGGGCTGAAGGTTAAGCTCTTGAGGTCCAGGGGCCAGCAGGACTTAGATGAGAGTCTCTCAGAGAACAAGGTAGGTGGTAGTCCAGGGCCAGGCAAGGATCAGAGGTGGGCAGTAAGCAAGCAAGAACAATATCCAGGTGAGGGGTCAGTGGCAAGCAGCAGTCTAGCCTAATCCGTGTCCAGGCAAGAGGTCAGTTACAGTAGTTAATCTGACGAAGACAAGGATAAGGCAGGACAGACTGAAAAGGCAAGGCTAGATGAGGTGACACAGGCTGGAAAGACGAAGCAAGGCTGGACAGGGCAAGACAGGCTGGAAGGGCAAAGCTAAAAGGATGAAAAGCAACATCCTCTACAGTAGGAGGACTTGTTGCAGAGGCAAGGTTGGGACATCCACTGGGCACTTATAGGACAAAAGAGGATGTCATCCTTGGGCGCCTTGGTGTCTTTCCACCATGGACCCTCTAAATATAGAAGCATCGGGCACATTCACGCCTAGGGAGGAGCTGGAGGTAGCGGGGGCATCCTACAAGCTGCCAAACTTGTGTTTACTGTTAGACCATGTGTTCTGCTAGCGGCGGCCATTTTTTTCCAGCAGCAATTGATTCAGAGCATGGGACTCATGGCGCAGGCAGGCAAGTGAGAAAAGTGACCTCTGATTTACACTGCATGACAGTTTCGGGCTATTCAATTGTCCTTTTCACTGAACCTCTGTCAGAAGTGCCTGGGGGTTTGCAGGGAGTTGTCCAAGGAAATTTTACTCTGGAAGTGGCTTCCTCTTTCCATAGGGATGAGTCAAAGGATGGTGCCTCTAGTGGGGGTGGGGGGGGGAGGGAGAGAGCCCTATTCTTTCCCCACTCCCCCACTGTTATATATCCCCAGCGTATTGGGAATGAATCCCAGCTTCTTTTTCCTGGATTGAAATCTTCAAAGGGTTTCAATCTTTCTGTCTCAAGAGAAGCCTTGTAAGAGACCTAAGCTTACTGCAGTCTCAGCCAGGCTTCGCCCAACCCTGACAAGCGCAGGACAGGTGAGGAAAGTGCGCAAGAAGAAGGATCATGTTCCATTTGAGGCTTCATTGAGTGGTTTGGATTCTACGCCGGAGGAAGGAGCATTTCTTCTGGATCTGGAAACACATGGAACTATGCTGCACTCTTTCCATAGGAATGAATGACCAGATTTATTATCATGAACCCTGAAGGCTCTGGGGCTAGATGCCAGTGGTGCAGGTCTTGCGTCCATACGGAGAAAAAGACCCTGTTCTAGTGCAAGAATTTCCCCTTGGACCCTAAAGTGAGAGCAAATGCCATTCCCTAAAGAAGGTTCCCTGGTCTGTGCTGTTATAAAACAGACCACTATCACAGTGGAAGGAGGAGCAGCGCTCTAGGATGCACAAGCAGGCCTATGAGGCGATGACTATGAATTTACAAATCTCTACTTGCTGTTGCATGGTGGCATGCATAAACTTGAGCTTGAGCCAAGATGCTTAGGAAGCATTGGGTAAGACTGGCCCTTACTTGGAGTCAGGAGTAGCCTTCTTGGCAGATGTGGGCTGTAATTTGTTTTGTACTGCAGTTAGAGGAGTGGCTTCAGTAATTGCAGTATCTTATGATTGCATAAGTAGTCTGCAAACACTATCTCTAAGTCAAACTTAAACAAGATGTCCTTTAAGGATTCCCTTTTGTTTGGCAATAAGCTAGAAAAGATGGCTAACCAAGATGCTGCATTTGTCGGAAGATAGGTGGCTCCACGTTCCTTTTTCGCAAGAGGTCAGTTTAAGGACACTAGAATTATTCATCCTTGCAACAGATTGACAGTTCAGAGGGCACATTCTTTTGGGAGGACTCAGTCTTTTAAACTAAAAAAGGCTGGTTAAAAGGGAATCTCCAGGCTGTAGGTCCCCGTATCTCAAAATGAAGGCTTGGGGGTCCACCTTTCCTGTACCAGTGCTAGGTGGACATCTCTCACTTTTGCCAGAAGTAATAAGAAAATGGCTATGCTCTGGATTTTTCTCTGGGTGCCCACAGACGTTTTTATGTTTTTTTTCATGCAGTACAGCAAAAAAAAAAAGGGAGGCCATATAGAGCATGTTACAGTGACTGATTGACCTGAAAGCAGTGATGCCGTCCTCAAAACAGAAGGAAAGTACTGAGCAATATTCCATTTATTTTGTGGAATCCAAAAAAAAGGGATCCTTTTGCTCCATTCTAGATCTCAAGGGAGTGATCAAAGTTTTGCACATCTCTTACTTTAGTATAGAGACTTTATGCTTGGTGATCATGGAGGGTACAGAAAGGGGCGTTCAGAGGTTTATCTACATATCTCCATATGACAGAAGCATCAGCGATTTCTCCACTTTGCAGTGCTTGGCTGGCACTATCAGTTTGGGGCCTTGCTTTTTGGGCTGGCTACAGCTCCAAGGACTTTTTTCCGAGGTGTTGGTAGTGGTAGCAACTGCCCTATACAGGGAAGGCATTTTGATTCATCCGTACCTGTACCGACTGGCTGATCAGAGCCAGTTTGGAGGAGGAGAGCCTGGCGATGTCATGTAGGGTGAGTCGACTGTTGCAGGACCTCTGAGTAGTCAACCTAGCTAACAGCAATTGCCAGTTAATGCATATTCTGGAGTATCTGGGAGTGTATTTTGATATGGCACAAGGCAAGGTTTTCCTCCTGGAGCACTGTGTCCAGAAGTTGTGGAAACAAATAGGGGTCCTCAGGGCACCTACCAACATTGGGATCGATGGTGCCGACATTGGAAGTAGTTTCCTGGATGAGCTAGCTTGATGAAACCCCCAGTTGCAAGAGTGTACGGAGTGTGGCAGACCTTCCCATCGGAAGTGGACAAGAAATTAAGGTGGATGCAGAGGGAGCACCTCGTAAAAGCAATGGATTTAGAGATTCCCAAGTGGATATTACTACGGATGCGAGTCTCCAGGGCCAGGAACTGCTGTTATAGGGACAGTGGTCATCTGAGGAGATGGCGGTCTATTAATCGGTTGGAGGCTCAGGTGATTTGGTTAGTGCACCTGCAGTTCGCCAATCACCTGAGAGGAAAAATGCTGAAAGTGATGTCAGATAATGCCACAGCAGTCACCTACATAAACCATCAAGGAGGAACCAAGAGTCTTCCAGTAACCTTGGAGATGGACAAGTTAATGCCGTGGGCAGAGCAGCATCTTCAGGCAATGTCGGCCTCTCATTTTGACAGGATGGACAATATTTGAGCAGATTTCAGCAGTCACATTTTGAATTGGCGGCAGCCTTTCAGCTCATGGTTTTTTGGTGAGGGCACCCATACTTGGGTCTGAAAGTATGTCCATGACAAAAATTTCAACGATCTATCAGTCAGTGGAGGGATGCACGGGTGCTCGGAATCTGTTCTCATGCAAGCAGTGTCACAGGGTGAATTACTTTGTTTCCCCCGTGGTCAGTGGTAAGCAGATTACAGAAGATTGCAACGCATCCTGATCTGGTTCTTCTGGTGACTCTGGATTGGCTGCATAGACTGTGGTATGCAGATCTGTGTCTGGACAGCAGACCATTTTGACTGCCAGTGCAGGACAATCTTCTACATCAGGGTTCAGTTGGGCACAAAAATCTGGATCAGTTTTGTTTTATGGTTTGGCCCTTGAGAGGGCTTGATTGTTGAAGCGTGATTATTCTTCAGCGATGGTGAGCATCTTGCTACCTGCACACAAATTCTCCATGTCCTTAGCTTATTTTAGGGTATGGAGGGTTTTTCGAACATTGGTGTATGAAAAAAATAAAATAGTCATCCTTCGAAGGTGGAGAGAATGCTCATTTTGGAATTTCTGCAAGAAGGTTTGATTAAAGAGTTAGCCCTCAACATGTTGAAGGTGCAGGTAGCTGCTCTTGTGTTCTAACAAGGGTGAATTAATGGTAGGCCTCTTTCTTACCATCCAGGTGTTACAAGTTTATTTGAAAGGGGTCAAACATATTAGACTTCCATTATAGATATCTCTTCCCCCTCTGTGATCTAAATTTGATCTCATAGAAACATAAACATAGAAACATAGAAATGACGGCAGAAGAAGACCAAACGGCCCATCCAGTCTGCCCAGCAAGCTACGCAGTTTATCCATTTTTTTTTTTTTAATCTTCCCCCCCCCCCCCTTTTTTTTTTTCCCCCTCCCCCGTCACTATTGGCTTCCAGCACCCTCCGGCCCCAATTCCCTTCCACCCCTCCACCAATGCAGAGAGCAGTGCCGTATCCGCATCCCAATGAACATCCAGTTCAATCAGGGGTAGCAACTGCCACAATAAACGGCCACACCCCTGCCCCATACTCTTACCCACCTCTGTTTTGCTTGTTTGTTTTTTGTTTTTTTGTTTTTGTTTTTTTGTTTTTTGTTTTTTTGGAGATGGCAGCCCTCCAACCTTCCGCTCCGTGAAGGTGGAACACAAACCACTGGCATCCCGCTCCGTGAATGCCTCTGTGGCTACTGCCGCTCCGTGCAGTATTTTGCTGCCTGAAGGTGGAACAACTACTTGCCACTGGCATTCCGCTCCGTGAATGCCTCTGTGGCTACTGCCGCTCCGTGCAGTGTCCGTGCAGTGTCTCGACTTTCTTGGTAGGACCCAATTTTCATTCTCTAAGTTATCTTAACCTATGCTTGCTCACCTTGAAGATGATGGCCCTTTCATGTTGAGAGCCTTTCTTATTGATTGCCCAGGACAGGATGCAAATCCGGACAGGGTCTTCCTTTTTTTGCCAAAGGTGATTTTGGACTTTCACATGAATCAGTCTGTTGCTGCTGCTGTTGGATAGGTCAAGAGATGAGCTAGAGCTTTGTGGTTAAATATTTTTATTTTTTTTTATATTTGTCCTCTAGATGTAAGATGACATCTGTTACAGTTACTTTCACCATCTGAAAATGTAAGGCAGTGACATGGTCTTCCTTGCACAATTTCTCCAAACATTGCTGTTTGGATGTTTGGGCACAGGATGTGGCATTTGTGAGGGCAGTGTTGCAGATAGTGCATTCAGCCTCTCACCCTTTAAAGGAGTAGCTTTGGTACATCCCACTTGTCTGGACTGGCCTGCCTGAACGAAGATGAAGGTGAAATTACTTCTTACCTGATAATTTTCTTTCCTTTAGAGAGGGCAGGTCAGTTCACGCCCTCGCCCTGGGCTGCCTCCATTGCATTGTCTTTTTGTCTGTTTTTTCTGAAACTGAGAAAATTGGAAAACTGACATCACTGAGGACTGCTTCAGATCATGGAAGCTCCTAATAAGTCACATTTTAGCATTTATTGCTATGGTTATGTTCATTCTCTGCTACTGAGCCCACTGATCTTCTTGAAGTTTAAAAAGAAAAAAAACAGAAGGACCAAAGAAAGTAAATGTGATGATGTATGAGTTAAGGAGATAGCCAAAGTTATGTGGTGTTCATTTATCCACAGTTGACTTTTACAAGAGTATTGGTAGGTTGATGTCATGTACAACTAAATATGGGTGACATCAGCGAATCAGTTTTTCTGTCTCCATCTGCTGGTTGGAGTGCATAACTCATTTCTGTGGACTGGCCTGCCCTGCCCTCTCTAGAGAAAAGAAAATTATCAGTTAAGAAATAATTTCACCATACTGCAGACTTGGAACCACCTAACAGTTAAATAACTAAAAGACTCATAAGTCAATGAAAGCCAAGGAAAAAAAGGTGGGTTATCAGTTTACAAAAAGAGGGAAGACCAAAACTCAGGACCTGTCATGTAAAATATCCATTCTCTTGACTCATCCAATCTAATAAGCTTGAAGGAAGGAACATCCAATAAACTAAGATTAGCAGATCTCAGTGATCACACAGGCTGATACATTTTTTTAAATAGAATAAAATAACTGGGAGCAAGCTCATGAAGGGCTTTAAAAACCAGCATTAAAACCTTAAACTTTACTATCAATGGCACAGGTGGCCAGTGTAGTTCAAATAAAATGGGAGTAATATGATCACGTGCACAAGCACCTGAAACTACTCGGGCCACAACATTCTGCACCAGCTGCAAAGAACGAATATTGA